>NC_143059.1:53050833-53355166 GCF_052426305.1 Pelodiscus sinensis
AGGAGCTGAGTTGCCCTTCCCTTATTGACTAATCATGTAGTTGATAAAAATTCTATCGACTTCACAACTAGTGAAATACCCACTTCTTAACATCCCTAGTTTAACTGCTGATAAATAGCAGGTTTGTAGATTACCAAAGTGAGACTTAGTGAAGTTCTGTTCCTTTGAGAAGTTTCAGAAACTTACTAGTATTCAAACAGAACATTAAAAAAAATGCAGATTACAACTCAGTGTTTCCAGTATGGCAGAAGTTCTGACTAAAAAACTGTAGTTGTTTAACTGACAAGGATTACACTTGAAAGACCTTACCATAAAAATGAGCAGTCTTGTTCGGAGACTTCTTACCATAAAGCTTTGTCTACACTAATCCTGCCATTGATCTAATCTATACAACTTTGGCTACAGAAATGAAGTCATGTATTGTATGCAGTAAGTCATCTTTATGGTTACACAGAGCTCCTTCTCCTGCCATGCTGCTGCCTTTGTATCAGCAAGGGATGGGGTGAAATGCAAGCTGCCTCCCACCCCACATGTAATTGTGTAGCCGCTAAAATTTTCAGCAGCTACATACATGTTTACCTGAATACAGACATTTTAACATCCCTACTCAGATCAATTTATCACATCTAAGCAGGCCCAGTAAATCGGCATCTGGTGGATCGATTGCTGCAGTGTCGATCCCCAGAATAGTGGAAACAAGCCTTAACTTAACACACTTCTTGTTGCCCTCTTCAGACAATCTTTTATGCAAAGAAAATAAAGCCACCTCAACATGTAAGCAAACCAAAGTATACTTGTCTACAAATCACTCTAGCAGTTTGATATTTTGCTATTATCCTCACCATATTATATTACAAGGGCCTGTTTTTAAAGTGTGTGTTACAGGGAGTAACAAAAATAGGTCAATTATTAGGCTCACGTTTCTCAAGGTCCCTTATAGAGTAAGGCTAAAATTATCAGTTACAGAATCAAAAATAAGGACAAACACTATGAAACTTGTGTCCATAACTGGTGCTTATTCAGCAAATGCCTGTGTCTTTATTACATTGACTCCAGTTGACAATGGTTCATGATGCCGAGTAGGATTTAACAGATATGGAATTTGATCCATTAATGCTTTTTTAAAAAGCTCTCAATGAAATCATTTGTCCCCAAAAGCAATGGCTGATTATTTGCAGTGTGAGAAGGAACTCATTTGGAGGCTGCAGTTGTCAGCTTAGAAAATAAAGACCCCATTCTACCCTTTTCCTCCTTTGATACATGCATATCCTAGTAGGGATATTAAATGTAGATAAATGGGCTAATTAATGGCACACCAACCACCACCTCCTCCTGTAGCTAGTACCCCATACTCCTCGTGCCCCAATCCTGTGCTCCCTCCTGAAGCCCAATATCCCTACCCCAGCCATGATCCCCTTCACAGAATCAGTATCCATTTCCCTTCCTACACCTTGAACCCTCATACTCCAAGCACCTGCCCCAGGCCTGATCCCCCTCACAGCCAGAATCCATACCACCTCCTACACCATGACCCCTCTACTGGACCTCAAGCCCTGACTACTCCTTCTAGAACCAGCACTCCATACCCTCTCACACCAAGCACCTGCCACAGTCCTGCTCCCTCTTACCCCATATCCCCTCCTTCATTAGGGATGTCACAGTGTAACCATTCAAATCTAAATGGTTACACATCAGCTCCAGGCCCCGTTCCCAGGGAGCTAGCTATCACCCTGTGCTGCTGGTTCTGTATCAGCTTTAAATAAGTAAAACCATGAAATGTACAAGTTTTAAAATCCTAGGACTATGAAATTGACCAAAATGGACCTGTGAATACGGTAGGGACCTAGTTACAGATCATGTCACTAAGTTTTCTGTACTATTTTTTTTAGAATCTTAAATTCCTAAAGTAATTGTTAATGTTAAATACAGGTTACATGTTAACAGCCTACATTGGGCTCTAATTGATCTAAATTTGGTAGGAGTCTTTCTATTCACTTCTGTGGTCTTTGAATTAGGCTCAAAAGGGGCTCTAGTACATTGAAATAAGTATCTGAAACTCTTACAGACTGGAGGTGGCCAATGTTGTTAGCCAGAATGATTGTCACAAAGAAATACTATAAGAAAAAAAAATGAAAGAGGATTTTGAGAGTTTTTTGGTGTTTCACTCATTTAAAAAAAAATCAGTCTTGCAAATGAGCTTTCATTTCTGTATGAGACTTGAAAAGAAAAAACAGATTAATTTGCCCATTATTGGAATTCTGAAGAAAAATAACATTGCCTATACTGCATCGGACAGTGAATATTTGATTCTTTTGAAACTTTAGTATGGGTCTACTTTGGTGCCTAATATTTATCATTTTATATTAAAATTGCTACACTTTAACATCAGATCTGAAAATTGACTAACCTGTATTAATTTGAGAATACTCTGTGATTATATATTTATTCAACTTGTGAAAAAGATTTTCAGAACCAATAAGTTTGGCCGAGCAAACCAAGGCCTATGGAATTTCTGTTTCCCTCTAACACGAAAGTTTTTGAACACTGCAATCTACCAGTTCCAAAATTTAAGGGAATATTCAAGGTATAATAGGAAAAATCTGGGCAGACTGATTTAAATCAAAGTGATTTTAAATGTTTATTTTGTCTTATTTGTACTTCACTTATCTGAAGGATGATTCTCATTAGCCAGCAATTGTTAAAATATGTTGATTTACAACTAAACATAGCCCTCACTAACAAGAAGGATATGTTGTATCTATACACACTTATTTAGGCACTATAATTGCTTAAAATACATTTATTCAGGGCTTTTTTATGTTTGATGATAGTGAATTATGACTAGCTAAATTATTTTTGTTCTTCAGGATTTGCATCAATCTCTATTACGATTGAAATTCAAACGGGATTAAAAATGCAGGAAACTGCATTTAAAGTCGCTTTAAATGTACTGGAAACATGGAGGAGAGGAAGTAAGTTTAATAAAAGTTTTGCATTTAAAACATTATACAAAGGAAATATCTATAAACTGAACTATTTCTGGTGACATGGCCTTCAAGATATTCTAACTACAGATTGTACCTCCCTAAACTGGGATGCTGTAGTCTGGCAACATCTATGGTCTCTCAGGACCACGGATGTTCCTGGACCAGAGAGCCCAGGGGCAGAGGGAGGCCAGGCAAGATGGGGAGCACAGTACCAGAGGCCTCATGCAGTGCAGGGAATCCCACAGTGCAGTCAGGAGCCCTGCAGCAAGGGGGCTCTTGCAGCATTAGAAGCCTTGCAGCAGGCGGTCCTGCAGCAGGTGGCCCCCACAGCAGTGCAGGGAGCTCCAGTGACATAGCCCAGAGTGAGGCAGGTTCTCAGGCAGCACGGGGGACTCAGGCAGCAGGGGATTCAGGTTAGGTATGTAATATTATAGTCAATTAACCAATAAGCAAAAGTGTATAGGTTAATGCTATAGACTACACACATTTCCCTCTCCCCACTAGTAAATTTTTTAGCAGGCTGGCCAGCCACCTGGCTCGGTTCTGGCTTGCAAAGGCTCCGGGACCTACCCCTGCTGCATCTCTGCATTTAAAGCACATTATGAGCCGGGCGGATACGCAGCCCAGTTCAGTTCTGGCTCGTGTCAAGTCCAGAAGCTCAAACTTCCCCCTTAGATAGGGACTGCTGCCACCTCTCTCTCAGAAGCAGCAACACAGGGCGACAGGCAGCCAGTCCGTGAGTGGAGCTGGTTTTTAAACTGGCTCCCATTGCAGACCAGCTCCTTCCTGGCATCCCACACTCCTGTCTATGATAAAGTGGCTGCCAGCCCCGCCCCTGGGGACTATAGAATAGTTGACTAACCGATAACATTTCATGAGGTTACTCAACAATTAAATGATATTTAACATCCCTAGCTCAGGCAGTGCTAGGAAACGCCACAGCAAGGTGGGCCAGCAGCACAGCTGGGAATGCCAGGGCTGAGGTGTTTAGCCATGGGCAGCAGCACAGTTGGCTGAAGGCAGTGGGGGCTCAGCTGAGGCCAGAGGCAGAGCCGGCAGGTGCCTGGGAGACAAGTGACAGGGGACCTCTCCTGGTACAGCAAATTCCATTGTTAGGGACCAGTCAGATCCCAAGGGTGCCAGACTACAGAGGTCCAACCTGTAGTAGACCTCATTCTCTCTCACCTAGTCTTATTTTCCTCTTCCAATCTATGAATAAAGCTTTCCTGCTTTTTCCATCTCCCAACTGGCTTCTTAACTTTGGATAAACAAGTTATAAATTGAATTGGTTGAATAAATTGAAATAAAAAAAATTGTAACTGCTTTAGAGGCTATTGTTAAAAGGTGGTTTAGCACTGCAGATTATTCTGGTTCTAGGTGCTCAGCCAGTGACTAACTAGTTTCTTGTTTCCATTTTCTTTAGCACCTTGGCATTATTAGGGGTATAAAATACGGTTTAAAATGTTAACCAGCTTGCCACATTGCATCATGGCCGGGGGCTGCTCCTCCTGGGCCAGACGCCAATTAACCCAGTCAGCATGCCAGTAAGGCAACGCTTACCAGATAAGCAGTTACCTCTTTACAACCCTACCTAATATGTCCCACTCCGTATTCTTTAATTTTTTAGTAAATTTAAGTTCTTAACATGTTGGAATTTCAAATTTAAGTAGGTTTATTGGAAAATTAATTGTACTTAAATGTCTTTAAAAATCGTATTTAAAAAACATTTCTACACAGGACAGAACACTATTTTTAGTGAAAGCTGAAACACTAAAAGTGGGGAACAAAGGACACAGAGACCCTCTAACATGGAAGGAGAAAAATAGAGGACTATCTTAGAAATGTAGAACTCTGTGAAAAATGTTAATCTAACCTGTTCTTTAAAATCTCCAATGACAAGGATTTCACAGCCTCCCTTGGGAACTATACTAGCCAGTAACTTTCCTTACATTTAGGAAGTTTTTCCTAATATCTAACATGAACCTCCCTGGCCACACGCTAAGCAAATTACTTCTGTCCTATCTTCGGTGGCATAGAAACAATTGATCACCATTTTCTTCATAAGAATCATTACCATATTTATCAGGTCCCCTGCTTCAGTCTTTTCTTAAGACTAACATGCCCAGTTTTGTAATCTTTCCTCATAGGCCAGCTTTTGTAAACAAAACAAAATCCATTTTTGTTGCTCTCCTCTGGACTCTCTCCAGTTCATCCACAGCTTTGCTAAACTGTAGCATCAAGAACTGAACCCTGTAAGCCAGATGAAGTCTCACCATGTCGAGAAGAGTGAAACAGTTATGTCAAATGTCGTATATATGGTATTCCAGAATGTTTGCCTCTTTTTGCATTGTTGACTCATTCAGTGTGTAATCCCCAGATCTTTCTCACTACAGGTTGTACCTCTCTTAACTGGGACTTTCTGGTCCAGCAACATCCGTGGTCTGGCAGGACCAGGGACGTTCCTAGACCACAGAGCCCAGGTTTGGGAGGTCAGGTTGTGGGGCAGGAGTGCAGCAGGGGAGCCAGCGACTCAGCTGGGAGCCTCATGTGGGGGGTAGGGGGCAGGGTGGGAAATGCAGAGGTGCGGGTAGCACAGCAAAGAGTTCTGTCCCCTACGGCTGTGAGGTAGCAGTGGTTGTCAGCGAATGCAGCACTCTAGCCCCAGAGCTCAGGGTCATTGGTTCTCTGCCTCGGATACAGAGGCAGCAACATGGGGTGGCAGTAGCCCCTTGTGTGGAGGGTGGTCCAAGGTCCCCAAAGACAGAGGCTGTTCCGCAGAATCAGCTGCGGAGCTCCAGGTCTGGCAGTGGCAGCTAGGGAGCACGAGCTTAGGGAGCCATGGCTGGGCAGACAGCAGTGGTGCTGGGTTGGAGCCCTAGCAGGGGGCAGGAGTTCAGCACAGGCCATGTTGGAAGGGACCTTCGCCCCCTTCCCGGTCCAGCAAATCCACTCAACTGAGACTGGTCAGGTCCTGAGGATGCTGGAAGATGAAAGTCCAACCTGTAGTATTATCGCCTAACTAGTTATTCCCCATTTTGTATTATTTCCTAAGTGTAATATGGATTATGTAGAAAACATTCTGCAAAAAACATAAAAGCAAGAGTAAGATCAAGGACAGACAGGCCCATTATTATTATTAAGGGGAGAGGGTAGAAAATGTGAAAATGGCAGAAATGCTTTTAGTTTTCACCATAAAGGTCAGTATTGATTGGACATCTAACATAATGAAGACCAGTGAAAATGAAATAGGATGAGAGGCTAAAAGAGGAAAAGAACAAGTTAAAAACTACAAAGACAAGTCAGAGGTCCTCAAGTCACCAAGGCATTATGAAATACAAGGAGCTGACTAAGGAGATACCTGAGCAATTATTGTAGAAAGAGTCACGGAAGATGGGAGATTCCAGTGGATTGGGAGAGGGCAAATATAAATGTAGTGCTATCTATAAAAAGGGAAATAAGGACATCATGAAGAATTATAAACCAGTCAGCTTAACATCAATACCCAGAAAGATAAGGGAACAAATAATTTAGCAGTTTGCAAACATCTAGAAGAGAATAAGTAATATTCAGCATGGATTTGTCAAGAACAAATTGTGCCAAACCAACATAATCATTTTTTGACAGGATAACAAGCCACATGGATGGGGGAAGAAGTAGAAGATGTGTTATATCTTGATTTTGTAAGGCTTTTGATACAGTCTCACATGAGACTATAATAAATTAGCGAAATGCAACCTTGATAGAGCGACTATAAACTGAGTGTATAACTGGTTAGAACAGTTATCAGTGCAGAGTCAAGCTGGAAGAACATATTATGGTTGTGGCGGTACCAAGCTGGGAAGGGTTGCAAGTACTTTGAAATACTGATTAAAATCCAACGTGCTCTGAAAAAAATGCCTGAAGAAAAAAGGATGACATTCAATAAGGACAAATACAAAGTACTGCAGCTAGAAAGGAACAATCAGTTGCACACACAAAAAATAGGAATGACTGCCTAGGAAGGAATACTGTGGAAAGAGACCACAAGCAAAATAAGAGTCAACAGTGCAAAACAAGCACACAACATTTGGAGACATATTAGCAGGAGTGTTGTAAGCAAAACACAAGCAGCAATTCTTCCACTCTACTCTGTGCTGACTAGACCTCAACTGGAGTATTGTTTCCAGTTTGAGGTGCCACATTACAGGAAGGAAGTGGACAAACTGGAAAAAGTCCAGAGAAGAGAAAAAAATGATTTAAAGGTCTAGAAAACATGACCTGTGAGGGAAGACTGAAATAACTGGTTTGTTTAGTCTAGAAAAGAGAAGACCAAAGGACAACATGAAAATACTTTTCAAGTACATAAAAGGATACTTGACCTTCTCACTTAATTTTCGAGAATAGGACAAGAAACAATGGACATAAACTGACTAGTTCCATAAAGCAGAAACACTAAGTGTTACAATGTTATTAGTCCTACTTAAATGTAGAGATATCAACATGTAGTCGACTACACGATTAACTGCTAAGCCCAAGCTCCCCACTCCTGGGGAGCCCCCTACCACCCAGCACTGCTGCCCCCATCAGAGGCAGCAGCGAAGGGTGGCAGATGGAGCTGGTATATTTTAAAAGTTATACATATTCCACTCAAATATCACTCCAAAGTGGCAATTATGTGCTATTTGAATGATTTTATGAAGCAATGCCATTTGACATCTAATGCAGTAACCTCATCATCGCCTGTGTAAAAAAAACATCAGAACTGATACTAAAATACTCATTTATTGCTCCCATTTATCATCTGTAGCACCCATTATAAAGCTAAACTGAACTTTGATAACTACAGAATTGTTCTTTTCTACTTTTCCAGTACAAGTTTGTTTACTATCCCCAAACACAATTAAAATTTAGTTCCATTTTAAAATGTTACTACACCATTTAAGATGTATTGTAGTAGACAAATAGCTGGTACTGTTGCAGTATGTTAGGGAACACAATATTAGAAGAATTGGTGGAGAAAAAGTAAATCGTTTACCTACTCTGCAGATTTAGCAGTAGTTTAATTGTTTCATGATCATCAATGATTACGTAGTAGAGAGAAATATGGTTTAAAATAGAATGCTATACAAGAACAAATAGTTCAGCAAATAGGCATCATAATTACAACTATCAAAAAGAAAGATGCAGAAGAGGAAGACAGAAGATAATTTTAAAAAGTCAAGTGGGAGGCAGGCATTAAACATGGGGAGGACATGTTACGTGTAAAATAAGCTATATTATACTAAGACTTAAAATTCAGATTTTACCAAAAGCACACCTAACTTGACTCTTCAGGAATTGAAATTATTTAAATATATTCAATACTTATGTTAACAAGGAAACATGTTAATGAGTATAAACCTGTAAAGAAATAGTGCAAGTTCCTAGTCCATAAGTAGGAAAGGTAACCAAGACTCTTCCCTCCCAATACAAATCCCAAAATTACAAGCTTAAAAAACAGAAACTAGAGCTGCATTAAATCGACAAATTTAATCTAACTTTGTTTTCTTCAACACCCTGCTGATGGATGACTCTCAAATGTGCCATACAGAGACAACGTTCCCTCTAATCTTTTCCATCCACGTGCAGAATGTTTAGTGTGCACCTGGCATTGTGCAAATGTGCACCACCAATAGAATAAAAAAACCTACAATGGATGCTCTGCTAGTCAGCTGGGCATTTGAATTTCTCCTGTGTGGCTACAGAAGCCTACAGCTCACATGGAACACTGAACACAACTAATAAAATACTTCTGATGGAGAACAGACTGTCTATTTTACATATTGTTTAAGGTTTGGAGAACTATATTAAGCATCACTTATACTTCAAATTAAGGCCACAAGATTTTCTATAATGAACTATTACTATTCAGTTTGAACACACATCAAAAGTTGCCCAACGATAAAATGTGAATATGTTGGTTTGACCTAGGAATGTTTTAGAGTACACGTTTAAATGACTGACTTTCATGGTTACAACTAAACCCCCCACCTCTTCCCAAGCTGCTGTGGAGTCAGCTCTGCAGGAGTCAATGCTTGTAGGGAGCCAGCTTAAAAGTCAGCCTCCATGCACTATTGCCTCTAATACAGAGACAGCAGCGCAGGGGCAAGCGGCTCCAGTAGAGCTGCCTCTCCCTCCCCCACCCCATGTGTGAACATGTAACCAATGAAAGTTTCAGCACCTACATGCTTACCAAAAACCATGTATTTTAACACCCCTGCTTTGACCCTGAAGTATTTTTAACTATTGTCTCTAAACATCCACTTTGAGCTAAGATTCTGTGATGAGTGAGGGGAGGGGGGAAGAATGGCTGCTAACTATTTAGTATTCCCATTTATTTAACGGGAATTTATGTAATTTTATGTACAAATTAATATTGTAGATCACTGCCAATACATAAGAACGGGCATACTGCGTCAGACCAAAGGTCCATCTAATCCAGTATCCTGTCTGCCAACAGTGGCCAATACCAGATGCCCCAGAGGGAGGGAACACAACAGGTAATCCTCATGTGATCCTTCTCCTGTCACCCATTTACAGACAAACAGAGGCTAGGGTCACCATTCCTACCCATCCTGGATAACAGCCATGAATCTATCTAGCTCTTTTTGGAACCCTGTTAAAGTCCTAGTTTTCACCACATCCTCTGGCAAGGAGTTCCACAGGTTGACTGTGCACTGAGTGAAGAAAAATTTCCTTTTCTTTGTTTTAAACCTGCTGCCTATTAATTTCATTTGGTGACCCCCTAGTTCTTACATTGTGGAAATAAGTAAATAACTTTTCCTTATTCACTTTTTCCATACGTGTCATGATGTTATAGACGTCTATCATACCCCTCCCCCCCTTTAGTCTCCTCTTTTCTAAAAGAAGTCTCAGATTTTTAATCTCTTCATATGGGACCCGTTCCAAACCCCCTAATCATTTTTGTTGCCCTTTTCTGAATCTTTTCTGATGTCAATATATCTTTTTTGAGATGAAGTGACTGCATCTATATGTAATATTCAAGATGTGGGCATACCATGGTTTTATATAGAGGCCGTCTCTACTCTCTATCCCTTTTTTAATGATGCTTTTTTGACTGCCACCGCACATTGAGTGGATTTTTCAGAGAACTATTCACAATGACTCCATGATCTCTCTCGAGTAGTTGTAGCTAAATTCGTCCCCATCATTTTGTATGTATAGTTGAGATTATGTTTTCCAATGTGCATTACTTTACATTTATCAACATGAAACTTCATTTGCCATTTTGTTGCCCAATCATTTAGTTTGGTGAGATGTTTCTGAAGCTCTTCACGGTCTGCTTTGGTCTTAACTATTTTGAGCAGTTTGGAATCATCTAGTATCATAAGAAAGGACTGGTGTATTTGCAAATCTGGTTGCTGAGGGGGACCATGATCTTTCATTTAGAGAAGTGGCTACCAGCTTGTCAACAAATGCTTTCTTCAGCAGGATTACACCATATAGATAAAGCTTCCAAAAGCCCATGAGCAGCACTAGATGCAGAAATGTTATTCCAGTCCAGTACTATGACAAAACAAATTTTTTTATAATTTTACATCACCATGCACAAGTTAAAACCATAAGTTCTTGGCCTCCCACTTCCAAAGCCAGATGACATTGGAGATGGCTTGTGTTGCTACACCATACAAATACTCCACTGGGTGATTGCTGAACACTACTAATGGGGGTTTCAATGTCCTCTTTCAGTTACCATGCTATTAGAAATTAAGTGCAGAATAAACCTGAATTACTGTTTTGAGGTTCTGAATACAGTTATACTAATAAAAAAAAGTTAACATCTGCAGCAGACTGACAGATCTGTATGTAACTGATATCACACACAAAAAAGCTGAGAGGTGAGAGTTTAGTGTATGCTGGCACTAGAAAAAGTTATCATGCCCTTAAGTCATGGGTAGGCAATAAAAATGGCAACCCACCGCTGCTACATTTATTTGCATCTCTACAAATATCAGGTGAATGCAGCTCTTGTTCGCCACGAATGGTGATCCATGGCTAACAGGAGTTGCAATTGCCCAATACCTGCAGAGGTGCAAGTAAATACAGAGGTGGTAGCCTGGCAGGGATTAACCCTGTGGACTAGACCCAGCCCATGGGCCAGAATTTGCATACCCTTGCCCTAAATACATATCTGCAAGCTAGGTTAACTGCTTAAAAATTCACATGTAATGACTCAGTTATTGTTCCAGTACCTCTAAAAAAAACTACTTTTCAAAATGGCAACTCTCAAATTCTAGAAAAGTTATTTTCCTCATTGTTATCAAAAGATGCATTGCTAACAAAGGTCTTAGCAGCTGTTCTGTGCTCAGCATGCAGAGGTTCCAGATTCTACATCTGCAATCATAATACCACCATGTAGCCCTAATAGGGTAGCTGAGACTAATCAGGAAGAGGTGTGTTCAGACTCTGGATTGAAGGAAAGAGAGTGCCTTGCATCATTCAAAGTTAACCACTTACAGCTGTTCATAGAGTTGCATTAATGAACTCCAAAGAGGGTTGTATAGTTCATCTTTATCTGCAAGCTGGTTGCTACCATGTTGTAGGTAGAACTACAAACTAGAGAGGGAGATATAGATAGTCTGGGGTCCTCCTTATAGTGAATATTATATTATGTTACAGTCTGTAAATAAAGAATTATTTCAGTTGTTAAATTACATGGAATTCAGAACAGGATCTGATTGTTTTACTGTGGTTATCTTTGTACATCAAAATCACAAATGCTTTATACAACTTGGTACATAGTTGAACATAGTTCAACATTAACTATGGCTAACCTATTGTCTGCAATACATGTAAATACAACAAATAATTCACAAATTTCAGGTAGCTTCTGTAGTACAGAAGTAAAGACAGATCTAGAAAAAATGAGGGGGGGGAATAAATGGGAGTCAGGAGACCTATGATCTCACTCCTGTGGATCTCAGTACTGCAGCAGAGTAAAAGAGAACCACAGAAAACAAGGCAGTCTCCTGTTTTTTTGTGTGTCTAAGAGTCCTGTTACTTTAACAAGACCCTTAAAATGCGTGCTATAGCGCTTTTGGAGTAGAATAATAAACTGTGCATACAGAAGTGCAAAAAGAAACCTTTCAGGTAACAGTTACAGCAGAAGCAAATTCCTGCTTTCCAATGGAGAAGTGAACCTTAGTCATTCAAGTTAGGATACAAGTTAAAAGACTCACACTCAGACAACAGGACTTTGGTATTAATAGGTGGAATTCAAAAGCCTATATGGGCACACGATGTACCACGCGTCTCCGTTTAAGTCAGCGCGGGGGGGGGGGGCAATCCTCCGACAACAAAAACACCCAACTTAGTTCACGCCGCAGGTATTTCTACACCAGTAAACAAGCCAACTGCAATAGCAGCGTCTCCCCGAAGCAGGCGCCTGAAGCCCCAGGCTGGGACGTGAGGGTGGCCGGGGAGGACACCCAAGCAACCTTCCGACCTCTTTCCACACCGGGACCCCGAGTCACGACAGAAAAAGTTTCAGGAGCCCCCTTCCCCCAACCCGTCAGGAAAAGGGAAGCGGGCGCGGCCACCAGCTCAACGCGCAGCCTACGAGCTGCCCTGCCGGCCCCGGGTGGGAGGCAGCGCTGGCTCCGGCGGCTGGAAGGGGCTGCCGCTGGGAAACTGACATGGGGTGGCTCTAAGCCAGCAAGGGCCCCGCTGGGGGAGGGGCCAATTAACACCCCCCCCCCCCGCGCGCCGGATCGTTAAAGGGGCGCGAGGAAAGGGGGAGGAGCTGAGAAGGGGGCACCCAGCGACGGAAGCCTGTGGCGGTGGAGGGGGAGGCTCGACGGCTCCGAGGAGCAGGACCCTCCGCCCGGCCTAAGTGTCCGGCAGGGCAGGGAGAGCTCTGCCCCAGAAGGCAGCCCGGCGGCTCGCGGAGAGAGGGCCCCGCTGGGAGCCGCTGGTGGTTGGCCCACTGGGGAGAAGTCGCCTTACCTCGAGCGCCGCCTGCTCCTGCTCCCGGATCCGTCCCTCGGACACTAGTCGGCGTTAGCACCCCCCCGAGCCCCCCACCATCCCCCCGCCCCGCTGGCTGCGGCTCCCCGCTCAGGACATGGTCTCTCCCGGCCTAGCTGGCTCGCTCGGCCGCGGGCGCTCCCACTCGGCACAGCCGGGGGGGAGGGGGCAATCTGTAGCCCCAGACTCCCAAGTCCCGAACCCTCTAATGGCGGCGGCTAGAGCGGCCCAAAGCAAAATAAACCCCCATACGGCAGAGGGCTCTGACGTGAGCGAGCCCGCAGCCCTGTCGCACGCTCATTGGCGGGAAGCGCGCCGTCCGCCTGGCCAATTCGAGAGCGCCTCTTTGGGGCGAACCGGTGATGTCATCCCTGCCTCTGTGAGGATGCGGGCCTTCTCCCCTCCCCCATACCCCCGCCGGAGGACTGCGCTCCCTCCGCCCACCCGCCCAGAGCAAGCGCCGCCTCTCTCAGGAGCCGGAGATTCCCCTCCCCCACTCACTCGCAGCGCCTCTCCATCGCCCGCTCCCGCCAGGGGACCACCCAGGAGATCCTGCCTCCAGCAGGGGAGCAGCCGCCCAGGAGACCCCCCACTCAGCCCCGCGCTTCTTTCGCCGCCGCCCCCCCCCCCCCGGGGACAAGCGGCACCAGAGCCCCCGCCCCAGCCTTTCACGCCCCTGTACTGGAATGTAAACTGGTCTGTGCTGTCCAGCCACGGGGCGAGGCCCCGCGTGACACCTCATGGAAGCATGCAGCCAGGCTGCCTGGCCCTCAGTGCCTCCAAGCAAACTCACCTCTCCTCTCCTTGCAGCCAGTGCATGAGTCCCTACTCTAATAGCAGCCTTGTAGCCGCCACCCTACACAAGTTAAACATGCCACCACCCTACCCCTGTGCTGCTGCAGTGCGCTAACCTCGCTGGAGGACACCCTGCCCCAGCCTGCTCTCTGGCCCCGAGACACAGCATAGGAAGCTTTCCATGCTGTTAGGAGAACAGAAGAGACTGCAGCCCTTTACTCCACAGACCTAAAAAGTACCAGCTCTTTCCTTCCAGACCAGAAATGAGCCTCATCTATCTCCAGGGGCCTGATCTTCCCAATGGTATGGCTACAGGTCTCTTGCTGGGACTCAAAGCCTTGACGGTTATCACAGAGGTCCAGAAAGGAGCTGTCATCTCCCCTTATCTCTCCAGCTCCAGATCCAGAGGAAAGGAAGAGCTATATCACATATTTCCCAGGAGCCCAGGGAAACTTCAGGAGAGTGTCAGAATGCAGAGGATTAAATTAAGATATTTTGTTTGTGAGAAAGCTTTGATAATGGATAAATAAATCTCTTCTCGGTGGATTTATTCTAGTAACTTTCTCTTCATAAATGTAATATATTCCATCATGAGGCATATTTTTGCCAAGGTATTCAATGACATCTGCATGCTTCCATGAATACTGGACCTGTGTAATATATCCTAAACATCATTAATGCAAGTTTAGTCACTGGAAACAATATTTAGGCTCTCAAAATCAATAGATATCCACTCAGATGTGTATATAAAATTAAAAGTGATAGCTATCAGGTGAATAACAAAAACCTTACTTCCTCAGGGGGATTCTCTGTGAAAAAGAGGAATAGTTTCCAAGAACCCTTACAATGGCAGACAGCATATTAACCTCTTACCATCCCCTCACAAGTGTCTGTTATTACTTGTCTAAGGTAAGGAATGGTCCCACTATTGTGGGCACTTTGCTGGTTTCTATGCTACCCTGTGAAATGGACTAGCAAAAGGAGCTGAGTCCTCACCTAGCTCCTACTCTTTGTGGCTTCCTCACAGCAACAGATTATTCACCTAGCTCACACTTTTTCAGTCCTAGCTCTCAGGCTTCCTCATACCTAATTTTTATTCTGTGGATTCCACACTCCCATTGGTCACCTCCGCCACACAGCCTCTACTTCCTCTCCAAGTCTGATCCACATGTTACAGGTTGGACCTCTCTGGTCTGGCACCCTGGGGACCTGACCAGTCCTGAATGAAGGAATTTGCAGCACCAGGGGAGGTTCCCTGCTACCGGCTCCCAGCCTGCCTCCTCTCCCTGTTGCCAGCCTAAGCCAGCCTCCCCCACCCACCCCGCCGTGCTGCCACAGCCCCAGGCAGCCCAGACTGCCATGTTCCCAGCCCCGCTACCAGGGCTGTTGAAGCCCTGGACCCACTACCAGGGCTGCCACATCCCTGGCTCTGACCCTTCTACCGGGACTGCCATGGCCTCAACTGTGCTACTGGGGCCACCAGCCAGGGCTTCCTGGTTCAGAATCATGCCAGACAAGGGAGTCCCAGTTTTTGGAGGTTCAACTTGTACTTCATTTTTCTGTATTAGGCAGTATGGAGCCATCTACCAGCTAGGTTATGGACTGGGTAACTATACTTTGCACAGCTACATAATTTCCTTCACATTCATTTGGAGTAAGGGAAAGATACCCAATAATGAACGCACCATAGCATAGCTCACTAACACTAGGAAAAATCCCATTGTCCAACAGATCAGAACGCCAATCAAGACCAGCCAAATGTAATTATTTTCAAAGACTGAAGTGACACTTTGTTTCTCTTTGCAAGGAAATTGGGTTGCTATAAACACTGAGCAGCCTAGGAAAATGGATCATTTGCCCTTCCCAGCCTACTTCTTTGCTAAATTCTATCTCCACACAGCAAGTGGTGCCCTACTCTGCACTTTGGCAAGCATATCAAGGCTTAATTATATTTAGCTACATAAAAAAATGAGGACAACCATATTTTCTTGTCAGATCCAAGATGAACGTGGATAAGTCATCTAAAAGAAATATTTCCATCCATATTTCCATCCCATATTCTTTGTGATTAGAAGTAATTCATAAAACTTGCTCTTAGCATGTTAAATAAGCATTTAACAAGGAAGTTATCTAAAAGAAGAATAGTGAATGCTAAAGTAAATGCTTAGTACTCTCAAATACTTTAACTACAGGAAATCTACAGAAATAACGATTTTAGATTAGATAGAATGGAAAGATGTGGTTTATATAAAATCAAACAGAATTTGTAGTTTTGAATAAATTATCACTTTCAACTCTGTCAAGGTATTTCCTAAATCTTTCAGCAAGTCATCCATCTTTCCATAGAAACAGTTAGATTTCTGGTAAAATATAACTCAGGGAACCGCATCAGCAGAATTGCAAGATAATTCTGGAAAGAATTTCATGGACTCTAGAATCAAATCCCCAAAACTGTAACACAAGACAGACAATGAATTTTGTCACACAGGAAAGAGGAAAATGTATGGCAACCGAATTAACAAGTTATATCGTTTAAGTAACTTTAGAAACAGAAAATGATTGTTTTGTAAAATAACATGTTTATTTTGCAACATAGAAACATTTCATATAATAAAATAGATAGGTGTAAACACAGAGTAGCAAACATTTTACTATATATTTTAGAAATGTGCATCTCTGCCTTTACATCCATCTGTGAGTCCATTTATTCAAGTACTCCTCTTAAGTGGTAAGAGCTAGAACCACCAAATTTGATATGCAGCTTCCTCTTATCATAACTTAAAACAATGTAAGGGTTTGGGTGTGCCAGGATAATGTGATGTGTCTGGAATTCAATGGTTTCTCATAAAATGGAAAGGAAGAAGTTTGGTAGGAGGGACAGTTATACTGTAGAATGACCACAGGGGTGCAGCCAGGAGCCAGAGAGGGGTACTGGGGCAGCTATAACTCCACTAGGCCAGTAAAGGGCAAGGGTGGAGAAAGGGACAGCTATCTACTATATATTTCAGAAAGTTTGTCTATCTGTGTCTGTTTATCTGTGTGTCTGTCTGTGCCCCAGCAAGGGGTCATGCACCCCTCTCCCAACTGCACCCACAGCAGCTGCAGCAACTGTGGAAAGGTACTTAACACCTGGTCCCAAGCTGCTATCGTGCAGATTGTCCTCTGTCCCTGGGGCAGCCTGCATATTGAACCCCCTTATACCCAGTCCCACCCCAGACCAATGATTTTAATGAAGAAAAACATTCATTGAGTTAAGGACCCAAGCAATGCTGGGTAAATGTGCTAGTAGTTGAATATTATCAAAATAGTCCTTTAAATATTGATCAGAAATACTGTTATCAAAAGTGAATCTTGCATGAATCTTAAAACCACATGACCTCTCTCCAGGATCCATGACTCTATAACAGCCTGTCAGATGGACTACCTAGGTCTCAGTTACCTGTTAAGAAGAATTTAGAAATGGTTAGTTTTTCATTCCTTGTCAGAATGAAATAAAATTTTTAAATCCTATGCAAAATGTAATTCCTTTTGCTGCACACCTTTGCTCAGTACCCGGACACTACAGATGTCCCATATTCCTTCAGTTCTTCTGATGCTTACTCTAATAAGCTTTCTTCCCAAATCCCTCTATTATTGTTCCTGCTCTGATTCAATGTGCTTATAAATGTATAAATCACATAGGAATCTATATTTAGGAAGGAATCTATATTTAGGAAGGAAACATTGAAACATTTTGCAATAGAGTATTGTACAATACTCAACCAAGGGATGATGTTCAAAGAAGGACTGCTGAGCAGCAGCAGGGTCCATCTATCAAGGAAGACGAAGAGTATCTTCAGATTTAGACTGGCTAAGTTAGTGAGCTTCACTTTAAACTAGTTTCCCCAGGGGAAGGAGACAAAAGCCCACCGGTAAATCCTAAACTTGGAGACTGGGTGAAGGGTCAGAATCTGGAGGGAACATGGGCAATCCTAGCAGGGAGAAAGGAGACACGAGAGAGCACAGAAGGAAAATCTCATGAGCATCTCAGATGCCAGTATATTAATTCAAAAAGCATGGGGAATAAACAGGGTGAACTAGAAATACTACTATCACAATTATGACATAATTAGCATCACAGAGACTTGGTGGGATAATTCATATGACTGGAATATGAATACAGAGCAAAAAGGGAGGATGTGCTGTCTTGTATATCAAACATGAATACACCTGCCATGAAGTGGGAGGTAGATCCATTGAATGTCTCATAATAAGGATAAAAAGAGCAAAAAACAAAGATGATGTAATAGTAGGAGTCTACTATCGACTACCTTACTAGGAAGAAGAAGTGGATGATGCTTTTTTAAAAAAAACTAACAAAATCATCCAAAGCCCAGGGCATTGTGGCGATGGAGGACTTCAACTATCCAGCCATCTGCTGGGAAAATAATGCAGCAGGACACAGATTATTCAACAATGCATTGGAGACAATATTTTACTGTGGAAGATGGAGAAAGCAACTGGAAAACAGGCCGTTCTAGATTTTATTCTGACAAAATAGAGTAACTGGTTAAGAATTTGAAGATGGAAAGGAAGTTGGATGAAAGTGATCATGGAATGATACAGGACATCATTCTAAGGAATCGTTGGAGGGGAAACTGCAGAATAAAGACAACAGACATCAAGAAGTCAGATTTTAGCAAACTCAGAAAATTGATATAAGCACATGGGAAACAAGTTTAAAGGGAACAATAGCTAGGAAACTTGGGAGTTTTTAAAGAGAGACATTAAGGGAATAAGAACAAACTATCTCAATTTGTAAGAAGGATAGGAAGCATGGTAAAAGGCCACTCTAGAGTAACCAGGGGTCACTCAAGGACCTGAAATATCAAAGAGTCATACAAAAAGTGGAAAGTAAGTCAAATTACAAAGGATGAATATTGCAAGTTTGTCACAGCAACATGACAAAGAGGGAAAGAGAAAAGAAGTAGAGAAAAAAGGAAGGAATCAGAAGATAAAGAACAACAAAGTAAAAACTTAAAAAACCACTAATAGTCTTGCAGCACCTTAGAGATTGACAAAAAATGTAGATGGTATCATGAGCTTTTGTGGTCACAATTCACTTCTTCAGATGAATGGAGCATAAAGGGTCCAGTTTTCAAATAAATAGCACAGAAATCAAATGAGGGAGAGATGGAAGTTAGAAATCAAAACTAAACAGGAGAGAAAGAGAGGGAATGAACTATAGAAATATTTAATATTTTTTTAAAGGTCAATGACAAAAAGCTCTGCCACTGGAAGATAATAAGGTGATAAGTAACAGAATAGATTTGTAAGAACAAATTATGTCAAACTAATCCAATAGCTTTCTTTGATAGGATAACAAGCTTTGTGGATAATGGGGAAAGCAGTAGATGTGGTATATCTAGACTTTAGTGATACAGTTTCACATGACCTTCTTATAAATAAACTAAGAAAATAATATAGACAGGGCTACTATAAGGTTGGAGCATAACTAACTTGGATAACCATACCCAGAGAGTAGTGATCAAATGGTTCACTAGAAGGGCATAACAAGTGGGATGCCACAGGGATTAGTTTGGGTACCAGTTCTGTTCAACATATTCATTAATGATCTGGATAACCGCATAGAGAGTATGCTTTTAAAGTTTGTGGGGTTTCATAGAGAGCATGCTTATAAAGCTCAGGGTGGTTACAAGTGCTTTGGAGGAAAGGAAATAGCAGGGGTGCTTAACTTGTTTCGGTTTTCACCAAGAAGGCTAGTGGTGACTGGATACCTAACATAGAATCATAGAATCATAGGACTGTAAGGGACCTCGAGAGGTCATCGAGTCCAGCCCCCCGCCCTCAAGGCAGGACCAAGCTCCGTCTACACCATCCCTGACAGATGTCTATCTAACCTGTTCTTAAATATCTCCAGAGAGGGAGATTCCACCACCTCCCTTGGCAATTTATTCCAATATTTGACCACCCTGACAGTTAGGAATTTTTTCCTAATGTCCAATCTAAACCTCCCCTGCTGCACTTTAAGCCCATTACTCCTTGTCCTGTCCTCAGAAACCAAGAGGAACAAATTTTCTCCTTCCTCCTTGTGACACCCTTTTAGATATTTGAAAACCGCTATCATGTCCCCCCTTAATCTTCTTTTTTCCAAACTAAACAAGCCCAGTTCATGAAGCCTGGCTTCATAGGTCATGTTGTCTAGACCTTTAATCATTCTTATCGCTCTTCTCTGTACCCTTTCCAGTTTCTCCACATCTTTCTTGAAATGTGGCGCCCAGAACTGGACACAGTACTCCAGCTGAGGCCTAACTAGTGTAGAGTAGAGCGGCAGAATGACTTCACGAGTTTTCCTTGCAACACACCTGTTGATACAACCTAGAATCATATTTGCTTTTTTTGCAACAGCATCACACTGTTGACACATATTCAACTTGTGGTTCACTATGACCCCTAGATCCCTTTCCGCCATGCTCCTTCCTAGACAGTCGCTTCCCATCTTGTATGTATGGAACTGATTGTTCCTTCCTAAGTGGAGCACTTTGCATTTCTCTTTATTAAACTACATCCTGTTTACCTCTGACCATTTCTCTAACTTGCTAAGGTCATTTTGAATTATGTCCCTATCCTCCAAAGAAGTTGCAACCCCACCCAGTTTGGTATAATCTGCAAACTTAATAAGCGTACTCTCTATCCCAATATCTACATCATTGATGAAGATATTGAACATAGTGAATGCTAGTAAAAATAAAGTAGGTTTAGAAGTTAAAATAGGAAAAAAACAAGTTACACATTTCTTAGAAAAGTTAGACGTCTTCAAGTCATAAGGGCCTGATGAAACACATCCTAGAATACTCAAGGAGCTGACAGAGAAGGTATCTGAGCCATTAGCTCGCCTCTTTGAAAAGTTATGGAAGTTGGGAGAGATTCCAGAAGACTGGAAAAGGGCAAATATAGTGCCCATCTATAAAAGGGGAAATAAGAACAACCCAGAAACCTACAGACCAGTCAGCTTAACTTCTGTTCCAGGAAAGATAAAGGAGCAAATATTTAAGGCATTCATCTGCAAATATCTGGAAGATAATAAGGTGATAGGAAACAGCCAGCATGGATTTGTAAAGGATAAATCATACCAAGCCAATCTGATAGCTTTCTTCGATAGGATAACAAGCCTTGTGGATAAGGGGCAAGTGATAGACATGGTATACCTAGGCTTTAGTAAAGCATCTTATGCTGTCTTACATGACCCTATCAATAAACTAGGGAAATACAACCTAGATCGAGATATTATAAGGTGGGTGCATAACTGGGTGGATAGTCATTCCTAGGGTGTGTCTAGACTACATGCCTCCTTCGACGGAGGCATGTAGATTAGCCAGATCGGAAGAGGGAATGAAGCCGCGATTATAATCGCGGCTTCATTTAAATTTAAATGGCTGCCCCGATCTGCCGATCAGCTGTTTGTCGGCAGATCGGGGCAGTCTGGACGCGATGCGCCGACAAAGAAGCCTTTCTTGATCGACACAGGTAAACCTGGTTTCACGAGGCTTACCTGTGCCGATGAAGAAAGGCTTCTTTGTCGGCGCGTCGCGTCCAGACTGCCCCGATCTGCCGACAAACAGCTGATCGGCAGATCGGGGCAGCCATTTAAATTTAAATGAAGCCGCGATTATTTTAATCGCGGCTTCATTTCCCTCTTCCGATCTGGCTAATCTACATGCCTCCGTCGAAGGAGGCATGTAGTCTAGACACACCCCTAGAGAATAGTTATTAATAGTTTACAATTATGCTGGAAGGGCATAACAAATGGGTTCCACATGGGTCAGTTTTGGGACCGGTTCTCTTCCATATCTTCATCAACGATTTAGATGATCACATAGGGAGTATGATTAAGTTTGCAAATGATGCCAAGTTGGGAGAGGTGGAAGTGCTTTGGAGAATAGGATCATAATCTAAAATGATATGGATAAACTGGATAAATGGTCTGAGGTAAATAGAATGAAGTTTAATAAGGACAAATGCAAAGTACCCCACTTAGGAAGGAACAATCAGTTTCACACACACACACAGAATGGGAAGCAACTGTCTGGGAAGGAGTACTGCAGAAAGGGATCTAGGAGTCCATATGGATCACAAGTTAAATATGAGTCAACAGTGTGACACTGCTGCAAAAAAAGTAAACATCATTTTGGGATGTATTAACAGGAGTGTTGTAAGCAAAATACAAGAAGTGATTCTTCCTTTCTACTCTGCAATGATTCTATGATTAGAAAGGCTGATTCAAATCATGTGAACTGACTGGGGAAGCCTGAAATGCCTTACTAAAGTTAAGACAAATAAATCTGTACTGACAGAAGAGAAAATCATGTTAGGAACAAATTAAAATCCATAGTATAAGCCATCTCAGAAAAGGAAAATCAGCATATAGGAAGTTATATTCCCTTCATGTGTGGTCAGTCATTAAGCACACCTCCTGTATATATACTACACTTTCATCATAATAAAAAGCCACCATTCATTGAGAACTAACCAAATATTCCACTACACCATTGGCAGAGTGATGACAGTGTTATGAGGCTACCTTGAGTTTAACTCCTCAAGTTCCTGCTAATGTACATGTCTATAAAAATGTTGCATCAGGTAAACATTGAAAGGGGAAAGAAAATTCTGTTAACACTTTGTTTTCTGGTCATGTAACTTAATAGGACCTGTGTGTGTCTCACAAACTTATTATCTTCAAAGGAAGTTCACCTGAATAAGAACAATAGGATGAAACCCTGTATGTACTTCTTAGAACAGAGATTGCTATATAGAGAAAACATTCTGATGAGAGTAATTCCCTCCCTCTTTTACCTCTTGGAGTTCAGCTGCTGACTCCATCAAAAAAGAGCTACAGTCCATTCAGCAGTGAGGTTTCCCAAGCAAGAAGAGCTCAGCAGCTGTTAACATCCTGATGGGGAAATAATAGTTGTTCTCCATCTGCATTTATTTATACCTGGTTGTGAGAGAAAGAAAAACCTCGTATGCCTGCTTCACAAAGAAAAAAAGCGAAGCAAAGCATAGAAAACCCTCTCTAGCTGTAAGGATGTTAGGGGAACATACAGGTCAGAGACACAAATCACTGTTTTCCTCGTAGCCTGAATACAGCATAGATACAATTAAGAACAGAGGGTATGTCTACACTACCCCGCTAGTTCGAACTAGCGGGGTAATGTAGGCATACCGCACTTGCAAATGAAGCCCGGGATTTGAATTTCCCGGGCTTCATTTGCATAAGCCGGGCACCGCCATTTTTAAATCCCGGCTAGATCGAACCCCGTGCCGGGGTGTCTGCTGCCCGCGTGTTCCGACGCTTTGCTTCCTCTCCCTGGTCTGCTGGAGACCAGGGAGAGGGAGGGCCCCATTCGTAACTGCGGAGTCGAATCCGCGTAACTCGGGGACTGCCTGTAGTTTAGTTCTCAGCTTCTCCTATTTTAGGTATATGGGAACTATTATACCAAGATAATTTCATTTTATGATAAAATATAGAGGTGCCAGGTTAAAATCTATTGTCTCCCATTTCAAATGTAGACCTGAGTCCACCAGCAACTGTCAGTGCAGAGAGTAGCAGTGTTTCATACTCCTCTGAACTTCTGTTCTGGCTTTTGTGTCAATTCCCTAGCTACACTATGTTGTCTGACTTTGTTGACTACTCTGGATAAACATATCAATTAAATAATCTCAGACAGATTAACAAAGAGCTGCCTTTCCTAGCTAGTACATAGGAGAACACAACCAAAAATAGATCTTTAGTACAGAATATATTTATCTGCTCTAAATGAATTAATGTATTTGGATTTGAAGAAGTGGCAACATGTTGGAAATGGGAGAGAAATCTTGTGAGCCAGGGCTTTTCAAAATTAGTAGGACAATATAATCTACTATATTTGAGAGAGTCTGTCTGTCTGTTCAAGAATTCCTCTTAAATGATAAGAGCCAGGACCACCAAATTCAGTATACAGCTGTCTTATAACTTAAAGAAACATAAAGGTTTGGTTGTGCCAGGAAAATGGGATGTATCTGAAATGTGATTGCTTCTCATAAAACTGTACAAAAAAAAGAGACAATCACCAGGCAGGTAAAAGGAGCTAACTGGGGGTATGCCCCCACCCCATCTGGGACTGCCCCAGCCCTAAGCTTCCCACCCTACAGGTGCTCTTTAGGGAGGGTAGGAGACTGCAGTTGCCCCCTCGCCGCCTCCCGATTCACATGGGAACATTGCTGGCTGTTCCCCTTCATCAGGGAGTGAGGGGAAGTGCACAGTTTACTGCATTCTTCACTCTGGCTGGGGAGCACAGGGGGCAGACAAATCTGGACCTGCCCCCACCAGGGGACATACACCCCTTCCTCGCCTGTCCTCTCTGGAGCTGCAGCAGCCATGGAGAGTCGCTTCTTACTTGGCCCCAAGTTGTTGGGTGACAGAGGGCTGGGGTAGTCCACTCTCTCCAGGGAAGTCTGCATACTGAACTCCCTACCCCAGACCTACCCCAAAGCAATGATTTACATGAAGCATGTACATTTTCACTTTTTTTTCAAAAAAGCAAAAAATAATTCAGTTAAGGATCTGAGCAATGCCAGGTAAATCTTCTAGTCCTCTATTAAACACTACATATCTCATGTACAGTGAAAGTTGTGATATAAACACCTTAAAGGGTTTTGTGTAACTTAATGAATACCCAAGCTCTTCTGCAGGATTTTCAGCCATTCTGCATTTAGTATAACTTGTTCTATGGAAATACTTTTCCCAGTCTCTATTTACAAATTCATAAAATGTTCCAAACTAAAAGAAACCTCCCACAATGAATAAAGCTACCCGCTCTTCTCCTTCCTATAGGGAGGAACCTTAAAAATAGATAGTGCCAAATAGCAGCTGTAAGTCTTTGAAAGTTAAAGCATTATTTTATCTTTGAAATCCCATCTTAAAGCCTGCTTTAAGTTTAAGGAAAGAGAAATTAGAAGACCCATCTTGCTCCATGGTGGATATCTATTTACTTCTCAAAATCTTCCTATAAGGCCTGACTTGAAGCTAAACTGAAGTCAATAGAAAGACTCCCAGGCTGCATCTAGACTGCTTTCCTCTTCCGAAAGAGGAAATGCAGATGAAGAAAACGGAAATGCAAGGGAAGTGCTGGTTAGCATGTTTGTGCACTTCATTTGCATATCCTCTTCCGATCCTTTTTATGGAAGAAGTTTTTTCAACCAATCTAGACACAGTTCTTTTAAAAAAAAACATTTTTTCGAAAGAACCTTTCTTCCTCAAAAAATGAGGTTTACAGGGTTCTTTCGAAAAGGGTTGTTTTTTTTCCGAAAACCACATCTACACTGCTTTTTTAAAAAAACCAAAACTCTTCTGAAAAAAGGATTGGAAGAGGGTATGCAAATGAAGCACGTGAACATACTAATCAGCGCTTTCCTCATTTGCATTTCCTCTTTTGGAAGAGGAAAGCCGTCTAGATGTAGTCCCAGTGATTTCCCTGGGCTTTGGCTCAAGACCAAAAAGACCAATCCCCAAAAGTGTAAAGGATGCTCAATCTCCCATTGACAACAGAGTTCCAATAACACAGCCACTTCCAGAATGAGTAGTAGCAGCTAACTTACGTCCCACTGCACAGCTGTTTAGGGGAAGAAAGTGAAGAAATATACTATATCTTGAAACTGTTGGAGGAATTTATTTTGCAGATTGTCATTCCTCATACTGAATTCTTCCAAAACAAGAATATTAAGTATCATTAAGACTATTTAGCACTTATTGAGTATTTTATTCTTTTCAAATGGTTAAATAAATATTAGTTAATACCACATAGATATGATGTAGACAATATTATCCTCACTTTCAGAAGGAGAGAGGGACACAAAGCAGTTAAGGAATCTGAGATCCAACTGAGTAAATGGGTATGCATTAACTTGACTCTTAGCCATACCTCCTTACCAGCCACACACACAAATCTTTAACCTCAGTTTCTATGTGCTTTGAAGTTGGTGTGCTTGCTCAGATGGGAATATATAGGCTGAAGAATGAGTTTCACTTTAACATGAGTTCTGATTTGCACACTTTTCAGTGAGGACACAATGGAATTATCTTATGGAAGATACTACAGATTACAAGGTGGCATTAACTTCATTCATTTCCATGGCCCTCTTTATTCTCTCCCTCCTCTCTCCCTCCCCCCCACTCCATGTGTAATCCAAGAGTTATTCCAAGCAGGGCAGGAGGGGATTAAACATACAACTAGTGATTTAACTGGTTGCTAATAACACATTTATTCGAAGATGGAATTACATACTTAGCAAGCATGAATGCAGATCTAAATATATAAACACGCATACACACTTACACACCTGCTATCCCAATAGTCACATGAAAGCAGTGTCCTACACAGAATGTATTATCAACCTACTGACTGAATTATGTACCAAGTCCCTTGGTGCAGGCAATGCTTGCCCTTTTGGTGTCTCAGTTCACAGCCTGCGGTCTGAAAAGAAGAACAAGTGATATGAGGGAGAAAAGGCAACTCTGTTACAAATTTCTGCATCCTGTTTATTTTTGCCCAATTTTTCCCCATGCCTGACTGATGATGCTTGAGAATTGTTTGAACAAGAGGAATTTAAGGCAATCAGAAAAATTCTTTCATTGGTTGAACTTCCCATGTCTGTCCCTGTAGCTTACTAGCTCTATCCTGGGACCAACATGGCTGCTACATTAACACTACAAACAAAATATCTCCTTGATAGGTGTCAGATCTGGAAAAATTGATCCCTCTTCCAATTTGGGATCTCTGGCAGGTTAACGCTGTCCGATGGTACTGGCACCTGAAATAATGTTAAGACCTTAACTACTGCTAGGCCCTAGTCTGATAGCTCTGATCTCTTCTGCCCCCAGCCAAGCCCATTAACCTTTTCTCAAGATTTTTAAAGGTCCACCATAATCTCTGTGGACCTGAGATGCCCCTGGCAGATGTATAGAGATTAAATGAAGGCATATCAAGCACATAGAAGTATCTACCTGTGTCCTGCTGTGACAATACAAAAAGAGGGAAATCTGTTTCTTTTCATGGTCAAAAATATAATATGCTTTTTCATTGTATTTTACCTCTAATGGGCCCACATAAGCTTCCAGACCTCCCAACCCTGGTGCCAGTGAGGGGAAAGGATCACAAATGACCTGCTGTTACAACTGCATAATAACTTTGGACCCAGGTTGGACAGACATCTTGAGCTTCAGCAGAAACAGCCACAGCAAGATATGGAGAGGGAGCAAACTGGTCACAGACTGCCCTGAGCATGACTAAAGGACCAGGGAAAATGCACAAGAGCTGCAGAGGGAGCTATTTTAATGGTTGTTCTCCCTGTTGACCAGTAAACTGCAGATAAGAACACCACTGTGGACTTTCCTCCACACTACGGCTGCATCAAGACTGGCAAGTTTGAGGAAAAACTTGCCAGCTGTCTACACTGGCCGCTTGAATTTGCACAAGAACACTGACAATCTAATAAAAGATTGTCAGTGTTCTTGCGCAAATACTATGCTGCTCCCGTTCGGTAAAAAGCCCTCTTGTGCAAATGTATTTGCACAAGAGGGCCAGTGTAGACAGCTAAAACGTATTTTGCGTAAAAAAGCTCCGATGGCAAAAATGGCGATCAGGGCTTTCTAGCACAAAACCATGTCTAGATTGGCATGGACGCTTTTCTGAAAAAAATGCTTTTGTGCAAAAGCGTCCGTGCCGATCTAGACGCTCTTTTCCGCAAATGCTTTTAATGGAAAACCTTTTCCGTTAAAAGCATTTGCAGAAAATCATGCCAGTCTAGACGTAGCCTACAGGTTAAACTTCTCTAGTCCAGCACCCTTGGGACCTGACCAGTTCCAAACCGGAGAATTTGCTAAATCACAGGAGGCCATTAGTGTCTAGTAGCATTACCAACACTTCCACTGCTTACTGGGATTTTAGAAGACACTTAGGGGTAAATTAGAGTTAAATAGCAGCACCGAACACTGAGAGCCAGGACTGGTAGCTATGAACAAACATTATGGGACTGTGGGAAACTTGGACATTCAGCTTAATTAAAATCATGCCAGCCCAGAGATGTTACCAGACCAGAGAGTGCCAGAGTACCAGTGCAAGTTCAACCTGTATTATGTACTAAAGCTAATGCATGCACTGGCCAATTCGAGGGAGGCGAGGAAGTGAACTGAGTTAAACATCAGCCCATGCAGTGGACCCCTGTGACTTGGTGAGGTAACAAAAACAAGTCCTCTGGCAACATGCATTTCCATGATCAGTCAGATTTCACTAAGTGGTATCACTATTTTAACTACACATATTGATTTTTTATTTTGTGGAAAATTACACACTTTACTTGCTAGAGCTGTGCTGCCTGTATTGGTTCTTATGGGATTTTATTTATTACTTTAATACTATATAATTTTTATAATAAAGTGCTTGGTTCTACATTAAATCTATATGCTAGTGCTTTGGAAGCAAGAAAGAGGCAAGGAGATTTAGCCTAATGTTTTAAGAGGTCATTCAAAATCACATAAAAGCAATAACAAATTGATAAATTGGTATGCACACTAAACCATGATGTTGTGTCAGATTTCTCATGTATCTCTCTCTGCAACACAAAGTTGTGGGCACACAAGATATCCCTTATTTCCTTTGCTCTCCTGGACTCATCCACAGTAATGACAGGTTTCTAGTTCCCTGTATCAGGCCTGCAAGCCAACCATGCCTTGAGTCTATTCCTGGTGCAAGCTCTGCTCTTTATCCTCACTATTGTTTCAGAATGTGCAGCATGCCCCGATAACAACAATGACAGCAGGCACCGTGGCATTTGAACAGGATTGAAGGCAGTACCATCTTGCCATCAGTCAAATAGCCATTTTGCCATCTTCCTGCAACTGCTCTTGATTAAATTAAGTAATTAAACCATCTTCGGCCAGGCACTCTGACATCAGAATAGGGCTTCATAAGCTAAGACAGCAGGGGATAGCCTGGATTCTCTAAAATAATAGTGGGCATAAGACCCCCATTAATTAGCATATTATTTGGAGGGAATAAAGTCCCTTCTTGTCCAAACAGATAAATGCCAGATCTGCTGAACACTCAGGTATCACACTTCTTCCCAGTGGATCCCATAACACTGTTCATGAGCCTGCTTTTACAGCTGACCCACAGTTTGAAGAATGAACATGTATCCTTTCTGGCTGACATTGATATGCTCCTTCTGGGAGGCAAACAATGAGCACCTGTGTTCATCATTGGCCACAGGGCAGTTGGGAAACCCCATTTGCTGAAGTCTAACTATCATTTCAGCAATAAATGTCCACCATTTGTGGGTAAAGCATATCAATAATCTCTGCACAATCCTCCACCACCATTGCACCAATTGATTTGTCATCACCAAACGGGTTTGGAATGCAAGTAGGGTGGTACATTCCAGTATGCAGTATTGGTAATTTAGGAGGTATTAGGTACCAGAAAGAAATTGGGTATATCCCCCATTCCAGATGAGGGAGGGGGAACTGTACTCTGCTCCCTAGGAAGCAATCCTTAGGCAGGCACAGGACCAGCTAGAGAGGCATTCATTCTTTATATGGCTTTAACAGCAAAATACATATGCTAACAAACTAAAACAAAGACTTACTTTAAGTTTGTTAGCATATGTATTGTGATGGTGGTATTGTTGGTCAGGTGAGGAGTTCTGCAGGGACAGGGGAAAGGTATTTAAATAGTGTTTTTGACTCTGTTTCTCCTGACTGGTCTGAATTATCCATGTTCATACTGCATTACATCAAGTCCAAATCATTAGAGGAATGCCTGCCTCTGTTTGCACTAACAAGAGGATATTTGGATTCTGATGTCAGCCCAGTTCTTCAGCCTGATAGGAATCAGGTATTGTCCCTGGGCACATAGAATTTTCTTTGCAACCAAACTAGTCTAACACGTATTTTGCTAACTGGGACTGGAGCAGCAAAACAAAAAAACCAAATGCCTCATTTTCCAGTTTTATGGGTGAGAAAACTATAAAGGAAGATTATAATGCCAGGCACTGATGGCTTTAAATCAGCTGCCTCAGGCATCTACAAAGAACTTCACTAAAAATATGTTCCTCATCTTAGCAAGAGAGCTAAAATTTATTAGGATATGGTTCTATTTTAAATTGGTCTTTTAATAAGTTGTACATATGCTGTAATGGCTCCTCACCCAGCTCCTAGTTACTACATAAACAGACTGAAATACTTCATATTTGGGGAGGGGGAGTGAGCAATTAAGCATGTTGATGCTTGTATATACAAATACCCATTTCATGACTGTACTGGAGAATACAGCTGAACTTCATTTTCGATGGAATTTGAAGAAAGTTTACCATTTGTTTTTTGTCTTAATCAGCGTGTACCTGAAAAAAAATTGCATGGCTTCTAAGAGAAAAAATTCTTCTAAGAGAAAAGTTCATACTTACTGAAAACAAAATTCTTTCCCATTGGTGTTCAGAAGAGTGCTATAACCATATGAGCAGAGGGCGGAGAGGGTACTCTCCCACATTAAGACCAGCAAATAAATAATACAGGCTGGACCTCTATATTTCCAAGAGGCAATGGTTCTTCCGTTAGGGATTCAGAGGCACTAAGCACATAAATTGGGTGAAGGCTTAAAGATTTTAGTAAGTACAATGCTTAATATCAGAGTAAAGCACAATGCTTATTAAGCAAATCTTAGAATAAAATACAGTACTTATTAAGCCTAAGCAAATCTCAGAATAAAATGCAATGATTATTAAGAAAGTAAATTTTAGGTTAGGATACAATGCTTATTAAGCCTAAGCAAACCTCAGACTAAAATGCAATGCCTACGTCCCTTCTGCTGCCGGGAACCCCCTGAAGAACAACAGCGGACGGACCCCAGTGCGTATCAGCTTCCGTTGCTTTGGTCTACGCCGAGGTTCCAATGTTAGGAATATCCCCGGCACCTATATACTATCGGATCTACATTACTCACACCGATCGTTTTGAGAATCTGGCAAAATTGCTAATACATCGACTATTTTCCCAGGCCAAATAATTAGTTTTAGCAGGTGGTAAACATTCAACATCGATAGCTATGTGATCTTCCCAGATACTCCCTTCCTCCCGGACCAGGTGGATAGCCTTGAAACAGGTCTCAGGGCCTGTTAAAAGTAAATAGTGCATTCCTAAGCTGTACCATCTTAAGCAAGCAGTTAACTCCTTGAGAATAAGAAAACAGTGAGAAGCAAAAAGCACAAATGGCTTCCTAGTGCATCCAGGCCTGAAGGGAGATGCAGGCATAAAAGGAACGATTGTTGTACACCACCTAATTTCCTCGATTTCACAATTGTCTTCTGCATTTCCACTACAACCTCCCTGATCCAGCACCTTCAGGAACTGAACAATCCAAAACCAGAGAGTTTGCCAGACCCGGGGAGATCAGGCTCCCAGTGGGTCCCCAAAGCCTGGGCTGCCTGTCCTGCTTCCAGATCAATGACAGGGATCCGGGGGTCAGCCTCCTCTGGCTGGGACTTTCCAGCCCACACCGGACCCCCTGCCACTGAGGATTTCCCCCAGCTGGTGGTGAACCCACTGCTGCTGGGGTTCCCGACTAAGGCTGGGGATTTCTCCTGGCCACCACCAAGACTCCCAGGGCTGGGGCTCAATGGGGCAGGACTGCACACCCACCACAGGACCAGCACTCACAGGATTCCCAGCTGGATCATTCTCCTTGCCTCTGGGGCTCTCTGGTCCAGCAACATCCATGGTCCCGAAAGGACCATGGATGTTGCTGGACCAGAGAGTCCTTGATTTGGGATGTTCAGCCTGTAATCATAAAATTTCAAAGAGGCAGACATTCACATATTTGCAACCCTCAAAGCCTGTGCTATGCTTTAAACTACCTCAGCACATACCAGGTTTATGAACATTCAAAGTTAACTGCAAAGGAACACTGAAAACCCATTAACCTGAATGTGTGCCAGCCAGAATTTGCTCACTGATTAGAGTCCCAGTCACACCTGAACAGCTAAAAATTAACTTTGTCCTTTAAGGCTAAGTAGAGTCACATCACTGACTCCATCTCTGTTGTTACATAAAAGATAACCCAACTCCAGTGGGGCATAGTGCGGGCACAGAGGGTCTTGGGTACGTGGTGTAATTTTTCAGAATCTCTTTTGGGAATAGTCATGTACAGGCAGTTCCCGGGTTACGTACAAGATAGGGACTGTAGGTTTGTTCTTAAGTTGAATCTGTATGTAAGTCGGAACTGGCGTCCAGATTCAGCCGCTGCTGAAACTGACTGCCAGTTCTGACTTACATACAGATTCAACTTAAGAACCCCAAGCTTCCCCAAGTCAGCTGCTGCTGAAACTGATCAGCGCTGATTCCAGGAAGACTGGGGCAGAGCAACTCTGCCTCGGGCTTCCCGTAGTCAGCGCTGGTCAGTTTCAGCAGCGGCTGACTTGGGGACACCTGGGGCAGAGCAGCTGGGGTGCTGCTGGGTTGCTCCAGTAGCACCGCTCCTCGCTCCTTGGCGCTACTGGACCAACCCAGCAGCACCCCAGCTGCTCTGCCCCAGGCGTCCTGATTCAGCCACTGCTGAAACTGACCAGCAGCGGCTGAATCAGGACCTGGGGCAGAGCAGCTGGGGTGCTGCCGGGTTGGTCCAGTAGTGCCCAGAGCGGCGCTGCAGGACCAATCGGCAGCGCCCCAGCTGCTCTGCTCCAGGGTCCAAAACAAAAGCCTGGTCTGCTGGGGGGGCACACTAGCCGCGTCCGTCCCCCCCCCAGCAGACCAGGGACACCGGGAGCAGAGCCGCAGCGGCAGCGGGGTGCCGCGCCTCTGAGGCTTTGCTCTGGCAAAGTCTCAGAGGCGCGGGACCCCCCCTGCGGCTGCCGCTTCAGTCCCGGTGCCTGTGGTCTGCTGGGGACCGTCCCCAGCAGACCACAGGCACCCGGACTGAAGCGGCAGCAGCGGCGGGTTCCCGCGCTTCTGAGGCTTTGCTCTGGCAAAGCCTCAGAAGCGCGGGAACCCACCCGGTGCCCCTGGTCTGCTGGAGACGGTCTCCAGCAGACCAGGGGCACCAGAGCAGCTTACGAACGGGGCTTTCTCGCCCCGGAGCTCGCAGGTAGCAATCTGCCACCTCGACCTCCGGGGCGAGAAAGCCCCGTTCGTAAGTGCGGATCCGACATAAGTCGGATCCGCGTAAGTCGGGGACTGCCTGTATGTGAAATAGCTGGTACTTACGATTAGTATCTGAAATTATAAATATTAGCTATGTTTATTACACGTTTGCTCCTGCCAGCACATGAAAGGACAAGTCAAGCTGAATGGCCCACTAAGGAACCCTCAGCTCACAATGGACCCTGGAAAATGCCTTAGTGGACTTTTCCTGTGAACATGCTAACTAGAATATGGCCAGCGGGAGGGAGACATGGGGGGGTTGGTGATGGACATGTAACCTGTCCATGTGATTCCAAACACCATATTTTGCACCAAGAACAGATTTCCCTTTACTTGGTCCTTGGCAGAAGCTAAAAGGCTCTGGTGTGGAAACATTTCCATTTTGCTTCTTTCCTGCTCCAGCCTCAGGACTATGAACATGTACTAATGGAAGCATTATAAGCAAGGGCTGAGGACTTTAAGGTAATCTGGAGCCTTTGTATTTCCTTGACCTTTGCAGATGGACGAACGGGCTGGATATGGTACAGAGTAGGGATGTTAAAATGCAGGTAATTGTGTAAACATGTAACTGCAGAAAAACTCAACGGTTACATGCACCTATACCTGGTTCCCCAGGAGCAGAGCTGCAGGTGGCACCAGCTCTTGCCTGCAGCCCCGCTCCTGAGGAGCTGCTGCTACCCCCAAGGGGCTGCCTCTGATACAAAGGCAGCAGTGCGGGGTGGCAGCCAGGTTCCCAGGAGCGGGAATGTAACCAGGAGCGGGAGCCTGCATGTAACCATGATCCAGTGGCAGATTTAGAGTTAGTGGGGTCCTGCACTCATCTTCATTTTGGGGTCCCTTCTAGGGACCCAGCCAAGAAAAAGAACATTCATCTTCCTGCCCCTACCATTTTTCATTCTTCTTTCTTTATCTTCCTCCTATAATATAAGTAATAAAAAGTAAATGAAAATAAAGTGAGGCATTTTGATTGTTTTTGTAGTCTAACTGTTTTTTCCCACGGACCACTTGAAAATTGCTGAGGGTCTCGGTGGACCACTTAATGATCTTTCTAAGTACTGTTTGTACCATGAGCTAACTATTGTAAAGTGCTTTGGATAAGAGCGCTTTATTAAAAACAAACAAACCATAATAAACTTTTCTCAGTCCACCTGAATAGATTTCTCAGAGCACAGTTTGAGAACTTTTGGCCTACATGAAAGTTTGTATCTACATTAAGCTAACATGGAAAATGTGTAAAAATAAAATGTATAGATGACATGAATGGAAAAGTAAAAGTTAACTTCCTCTGAAGAAACGTATTCAATTTGAAAAAAAAAATTATTCAGATAGCTTTCTTTCTACCCCTTTTCTATCCAAAATCAATTAAGTCATCATAAGTAATATTTTGTAAAGAGGCACATTCAATTATCAATATTGCTGAACTTGTCAAATGTTCCTGACTCTTCATATTTCACAAGTAATGTTAACTCGTTTCAATACAGGAAAAAGAATGTTCACCAGAAGTATTTGTGACAGGTGGTGTTAAGTATTTTCAGAATGATTTCTACATTTGGAAAGGTTGCTTGCAAACCGTCATGTACAAGTCTATACAAATCAATTGGTGATCTCGAAGCACAGACCTCCTCATTTTTGATAAAATGAATGAAATGTTTCACTTTATCTTCAAAAAGATTTGTGTCTATGTCCTTTTGGTAGAATTCACTTAATTTCTTACTGTAATGGCTTTTAGCATCTTCAGCTATACTTCTGTCAAAAAAACATGCAAAATAAATCAACAGTTTTCTTTAAAGATTCACCTCTACTCTGCAATTGCACTGTTATTGTGTCACAAATAACAGTGATGGTGTCAACAAAGATCTTCTTTCCATTTTAAATTGATTTCATTGTCTCTAGTTTCATCCAAAAATAACTTCCTGGGTTTTTTACGCTTCTCATCAGATCTCTCAGAGGAACCTATATTTGCTGTTAATGTTAGTGCCTCTGCTTCCACCGACCTATAGTCATTTTGAACTTCCATGGCAAACCTGAAACTGAGGCTAAAATTGTAAATAAAATTGTATCAACTTTCTGCAGTGATTTGCTGACGTCATTCATTCTTTGAAGTAAACAGTTCCACAAAATAGTAAAAACAGCAATATCAGACTTTTCAAATGCTTCTGCTAAGAATTTTGCTTCAGTTTTCACACGTGTTTTTTAGAATTTGATGTAGCTATGTCTAAATAGGTTCTCTTTACAACATCATCGCTCATTTTCAAATCCAAAACAGCATCTGCATGAGCAGACCACCTGGTATCACAAATTATTTTGACTGTCAAATGTCATTAATATGAGCGTTGGAAGTTTCATAATCAGCAATATCTCTTGCAACATTTCTCCAGTTAGGGTGTGTCTAGACTACAGGGTTTTGTTGACAAAAGTGGACTTTTGTCGACAAAACTATACCTGCGTCTACACTGCCACTGAGTTCTGTCAACATAACGTTGACAGAACTCAGAAGTTTTGTCGACAGCTGTAAACCTCATTCTATGAGGAATAATGCCTTTTGTCAACAGAGTTCTGTCGACAGAAGGCGTTTTTGCATCTACACTCTCCTTTGCGGCTACACTGTCATGTCGACAAAGCGGCTTGCTTTGTTGACAGAACTGGATGTAGTCTAGACGCTCTTTGTCAACAGAAGTCTGTAGTCTAGATGTACCCATAGAGTGCCCACCAACAAATGTTTGCTTTCCTTTACTATGGTCAGGGAATGATTTGCAAACATAATAGAAGACTCAGTTTGTGGTTTCCAAAACAACAACAAAAAATACCCATCCCCCCCATTTCTTATTTCTGTGGTCTCATTTTTCTTCATCCTCAGAAAATGGGACTCATGAAGACCTCTAAATTGCTTTCGTCCTCCAACCTAACACTTTTCTCCAATTTTCCATATTATCTATGTTTCAGTTTATTTACTAAGAAATACTCTCTCCTATCCATTAAATAGATTTTGCCATAATGCAATGTGTTCAGGGTAGGTTTCTTCCCTTACTTCAACAAAATTACCAGTATTTTGTAGTTCCATTGCCACTTCACATTACACTGGTTTAACTTTTGCAGTCGTGGTATCCCCACAACTCAGCAAGTGATCAGATAACTGAGGTGTTTTCTTGTCCATACTTTTTGATGAATGTCCTCTATTCAATACTTCAAGATTTTTAAAATAAGATGACAAAGTTTCTTTTTGCTTAGCTTAATCTTTTTTGCCTCACCTAAATCTTTTTCGCATTTTTGACTCATAGTATCACTTCATTATTGCTGAAAAACTTACCTTGATTTTTAGGCAGATTGAAAATGTCTGAAAGAGCAGGGGTATAGCTACAGGCAAGCCTGGACCATTCATTCCCCAATTAGGTTTAACACCAATGACACTGGAACATTTTTAATAGTGGTATGGTGAAAGCCAACGCCTGTCTCTCCTAGGTGCAGGTCCAGACCTGGGTGCAGGCCACAGGCACAGGAACTAAGGGTTCAGGCAAGGCTGCTGACAGAATAGCCAGGCCCCTGGGCAAGGTGCATGGAGGGGGCAGTTCTGGGGCCCCAGAAGGGTGGGGTCTTGGGTAGGGTTGCCAGATGGTTTCAACAAAAATACTGGACATACTTGACATTACATCATAATCTACATTACATCTTATTTAGAAAATACCGGACATTTATATTTTCTCAATTTGTTTCCTGAACAGAAAGCTCAAATACTGGACTGTTCGGTTCAAAACCGGACACCTGGCAACCCTAGCCTTGGGTGGAAGGGGCAGAGCTGGGGGCCCAGCACAGAAGCAGAGCCGCCATGGCGGGGCTGGAGAAGAAGACTGACAGAGAAGATATGAAGATCTCCATGACCCTGCACTGGCTGGCCCAGAGAAGTGGGCAGAGACCCACATCTGCACTACCTGAAGGTGGGAGAGGGGCGCAGTTCCATCAGCCACCTGAGCACCCCTCCAACTCAGGAGTCTCCATCACCTGGCCACTCTCCCCCTTGCCCGTGGGCAGCAACCGCTCACCAGGTGGCAGCCAACAGGGCAAGGCAGTCAGGGAGCCACCTGCTGGAGAGAAGCGGTGCTTTCCTGCTTCAAAGTGTGGCTTTTTCCTGCCAGCTGTGCAGCTCACCAGGTACCAGCCAGCAGCATGAATATGGGCTGGAAGGCTTCAGAGGAGTGCGGGGTAGCAGCTAGAGAGCAGCAGTGATTTCTCACTTCAAAGCGCTGCTTTTCTCTGGCTGGTTGTGTGACTGCCCTGTGCTCCTCTGAAGCCTTCCATCCCTTGTTTCGCACTGCTCGCTGCCTCCTGCCAGCTCACCTGATGCTGCAGCCTCCAGGTGAGCCTCCCTGCCCACCTGCCACCCCCCACAGCCCACTCTGCAGAGGGACTGGCCCTCCGCAGAGCAGCACCCACTATGTGGGGAGCGGGTTCCAGAGCGAGTGCTGGACTGCCTAGTCCTGGGGTCCCCATGTTGTTGGGGAGGCCCCATGCCAGGACATGGTATGTTTCAGTGTAACTCTTCCCCTGCCACAAACGTTAACAGATACACCCAGGTTGATCACTTAACTGTTTACACAGTTATATGTTCTGACAGGTTGACTACCCTCCTGTATATCATGTTACAGAAAATACTACAACAATTTGGTTGTAATGCTATCACAATGCACATGGCACACCCAGTTTTATGCCTCTTTTCTATGAAATGTAAGTGGTGCAGTGTCTTTGCTTTCCTAGTGTCTGGTGGCCAGCAAGATTTAGATGAAGCTTTTTCCAGACAGTTTGCCTTTGTGTGGCCATAAGGGAGGCCCTGAGAGTGCATTAAGGGAAAGTGGGGTGGCTGTCCTTCCTAGCCTTCTTTCAGTTAAAAAGTTTTCAGGGTGAGATGCTGCTGGATCCTCAACAACACCTGGAAGTACAGGTGGCACTAGGGGCCCAAAGCATCATTTTATAACTGCAGTTGTAAAATTTTAAACAGGTGAGGGTGAATTGGAGGGCAATGGGGAGAGCATGGGGGCCCCAGGCTAGGGGTAGATGGAGAGGAGACACATGGAAGGTCACATAGGGGAGTCACATGCCTGCCCTTGTGTCCTTCCCATGACTGCAGTACCAGCAGGAAATTATTTTTGCTTGCACCACAATTATCACTGACCAATAGCAGTCTGGGCTAGCCAGTTTCCATGTGGCAATATCAACCTGCTTCTGTGATGGTCTGGTCTCTCTCCTCTGTCTGCTCTAACACTAATGGGAAAGGACAAGCTCCTCACAGAGCTCCAAAGTTCCACAGTCATGGCTGGTCATCCCAGGTCTTCCTGATAGTGTAGTCTGACCACACAACGCTAGTGGATCTGTGCCAGCATTCCCAGTCAGCACAGGTGAAATTCACTGCAATCGCAATCAGCATCGTCCATCTGTACTCTGCCATGCCAGTATTCAGCATGTATTATCTCCTCACCAAGACTGAACCAGGGCCTAGAATTCTGGTACACCTGGATCCAGCTACTGCCTCTAGGCCACTGTTACTGCCTAAATTCATAGAATAATAAAATCACAGAAGATTAGGGTTGGAAGAGTCCTCAGCAGGTCATCTTGCCCAATCCCCTGCTCAGTGCAGGTCCACTGTCCAACCCCAACTAAATAATTCTAGCCAGGATTGTGTCAAGCCTGGCCTTAAAAACTCCTAATGACAGAGACTCCACCACCGCCCTAGGATATATGCAGAGAGTTATATGGGACCGTGGTCCTTGGACCAGAAATAATGCTGGTCCAAGGGCCCTGCTCTACCAAAATTTGGGGCTGGGTAGACCCGCCTACTGCTCCTGCATGCTACGCCTTTTGCCACTGGGTGATTTAAAATGGCCCAGAGGTCCCTGCTTCCACAACCAGCAGGGCTAGACCAGCTTCCTGCCACAAGCTCTGTGCTACTACTGGCATGTCTTTGCGGTCCCGTGGAGGGGGGGTTCTGTGTGCACTGCCCCCACCCAAATACCCCTGCAGCCAATGGGAAGCTGCAGGTGCTTGTTGGCAGCAGCATATGGAGACCCACCTGGCCCCTACACAGTCCACTCCCTCCCATCTCCAAACTCCCCACGCACTCCCTCCTGGCCCTAAACTCCTTTCCAGAGCCTGCAGCCCTCACCTCTCCTGCATGCCCCCTAACCCAAAACATGCACCCAGCACCCAGACTCTGTTCCAGAGCCTGCACCTCAGGTCCCCTCCCACACACACATTCCCTCCCAAAGTCTGACCCATCAACCTTCCTGCACTCCCTCCCAGAGCCTGCATCCTCTGCACCTCAATCCCCTGCCTCATCTCAGAGCCTGCACCCAGCACCCAAACCCTCCCCCACCCAAATTCTCTCCCAGAACCTTAGGCAAGTATGTGTGAGGGATTTTGGCTGGGGGAGGCATGCAATCTCTGGGCCTTCTGGGTACCATGACAATTTCTGGAAACCCGCTGCCCCTGCTCTAGGTAACCCATTCCAGTGCCACCCTCCGAGTGAAATAGTTTTTCCCAATAACCAACCCATACCTCCACCACTGCAACTTGAGACCATTGCTTCTTGTTCTATCATTTCTCACCACTGAAAACAGCCTAGTTCCATCTTCTTTGGAACCCTATTTTGGAGGCTGCTACCAAATCTCCCTTCCCCCTTCTCTTCTGCAGGCTAAATAAGTCGAGTTCCCTTAGTATCTCCTCATAAACCATTGTTAGCTGACATCTAACAAATACAGTATAAAATCTATTTAAGCAGTGTGAACCCATTTCTTATTAGCTTTCCTTTTGGGTAGCCTAAATATCACTCCCCTCATATCCTTCCACAAGCTACTCCGTGGCTCACACCACATTATATGCCTGCAGTCTTCTACTGCTCTACCATGAGATCTTAATCCTCCTTATGCATCTCTCCTGAAGACAATTTTAGCATTCTTTCCAATACAGTCATGGCACTCCTGCCCTGTTCCCCAACATTGTTTCCTCAGGTATCAGAGGGGTAGCCGTGTTAGTCTGAATCTGCAAAAGTGACGAGGATTCCTGTGGCACCTTATAGACTAACTGAAGTGTAGGAGCATAAGCTTTCGTGGGCAAAGACCCACTTCGTCAGATGCATGTAGTGGAAATTTCCAGAGGCAGGAATAAATATGCAGGCCAGGATCAGGCTGGAGATGACCAGGTGGATCCAATCAAGGAGGATGAGGCCCACTTCTAGCAGCTGATCTGGAGGTGTGAATTCCAAGAGAATAGAAGCTGCTTTTGTAGTTAGCAAGCCATTCACAGTCTTTGTTTAATCCAGAGTTGATTGTGTCAAACTTAAAGATGAACTGTAGCTCAGCAGTTTCTCTTTGAAGTCTGGTCCTGAAGTTTTTTTGCTGCAGGATGGCTACTTTTAGATCTGCAATTGTGTGTCCAGGAAGATTGAAGTGTTCCCCTACAGGTTTTTGTATGTTGCCATTCCTAATATCAGATTTGTGTCCATTGATTCTTTTACGTAGGGACTGTCCTGTTTGGCCGATGTATATAGCAGTGGGGCATTGTTGGCACATGATGGCATATATTACGTTGGTGGATGTGCAGGAGAATGTACCAGTGACAGTATGGCTGATCTGGTTAGGTCCTGTGATGGTGTTGCTGGTGTATATATGTGGGCAGAGTTGGCACCGAGGTTTGTTGCAAGTATTGGTTCCTGAGTTCGAGTTATTATGGTGCGGTGTGTAGTTGCTGGTGAGAATATGCTTCAGGTTGGTGGGTTGTCTGTGGGCAAGGACCGGCCTACCTCCCAAGGCCTGTGAGAGCGAGGGATCAGTGTCCAGGATGGGCTGAAGATCACTAATGATGCGTTGGAGAGGTTTTAGCTGGGGACTATAGGTGATGGCCAGTGGTGTTCTGTTGGTTTCTTTCTTGGGCTTGTCCCGTAGCAGGAGGCTTCTGGGTACACGTCTGGCTCTGTCAATCTGTCTCCTCACTTCCTCGTGTGGGTATCGCAGTTTACAGAATGCTTGTTGAAGGTCTTGTAGGTGTAGGTCTCTGTCTGAGGGGTTGGAGCATATGCGGTTGTACCTCAGTGCTTGGCTGTAAACAATGGATCGTGTGGTGTGTCCGGGATGGAAACTGGAGGCATGCAGGTAAGTATAGCGGTCGGTAGGTTTTCGGTATAGGGTGGTATTGATATGACCGTCACTTATTTGTATCGTGGTGTCCAGGAAATGGACCTCCCGTGTAGATTGGTCCATGCTGAGGTTGATGGTGGGGTGGAAGCTGTTGAAATCATGGTGAAATTCTTCCAGAGTCTCCAACGTAATATATGCCATCATGTGCCAACAATGCCCCACTGCTATATACATCGGCCAAACAGGACAGTCCCTATGTAAAAGAATCAATGGACACAAATCTGATATTAGGAATGGCAACATACAAAAACCTGTAGGGGAACACTTCAATCTTCCTGGACACACAATTGCAGATCTAAAAGTAGCCATCCTGCAGCAAAAAAACTTCAGGACCAGACTTCAAAGAGAAACTGCTGAGCTACAGTTCATCTTTAAGTTTGACACAATCAACTCTGGATTAAACAAAGACTGTGAATGGCTTGCTAACTACAAAAGCAGCTTCTCCTCTCTTGGAATTCACACCTCCAGATCAGCTGCTAGAAGTGGGCCTCATCCTCCTTGATTGGATCCACCTGGTCATCTCCAGCCTGATCCTGGCCTGCATATTTATTCCCGCCTCTGGAAATTTCCACTACATGCATCTGACGAAGTGGGTCTTTGCCCACGAAAGCTTATGATCCTACACTTCAGTTAGTCTATAAGGTGCCACAGGACTCCTCGTCATTGTTTCCTCAGATTACCTGCAAAAGCAACATGTGCATGCAATAAATGTTTCTCAATCTCCTCCTGTCGTAGCTCTGGTTCTGCCCATAAAACCACTACTCAGTACTGGGCTTGCTATTCTTTACTGGAGTTTGTCTAAATCAGCCCCTCAGTCTGTAATAAGGATCATGGGGTGGACTCCTCTGACTGCAGCACCTGGCTCTGCACAAATACAGGAGGCCATATGTGTGGGTGACATTGAAGAATTGGGTCCAAAGGTTCTAATCTCTGTGGCAGGGACCTGTTTTACTCATCTGTGAAGTGACATACACTTCTGATAGCATATTAATAACAAGGGTACTTGTTCTGTAGTCTGATGCATGTGGGAGGGCCCTTGTATCAGTGAAGAGAACTGCTGATGTCAAGTAAGACTTCACTTGGGTGTAAGGATCTTTCTAAATGAATTATATTGCAGGATCAGAGCCAAGGTTAGTACAGCTCATTCAGTGAGTGTAAGAAGTGAATTTATTGTAGGCCTGTCCCTAAATGCTCACCAAACAATAAAAGCCACTTGTTCTGTTTACAGAGTACTGTAAATCATACCAAACAGAATCAGTGCCAACTAATCCAATTATCAGATGAGAGAGAGGGAGCAAGACCTTTTTTTCAAGTTGATATAATTCATTGATATACCCCCTGAATACGTTCACTTCTATCTAAAACCTAGCCTTTCCTTAATTGCTAGTTGAGTCTTCTTTGTGTGGGAGGAGATATAGGATTAAATACATCCAGTAAAAATAAGCAAAAAAAGCAGCACATCTGAGAGTGACTCTAGAGCAGGAATATAGGTACTACACAGCTGCAGACTGGTATAATGATGGGAGTAACAATGTAACATGACTTCAAGGGGATACTGAGAAGATCAGGCGGGGGTAGTGCCGTGGCATTGGGGGAGATTTTACATCAACCACAATGGATGAAGCTAAATAATCTTTTAATTAAAGATGGTGCGGTTTGGAAAGAGCTGTCAAGAGACATTATCTGGGCAGCACTGAATTTGTGGGGAATATATAAATAAATCCAGGCCTCACCTAGTTCAGAAATTTTTATTCCCCTCCCTTAACACAACTCTGATTCTAGAAATTGGAATTTAGACCAAAGTTAATAGATCTATAACTTTCCCCAGCATTGATGAACATAGAAGAACTGACCAGTCAGTAACTTTCCTTTTACTCTGCTAACAATTTTTAAATAAAATCCTTTAACAGATGATCAAGCTGAATGTGCTACCATGTTTACTGATACATCTAAAAAAACCCTCAGAAAACAGCTGTGTGTGTTAAAAAAAAAAGAAAAAGATTGGTTTCCTGGAAAGGCAGTTCTATGATTGGTTATTGGTTTAATTTCTAAACTTTTTTAAAAAGTAATAATTCCAGTAATGGTACATTTAAAAACTATTGCTGTCTTACATCATTTATCTTAATAGTAAGAGAAAATGTATTGCAATGAATAGAATATTGTCATGCAATCAGGCATGTTAGATATAAATTATGCAATCAGTCATGTTAGATATAAATGATGAGCACAACCAAGACGCATAGCTAGTAGCAGGAGAACATTAGCCTGTGCCAAGGTTCTCTTCCACTGATGTCTCTTACTTACATATTTAGCCCTTAGCAGTATTATTAGCACTCTTTGTGATATGCAATTCCAGTTTCATTCAAGATGCCCATCAGTTGGCTCCCAAACAATAATGTAGGCAGATACAGATTTTGCAAATCAGAAATACATAGCCTTTGCTAGTCCAGCAGCATTATCTGTATTAGTTTATCTTGCCTAATCTCTTTCTTTGAAGAAAGTTTAAGATGAAACAGCCTGTACTAACATAAAAGAGAATAGCTTTATAACTACCCATGCCAAGGGACTATTCAACTCCCAGGGCTTAAACATCAAGGAAACTTAATTCGGTGTTCAGACTTTCTATGGAATTACGTATGTCTGTGAATTGCTTAGATACCACAGCAAGGTAGATCTTCCATACAGCAAGAGAGAGCAAGGATTTAGTATTGGGGATTTGCTTTTATTTATCTATTTTACAGTAGCTGATGGATAAACAACTAACTCAAAGGCTGATGTCAGACCATTTACATGTAATCGTTTGTCTTTGTGTTACATTAGCAGTTAAGTGATAGAAGCAGGAAGTGGTTGCCATGATGAAAACACTTGTAGTTGCATAATAAAATCCAGCCCAATCAAGTATGATAAAATATTACAAAATTAGAATCCAGTCCAGTGACATGCCAAGCACTCCCTCCTCCCCCTCAAGCCAATGCAAATTCACAAGTTTTCCCAATCCTTGAAAAAAATCAGGCCTCTAAGCTGGAAACATAGCCTCACAGACACCTATGTCCCTGCCCAAGGATAGATACACTGTCATGTTTCCCTTTTTGGATATTTTTCTTTCTTCTAGTGTTTGAGAAGTTTCATGTAAACTATTTTTTCATATCGCTGAATAGTAAAACTGATCATAGAAAGAGGCCTTGAAAAAAGCACTTGATTCTTAAAAAACACTTTGTCTTGGGCCACCTTTGAGCATATAGCTATAGCAATGTGACTCTAAAGTTACTTAGTGTATCATAAACTGAAGTGAATATATTATCTCTACAGCATCAAAAGCACAGGTGGAAAAAACAGCAAAAAGGTGTTCAAATGACTATGTCAATTTAGTAGGCTTATTTCACAAATAGAAGAAGAATCTGTTTGAATTGATACTCCCTTCCTGCTTTGTGTGAAGTAATTGAAGTTCTGCTGGGCTCATTTGTGGAGGTTAATTTTATTCTTTATCCTACTGGCTTTCAATTCACCACTCTATTACCACTAGTATGGTTTTTTTAAAACCTAAATTGCGTATTTCTTGATAGATTATTCCTTGCTTGCCTATCATTTAGTTAAAAGCTCAAGTGTGTCTAATCTGTCCTCATAGCTCATGCCCTCAAATCTGAATCATATCTATTGGCTCCCAAATCCTAGAATATTCCAAATAAGGTCTCGCTGCTTACTCAAAGTCAAAATTGCTTCCTTATGTAAGCTTGATAATCTTTAGTGAAATGCTACTTAGACTTGGATACATTGTTAGTGATGTTGGCTACCTCGGCTTTTTAATCCTTTTAAATTTCACAAGCTAAGTAAGGTTATTATAGCACTGCCAACTCTCATACTTTTATGTGATGCTATCTTGTGATATCTGGTATTCTTAAAACTTCAGCTCCTAGTGTCAAGATTACCAACAAATCTCACACTTTCTTCTAGTTGCAGAGAAAACCTTAACAATGGAACTTGAGTACCTCCTACCAGCTCAGAAGGCAAACAAAAAGATAAAGTGTATTTTAAAAAACTGTCATTTTCAAGACAATTCTTGTACTTTGGGACAGGATATAATTAGGGTTGTTAAACTATTAGATACATTGAGATTAATCACATAATTAAAACATAATCAGATTAAGTGCTCTGTTCAACAATAACAGAATACCATTTAATTATTTTGGATGTTTTCTACATTTTCAAACATACTAATTTAAATGACAACAGAATACAAAGTGTATGGTGATCACATTTTTTATTACAAATATTTGCACTATAAAAAACGAGATGGTATTTTTCAATTCCCCCATTGCAAGGACTGTAATGCAATCTCTTTTTATCAGAGAAGTTGAACTTACAAATGTAGAATTAGGTACAAAAAACTGCATTCAAAAATAAAACAATGTAAAACTTTGGTACCTACAAGTCCACTCAGTCCTACTTCTTGCTCAGCCAATTGCTCAGATAAACATGTTTACATTTGCAAGAGAATGCTGCCTGCTTCTTGTTTACAATGTCATTGAAAGTGAGAACAGGTATTCACATGACACTATTGTAGCAAGCGTCTCAAGATATTTATGTGCCAGATGCGCTAAGTAGTCATATGTTCCTTTATGTTTCAACTAACATTTTAGAGGACATGCAGCCATACTGATGATGGGTTCTGCTCAATAATGGCCCAAAGTAGTGCAGACAATGCTTGTTCATTGTTCATTGAGTTACATGCCACCAGCAGAAGGTTCATCTTCTTTTTTGGTGGTTCATGCTCTGTAGTTTCTGCATCAGAGTGTTGCTCTTTAACACTTCGGAAAGAGTGTTCCACACCTCCTCCCTGTGAGATTTTGGGTCAAGTACTGTAGCTATTTTTAGAAATTTCACATCAGTACCTTGTGTTTTGTCTAATCTGCAGTGAACTTGTTCTTAAAACAAACATGTGCTAGATCATCCGAGATTCCTAGAACATGAAACACATGGTGGAATGTGGGTAAAACAAAGCAGGAAACATACACTTCTCCCCCAAGGAATTCCGTCACCCTTTAAAAAGCATTAATTAAACTTAAGTGTTATCAGCATGAAAACATATCCTCTGGAATGAAGGCTGAAGCATGAAGGGGAATATGATTGCTTAGCATATCAGGCATGTAAAAACTTTGCAATATTGGTACCTATACACAAGTGCCTGTTCTCATTTTCAGGTGTCATTGTAATACAAAATTAAGTAGTATTATCTTGCATAAATGTAAGCAAATTTGTTTCTCTAAGCAATTGACTGAACAAGAAGTAGGACTGAGTCTACTTTAGGCTCTAAAGTTTTACTTTGTTTTGGTTTTGAGGGCAGTTGTGTAACAAAGTATACATTTGTAAATTGCACTCTCATGATCAAGAGGTTGCTCTACTGTACTTTAAAGTGAACTAAATAATACTGTCTCTTGTTTGGAATTTTTACAACGTAAACATTTGCAATAATATGAAGTGAGCACTAATACACCTTGCATTCTGTGTTGTAATTAAAATCAATATATTTGAAAAGGTAGAAAAATATCCAAAATTTAATAAATTACAACTGATATTTTATTTTTAACTGCATGATTAAAACTGTAATTAATCATGATTAAATTTTTTAATCCTTTTTTTGTATTTTTTGTATGAGTCAACTGTAATTAATCAACAGCCCTATTTTGAATGCTGTGGGTTGGCAAGATTGTTACTGCCACGGAGCACCTGTATACAGCAGGAATAACACTGCTGAATCAGCAGATGGCACACTTCTCTGTGATTCCATCCTAAATCAACACCCCAGCATGGTGTTAAAGAACAAGGTGAGACATGAATGTTGAATGATCATGTTCCATGGGAGCTTTAATTTAGGAAAGTCAGGAGCATTAGTTTCAGTGTTCTAGTTGAATTCTACTTTGGGTCATCACATTCTGTCTAGCTGAAATCCCTCACTAGCAGCATGTTTACATACTATTCTTTTGTACTCTACCCCAGAACTGTTATATAGTGTTATTCTGGGCTACTGAACAGTTTATGTAGACCATCCCAGAGATGGATGAATTCCAGGGTAGATGAAAGGTGTATGTGTGCGTGTGTGTGTGTGTGTGTGTGCGCATGCGCACAGGCCACATACAGTTTGTACATTGTTTTGGCATTCAATTAGACAAAAGGTACTATATAAATATAAGGACATAATTTGTCCTAGCTGCCTCCAGAACACATCCTCCTCACTTCTGTAGTGTATTGTGAGCCTTTCTAGACTAGAACTAGTTCAATTATTTTTGGTTTCTAGTCTCATTGTCTTTGAAGACCCTGAATTTGCTGAGACCCCATGAAATGACACATATATTCTAGATTTGTGTGTCACTTGGAAGCCCAGACTATTAAACTAGAACATCGAGCAAAGTTCAGCAAGCCTCTCTTACCAGTCATTATAGCTGGCACAGTGGCATCAGCAAAACAAACCAAACAAACAGACAAACAAGTTAACCTTAACACTGAAGGAGCCAGGATGAAAAAGCATGATTCAGAATACTTTTGCATACTGGTTTAATAACAAAGAGTATTTCCCCCCTACCATACAAGAACCAGACCCTGCAAGGCCAGCTCTTATTGTCTGACTGGAAGATCCCATCATTTGCCACATTACTGGCTCTAATGTGCAACCATTTGCGTGCTTGCTGTTCCCAGCTCCTATGTTTTCTAAATGCTAAGTCACATTTTCATCATCCATTTCTAAACCAAAGTTATTTGACGTGGTCTAGTCTTTTAATCTAGAAAGTGAAAACATGAAGGGAATTTACAAAGCTTGCCAGACTGGACACAGCTGTGGTAAATTTCACTGAAGCTAAATAAGTTACCTGCAAGGTCAATTTGACTTCTCTCGTGAATATTAAACAGTCTGGCTTCAACAAGATTCATATCAAAGATTGAATTTGGATCTCAGTATTTTGAGAGACTGGGTGAAAATAGCTTTTGCAAGATCACCCTGTGTATGCCAGAGTCCAGATATTTTTGTTTTTTATTGTTAAGATCTTGAGCTTTGAAGCCCATTCTTTCCTTTCTTCATTTCTGCATGCTTGCCTCTTTCAAAATTGGAATGTTCTGTGCCAAAGACAAATGCAATTATGATTGTAATTTATGTGGCTCACTATAAAACAGTTGCAGAAGATACAGAATTATGCACTGTAATTTTGTATACCAACTTTTATATTAACAATGATTTATAGGAGATATTATACGGTATGAATGGCAGAAGATTGTTGTGCTGGGGAAAATTTGAAATATTCAGCCTTAAGAACAATAACTGAGGGGAAATAAAGAGGGAAATAAAGATAATTTATTATGGATTATAACAATTACATATTTTTTATAGCCTTAGAGTGTGCGCCAAAGAGTATGTCTACACTGCAATGCTATTTTGGGATACCAGAGTATCCCAAAATGGTAATTCTGCATCTTAACAGCAAGCCCGTTATTTCAGGCTCACTATTCCAATGTCCCTATAAACCTCATTCCACAAGAAGTAAGGGACATTTCAGAATAGCGGGTTATTTCAAAATTTGGCACTGTGTAGACAGCGCCAAATTACAAAATAGTTTATCCCAAAATAGTTATTCTGCATCTTAACAGCAAGCCCATTATTTCAGGCTCACTATTCCAATGTTCCTATAACCTCATTCCACGAGAAGTAAGGGACATTTCAGAATAGCGGGTTATTTAAAAATTTGGCACTGTGTAGACAGCGCCAAATTAAAAAATAGTTTATTTCGAAATAAGATACATCATTTGAGCTACACAAATGGTGTATCTTATTTCGAGCTACGGTGCCGTGTAGATGCACTCCAAGGGTATGTCTACACTACAATGTTAGTTCGAACTAACGGATGTTAGTTCGAACTAACATTCATAGGCGCTACACTAGCGCTCCGCTAGTTCGAATTTGAATCGAACTAGCGGAGCGCTTAGTTCGAACTAGGAAAACCTCATTTTACGAGGATTAAGCCTAGTTCGAACTTACTAGTTCGAATTAAGGGGTGTGTAACCCCTTAATTCGAACTAGTGGGAGGCTAGCCCTCCCCAGGTTTCCCTGGTGGCCACTCTGGCCAACACCAGGGAAACTCTATTGCCCCCCTCCCGGCCCCGGACCCCTTAAAGGGGCACGGGCTGGCTACGGTGCCCGTGCCAGGTGCAAGCCTGCCAGCACCCAACCAGCAGACCCTACACCTGGCACGGCACAGAGCCACCCACCCGATGTCCCCCAGCCCACCCCCTCTTCCCGGGACCAGGCTGGCGGCTCCCGGGAGCTTGCCCGGGACCGCAAGAGGCGGGCACCTTCCTGGGCTAGTGCGGAGATCGTGGACCTCGTCCACGATCTCCGCACTAGGCACAGGAAAGTGGCCGTCTAGGGCAGGAGAGCTGGCAGCCTGGCCACCCAGGAGCAGGTGTGCATGATAAACAAGGGGGTCCACTGAGACCCCTGACCCTGAGCCCTGAGCTTACAATGGCCGTCCTGGGTCAGACCAAAGGTCCATCTAGCCCAGTAGCCTGTCTGCCGACAGCAGCCAACCCTAGGGACCCTGGAGGGGATGGACCGAAGACAGTGACCAAGCCATTTGTCTCGTGCCATCCCTCTCCAGTCTTCCACAAACTTTGGGCAGGGACACCACTCCTACCCCCTGGCTAAGACTACTCCATGGACCCAACCTCCATGACTTGATCTCACTTCCCTTTAAACTCTGTTCTAGTTGTAGCCTTCACAGCCTCCTGCAGCAAGGAGTTCCACAGGTTAACTCTTTGCTTTGGGAAGAAGAACAACTTTCTCTTACTAGTTTCAAGCCTGCTACCCATTCCTTTCCTTTGGTGTCCTCTAGTCCTTCTTTATGGGAACTCAGGAAGAACTTTTATGAATGCACCCTCTCCACCCAACCCCTGCTTTTAGAGACCTCTATCCTGTCCCCGCTCCATCTCCTCTTTTCTAAGCTGAAAAGTCCCAGTCTCTGTAGCCTCTCTTCATATGGGACCTGTTCCCAACCCCTGATCATGTTAGTTACCCTCCCCTCTCCCAGCCTTTCTCTTCCCCTCTCCCACCTCCTTTTCCCAGTCTCCCCCAGTTTTGTTCAATAAAGACAGAGTCAATGTTGGAAGAAATGTTATCTTTATTTTGTACATCAGGAAGGGAGGCTAGGGAGGGGTAAGTGGAAGGAGGTGAGGGAGGAATGGGGTACGAGCCCCCGATGGGGAGGACTGGGCTGGCTCTGTGGGCTTCTGGGGGTGGAAGCTCTCCTGCAGCCCCCCAATTGCCCCCTCTCCCCAGATGGCAGCCTGCGGCAAGTGCAGCCGGGCTGATGGCCGAGTGGTGTGATGTGCCCAGTGTGGGCACTCCGGGCACTCCAAGCCAGGACTGGTTTTCAAGCAGGGCACCCCTGAGAACTGTCTGTCCGGGGTGGGGGTCGGGTCCCTTTAAGCGCAGCCCTCGGCTAGCCTGAGACAGCATCTCCACGCTCTAAGTCCTCCTCTGATGCCCTGCCGGCACTGCTTCCGGCCATCCTTAAGCCCTGTTCAGGGTCCACTCAATGTAGACATGCTAGTTCGAATTAGCAAAACGCTAATTCGAACTAGTTTTTAGTTCTAGATGCGTTAGTTCGAATTAGCTTAGTTCGAATTAAGTAATTCGAACTAAGTTAGTTCGAATTAGCGCTGTAGTGTAGACGTAACCTAACTGTCTTGCATTGTATATGTCTTTAATATTTTTAAGAGTGAGATCTGAGTCTTTGCAATAGTCTCTGAGTAGGAGTGAACTCTAAATACTTAGCAGAAAGGAATTCTTTGGGCACACCTCTGCAGCACTTCCCACAGTAGCAGGAGTTGTTGAATCTGTATTAACCCAGAAAAGTGCAGTTTCCCTTTGCACCATCTTCCTTTTTCCTTATTGCAGAGTAGCAGTATCTGCTTGAATTTTCACCTTAAAAAATAATGAGCAAACTAACCTGAGTGAAAATAAGGATCTACTGAAGCTTAAAGAATAACTTGTCCTTACAAATCAACCACACAACTTTTGTTCATGCTTCAGCATTATGGATTTGTACAGGGTTTCCCAAATGGTGTTCCGTGGAACCCTGGAGTTCTGTGAAGTGAAACTCAGGGTTCTGCAAGAAAATTCTACTCCCCTGCTGAACCCGTAGGCAGCTCCTATTGGAGCTGTGCTGGTGGGGGCGGGCTCCTGGCGGCATGCCTCTGTGGCCGCTCCACCACCCTTGGCAGCTGTCCCGCTAGCCTGGAGCCCCTTCCTCACCCTGCAGGACTGCACCTGTCCCACGGGACCTCCAGTGCCGCGCAGCCTCCTCCCCCTCCTCGTTTGCAGGCGGCGGCTTGTTACAGCAGACACTGCTGCCGGGAGGGGGAGGGGTGGCTGGGGTTCTGCCCCCCCACCCCTCGAGGCATGCTCAGCCTCACTGCTCCCCATGCGCTGCTGCTCTCTCTCCCCTGAACTCCTCCCCACCCTGTTGGGGAAGCGGCAGAGTCTAGTCTGGCGGGGAAGGCCCTGCCAGCAGGAAGCTTGACCTGGTGCTACAGCTGTGCTGAGATCCCCACTACATGGGTGGGGGGTGGGGGGAAGGAACTGAGCTCCCTCTCCCACCCCCCTGCTAGGGGAACAAGAGCATGCTGCTTGAAGGCTTTCCTGCTGCAGCAGGGTGCCAAGCCAAATCCCCCTCACTCACTCCCATCCCCCCTCCAAGACCCCGCATTCCCAGTTTGCTCTGACACCCTGCTCCAGACATAAGACTGTTATTAGGAGTTCTGCGAAATTCTTTCAAATTTAAAAGGGTTCCGTGGCCAAATAAAATTGGGAAACACTGGATTAGTAGGTCATACACTTCTGATTTACATTACAATATAGGATCACAAGTTGAATATGAGTCAACAGTGTGATGCTGTTGCAAAAAAAGCAAATATGATTCTAGGTTGTATTAACAGGTGTGTTGTAAGCAAAACTCGTGAAGTCATTCTGCCGCTCTACTCTGCACTAGTTAGGCCTCAGCTGGAGTACTGTGTCCAGTTCTGGGCGCCACATTTCAAGAAAGATGTGGAGAAATTGGAAAGGGTACAGAGAAGAGCGACAAGAATGATTAAAGGTTTAGAGAACATGACCTATGAAGCCAGGCTTCATGAACTGGGCTTGTTTAGTTTGGAAAAAAGAAGATTAAGGGGGGACATGATAGCGGCTTTCAAATATCTAAAAGGGTGTCACAAGGAGGAAGGAGAAAATTTGTTCCTCTTGGTTTCTGAGGACAGGACAAGGAGTAATGGGCTTAAAGTGCAGCAGGGGAGGTTTAGATTGGACATTAGGAAAAAATTCCTAACTGTCAGGGTGGTCAAATATTGGAATAAATTGCCAAGGGAGGTGGTGGAATCTCCCTCTCTGGAGATATTTAAGAACAGGTTAGATAGACATCTGTCAGGGATGGTGTAGACGGAGCTTGATCCTGCCTTGAGGGCAGGGGGCTGGACTCGATGACCTCTCGAGGTCCCTTCCAGTCCTATGATTCTATGATCATATCCCATTAAATAAACAGTGGATTAAATCTCATTTTCTGACTATACATCTCTATAATGCACCATATATGGAACACACATAGTATAAATGTTTTGTTTTTTACTAGTCTTGTTGCTTTCACTCAAATTGGCAGGAACTGAAGCTCATACAACTCTATAAATAATTGTAGATTTGTAGCAGTCAACTGATCATAACATTCTCAAAAATTCCTTCCTGGAATGTCCAAGTTCTTTCAAAAAAATCTTTCAGTTGACCAACCACCATTGTCTAAATCTATCTACTGTATAACACTCTAGCCGTCTACAAAACAACATACATGAGTGACAGGATTTCATTCTGAACACTCGGCTAACAAAACTAATCTTTTCCTCTCCATTCTGGCAGAATTAATCCCTCTTGCACTCATACTAAACTTCTGAAACAAAAAGATTTCACAAAAATGTAATTTCTCCAATCACTAGTTTTACACAGGCTAATTAAGAGTAAACTCTTGCAAATTATACGATTTGAGAGATTTTCCTTCTATCACCAAAGGAAAATCTTCTTTTTCAATACCCACAGAAAGAAGGTATCTCAAGTAAAAATAAATGGTTCCTCTGATAATCTTTCCAAGCTAAACTGCCCTTTTACACCTCTTTGGGCTGATTTAGAACAAAACTTGCCTCATAGCCCCCCCTTCCGATAGTCCGGTATATCTGATAAACCGGCACCCCCTGGGTCCCAAAGGTGCCGGATTATCGGAAGTTTACTGTACGTTGTTATTTTTATTCACTGTTAATCTGTTAAACCCTGTTTCTTTAAGTTGTTAAGTAAAGGTGTGTTAATTCTAATGTAATCAATTAGATGTATATTATTTATAATTGGTAATTGTTGTCCTGGAGTTAGATCCAGATTATTACTGGAATAATTTTATTCCTGGAGGCTCCCAAAGCACATCATTAAGTGTGTACAGAGCCAATCAGATGGAGGCACCGCCACTGTATATTTTTTATGAGCCAGGGACTGCAGCAAGGGGGTGGATCGGGAATCCCCCAACTAAACAACACCACTGGGGTACTCAGGATCTCCTTTAATGTTAAAACCATCAGGCGCTCAGGCACACCTGTGAGTGTGACCTGCTCCTGCGTAACCTGGAGAGGAAAAAGGAGGTTACATAAACATAAATCATACCAGACTCCAAACTGGCAGAGGGGATGTTCTTCTCCTCTCCTGACAGTTACGGGAATATAGCATTCACTGCCCCCTAATAGCCTAAGGCTTAGGTGATACCATAAACAATAGCTACATCTACACTTCCAAGTTTTGACAACAAAACTTAGGTTGACACTCAAAAGTCAACAAAATAAAAATTGCCAGAGGGTGTTTATACTTGCTCGGATCATGTCTATGCTGGTGAGGGGGTACAATCATCGACAGTGTGAGCAATACACTGAGTACCTATCCCTCAGTGCAGTGTTGTGGGATGGCAGAGCTGATCCCTGCATGTCTTGGGATTCCCTCCGAGTTCTCGGACAGCATTCTCAGCTGCTGAGAGCAGCATGATGGGTAGTTCGGTGAGCTCCCTGTGCTGAGGAATGTCAAAACAGCACAGAATCCTATGCCCTCACTCCCTGCAGCAGCAGGCTGCCAGCCGTTGTGTTCCTAGCAGGGCAGAACAGGAGCATTCCAATGATTTACTTTGTTTGTTCCCTGGGCACTCAGCTGTCAGGTAGTTCCTGGGCACTTTGAAAGAGGAGGGGTGCGTGCCTGCAGGGCAGAATTAATCAAAACACTGAGCACAGCCATCAGGGCAGGCATTGTGGGATACTGGCAGAAGCCTGTTCTGTCAACAAAACAAACACCATTGGCTCCTGTCAACAATAAAAGGAGGAAAAAAGAAAAAAAGTCTCTCGTGGGGTAGAAGTGTTTTGTTGCTGAAACTGGGTGTTTTTCCAATAAACGTTGCATTGCAGTGTGTACACTCTTATTGTTGTGTTGCCAAAAGGCAGTTTTTGGCAACAAAACTTTGTAGTGTAGACATGTCTCTAGTCTCACAGTAAGAGAACCTACCTAAGGCAAACAAACCCACCTAAGGCAAACAGCAGGGACTGGGAGAAGTTCTCATGTGCTTAGAGGAAAATAACATTACAAAAAGCAGACAGGTTCTACACCGTCCCTGCTGAGCCACCTCCCAAAACTGTACAGCCACATGCACCAAGGGGCTTCAGCATGGGCTCTCTGATAGAAAGTGGACTAAAGCAGCTCTCACACCCTGTGCACACACACAAAAAGCAGATAATGTGTGATCCTAATGCTCTCCCCATTCCCAAGAGAGGTATGCATTAAACGGCAAAACGAGCAACAGTACAGTGCTGGCCTGGGAGAATTCCCTCTCAAGCTTTCAAGTGCCAGCACATCCTACTACACTCAATTAAGTGAATGGAGTAAGGAGCTGGTTCCAGATGAAGATAACCAGCACAAATGACAGTACAAAGAAAGTGGGCTATTTGCCAAAGAGCACTTCCAGGGGCTTACTGTTTCGATTACTTAATGTAATATATTAAACATAAAAATCAATATGGTATACATTGCTCTTTCACTGCCTTACAGCATGAGATTGTTCAGAGTGCTTCTGCATGCCATTATGGCTACAAATGGGCATTACGTTCAATGGATGGATACAGCTAATGAAGAAATATCTACTATGCTCTCTTTGAAACAGAAGGCCTCGATCTTCTGAGATTTGTAGTTTAATATTAGACAGTCCGGACATGCCGATATTTAATAACGTCATCTCCTGCAAATTGTGGGTGCACATTTCACTCACAAGAGTTCCTCTTGTTCAAACAGAAGCAGTTAGAACAGGAAGAATAGAACAGCCCACAGTTGGGGAAGCCTCTACTTGCCCACATCATTATCTCTTTAGCAGAAGTGGGCCTTGATCCTGTGATCAGGTCTGGATGTGCAGACGCCAGTGTCTACATGCAGCCCCACTGACTGACTTCACAGAGAGATCTCTGCATGACATCACTATATGGGGGCTAAGAATTACTGATATTGCTTGTGAGTGTAAGGATTAGTCATTCTAATTCCTGCACGATCAGGTTCAAACTGTACTTTGCTTCAGCAATGTAATTCAGTTTTAATAATTAGGATGATACCTCATAGCAAATGTTGTATATCTATGGTACATGCTGGAAAAGTAACACAATCTTAGGCTACGCCTATCTGGCACTGCATTTCAGGCTACAGGGGGTGTGAATTTTAGTTCACACCCATAGCATCCACAACAGGAAGTTACACTGTAGGTTGCGACTAGTGCAATTCACATCACCACAGACTTCAATTCACATCATCAAAGTCTGAACTGTGGGGCTTTGCAGACAAGCACTTTGTAATATAAGATCTCACTCCAGCTTTCTGCTGTCACATCAAGTACAGTCACTGAAGTCAATAGAGCTCCCCCTGGGATGGGGGTCCGGGGGAGTTGTTCTGATCGAACTGGATGACCAGTGCTTCTGAATTTTGAGTAATGGCTCAGAACAACAGCTATTTACATTAAAAATCTCTGCATGTTTTAAGACATTTTTGAAAATACAGACATTCACAAATCCAGTGTCAGACTATAATGGTGCCATAGCCCACTCCATCAGGGAGAGAGTTACAAGCAGGCCAGAGAGATGCTGTACAAGCCAGGCCAATCTGGGCCAGGCTGAGCCCTATAAAAGGCTGCAGATCTGAGAGACTCTTACTCTCATCCTGACTCACACGGGAGAAGGAGCTGGGTTCAGTAGCAGATGGAGCCAGTGGCACTTTGGAGAAGAACAATGCAGGCCCAGGAGGACTGGAGAGAAGCTCCAGCCTGATACTTGCCAGACCATAGGCCTTAATACAAGGGCCAGGAAAGTGCAAGTGTCACAGGGAAGTGGCCTAGGGAATGGGAGCAGTTCAAGGGACTGAAGGAGGGCAGGACAAGGCTACTGCCAGAGGTCCCTGGACTGGGACCCAGAGTATTCCCCCTCTCCACCATTTTCCCCTTGCACCACACCTTGTCACCATGGATTGTGGCGTACACAGACTGTAGCTTGCCCCTGAGGCAAGGAGCTAGACTTTGGGGATGCAGTTGGCCAGGGTGACTAGTGTATGGATTGAGGACGGCCAATATCCCCACAAAGGGATATGGAGTGGTAGGCACTGCTGGAGGGCAGGGTCCTGAATAGGCTGCTGCAGTCCAGGAAGCAATGCGGGTCCTGAACCAGAAGGTGGAGACAGCAGAGTGACGACAGGCGAGACACCTGCTAGAAGGTAGGGCACTCTAATGGACTGATCTAATTCCCAATGTGACCAACAGGAGGCACTGTGGCAGTGTGTCAGATCCCTTTACACAGACTCACTGGACCAAATCTTCTGTATTTGTAAAGCAGGGTAGCTCCACTCAAGTAAAAAATGTCTATACCACTTTATGACAGCCAGGCATGGGACTCAAATCTGACCCAGGACGGCCATTGTAAGCTCAGGGCTCAGGGTCGGGGGTCTCAGTGGACCCCCTTGATTTTCATGCACACCTGCTCCTGGGTGGCCAGGCTGGCAGCTCTCCTACCCTAGACGGCCATTTTCCTGTGCCTAGTGCAGAGATCGTGGACGAGGTCCACGATGTCCGCACTAGCCCAGGAATGTGCCCGCCTCTTGCGGTCCAGGGCAAGCTCCCGGGAGCCGCCAGCCTGGTCCCGGGAAGAGGGGGTGGGCTGGGGGACATCGGGTGGGTGGCTCTGTGCCGTGCCAGGTGCAGGGTCTGCTAGCTGGGTGCTGGCAGGCTTGCACCTGGCATGGGCACCGTAGCCAGCCCGTGCCCCTTTAAGGGGTCCGGGGCCGGGAGGGGGGCATAGAGTTTCCCTGGTGTTGGCCAGAGTGGCCACCAGGAAAACCTGGGGAGGGCTAGCCTCCCACTAGTTCGAATTAAGGGGCTACACACCCCTTAATTCGAACTAGCTAGTTCGAACTAGGCTTAGTCCTCGTAAAATGAGGTTTACCTAGTTCGAACTAAGCGCTCCGCTAGTTCGATTCAAATTCGAACTAGCGGAGCGCTAGTGTAGCGCCTAGGAAAGTTAGTTCGAACTAACGTCCGTTAGTTCGAACTAACTTTTCAGTGTAGACATACCCTTAGAAACATGAAAGAAATGGCACTGAGCTCTAGTTTGAAGTGGACTCTGAAGTCTGACTTGAATGAACTCTTGCCAGTCCTCCCACAATACTTGGGGCAGGGTGATTGCTTATTCTGCAACAGACTAAATGTGTAATCAAATCATAAGTCAGAAAGGAGTGGAATGAGGTGCACAAACTATTTTTAAAATACACAAAGGTATATCAGACAACATCAGTCCATGTCCTACTTCATAATGGTGTGACCCCTTGATGAGGAATTATACCAATTTGACCAGAGGTTGTGGAATGTATTTTACACTGCACAAAATTTCGGAGATGGACCATGTCCCAGAGGAACTGAAGCCATCAATTCCTGAATTTAATCTCTGCTCTGCTCCTGTGTCCTCAGGCAATTTCCTTCTATTGTCTTTGCTCATCACTAGAATGGGAGACTACTACTTACTGATTCACTTCCCAGGGGGATTTGTGAGGTTGAATTAGTGGTCCCAGCAGGATTTAACTGTGTCTCTGCTGACTGCAGCAGTATGTCATGTAACTTGAGTGTTCCCGGTCAAACACAGACATGTTCCAGGGCTGACAAGCTCCCTAACTCTGTCTGAAATTAACCAGGACTTTTCAAAAGCATATACAAGCTGTTTCCCTGTTCAAAACCCTACTACAATTGTAGGCATCTATTTTAAGCTTCTTCACAGAACAGTTCAGTACAGATACAAACAAAACCTTTCTGGGTCAGCCCGGCCTCCCTGATGTTTATAGACAGGCCAAAAAAGAGGGAAGCCATGTTATACAAAGAAGCACAGAAGTCTAAACTGGGATATATGCCACTGAAGATTTGTATTGATAAACGAAGAGGTCATGCAATTAATCTTTATTAATTTTCCTACCCCCTCTTACCCAGAAATTGGCACACTGGACTGGATCATTTTAAATATTTCCAGAATTTTTTGCTTAATTGACAAATGTGTCTCTTCCTAGCTCTTAAAACAGACTTGAGCCATCACATAATGAAAAGGGAACTTTGCTCATTTACAGTTTACAAGTGTGCAGTTCTATTGGTAATCAACACGTAACAGAGATTATTCCATACAGTTAATAGCCAAACTTTGAACTTATACATTGGTAGGAAATACTAAATAAAAATTCTCTGGTCACGAAAACCATGACAGTGTCAGAGGGACTAATGCTGTAATGCTGATTGATGTTTTATTCTAAACTTTAACAGATCACTGTACAGATTCTAAGAATTTTAAAAACAAAAGATGGTATTACAAAGCGGAATGGCTTCTTGGCACAAATACTATCTGGGATACAAACTTCCGTAAAGAATCTTCAAAGTTGCAGTAAGGTCATTCCTATAAATAAACCATCCTGGTCCTAAAGAGCCCTTATACAGCTTCATGAGGAATATGTATGCTATCAGATCTCATCTCTTCTGAACTGAAAGACAGGAAAGTAGTAAGAACCCAAACTTCAAATGGGAGCAACAATGACCCCCTCTATTTAATTTAATTAATTAATTTATTTATTTTGATAAATGCAACTGATTCAATAAGAATTCTGGCAAAATGCTATAAAGAGTCATAGAACATCAGCAGGGAAAGGTTGGCGCACAATAGGGGCTGACTGTTCAGATCAGGGGAGGAGAATCAGAGATGGATCTATGTAGATGAGGAACCATACTTTCAAACTTTGATGTACACTTTTGTGCAAATACCTGATGTGCACATACTCAGTTAAGCATTTAATGCCCATGTGCAGTTGTATGGCTTGATTTTCACAGTCTGACCCTGAATACCTCAGTTGTACAGCTATGTGCCACTACAGGTACTAATACACTATCTCTGCAGCATGTGTGGGAGCAGAAGTAGCCATAATGTGTGATAATGCATTTGAGTCCTAAACTACATTTTTGAGTATTTTATCTTGTCTTAGTTCTATTTAGAGAGCTTCCTCCCCCATCATTTCTATATTGGGCAGTTAAGAATGTTCTGGTGGATTTTTTGTGTGTGTGTGCGCCATAACAATGGAGCGTGACACATTTCCCATGCCGAGAAATTGCCTGAAGCAAAGTAAAAATTAACTGAAAACAAAAAGAAAATTAACGGGAAGAACTGTTGCAAATCAGAAGATTGTTCGTAATCTACAGACATGCGCTGGCCTACAGAATTACTGGGGCTACATTTTGTAGTTTGGCTGCGCTACATAGTATGACACCGCTATGGTAAGTAAAAAAAAAAATCTATGGTTGGCAGGAAAGATGCTAAATTGTTTATTCATATAATTTTAATACTGATGCATATAATTATTGAGTTTCATTTAAATAAAGCATTTGGCCAGTGGAAACTGAACATAAGTGAAGTACAGAAAGAAGCAGGTGCGTGAGTATATTGAGCTGTGCCAGATTTGTGTGTCTTGTGATTGACATAATGGTCATAACATCATAACTAATTGCTATCTTCCTTCTGGGACACAATTTATTTTTTTTAAGTCCAATTCATTTCTTTTGAATGTTACTACTTCTTAGCTCTTTAGATGCAGATGGCAGAGCTTCTTTTGACTTCCAAGAGTACCAGATCCAAACCAGTCATCCTCAAACCTCTTCAAAACATTAATTATTTTTTAGATGGTGCTATCATTGTCCCCATTTTGTAAATAGAAAATTCAAGGCAGAGAGATTAAATGAGCTGCCCAAAGTGCAGGATGTGTGCATGGGGGTATGGGAGTGTGGCAGAGGCATGGAAGACCAGAACAATGTTGTTGTCTCAAATATAATTCTGGATTTTTGTCAACAATAAACACAGAAAAAGACTTGGGCAAAAAATGCTGCTTGCTGTTTTGGCAAGTGGGAAGCTGGCAGCATGTGTTACAGGGCCAGGAGTCTATGCACAACTCTGAAAGAGGAACCAGAACTCAAGATATTATAATGATCAAAGAGAAAGTGACAAAAAAAAGCCACCCCTAAAAACAAGAGCGTGTAAAAAATGATCGGTAATATTTAAAGAAAAAACTTTAAATGTTCATTTAGTTCACATTTTTCCACGTCATTTTTTGCTTTTTTGGAGACACAGTTTTGTTTCACTGGGACAGGAGGAGGAAATCTCACTTACTGGTTAGAAACTCATTGTGTCTTTCGGGCACCAATCCTGACATTTATTTGTGCCACTCAGAATACTCATAGTCTGCTGTGGATAACAAATGGCAGGATTAAACTATAATTTATTTGAAGCATGGACTGTGCTTTCTGTGATGTTCATATTTCACCTAGCACATAGCTGGATTAACTACCTAAAACAAAAGAACTAATACAAACATTTACATGGTGCCCACTCACTGCAGCACTGAGATGCATATGATAGGGTTTTATATAGAGCCATTCCTGATCTCAGTGAAGCCAATGACAAAACTCTCATTGATTTCATTGGGAGAGGTATCAGGATGCATAACAAGAGATTCTAGGACCAGCAGTCCACAAAAAGGAGTAGACATCTTTCACCTTACATCTGGCAAGGTAATATGGGCACCTTACATCCATATTCAAAGACAGCCAGGTTCAGACTAAGCCATATCTCTAATGAGAACAAACTCCAAAGGCTGGGGGGGGGGGGAGAGAAAGCCGTGTGAAAAATCTGCCAATATTTTTTAAATTTTCATTCCCTGGTGTTGGAGACTGATCTATATTTTTTGTTTTGTTTTTCCATAATATTTAAATAGAAACTTTTTATTTACTAACGATATCTCCAGATTTTCAGTAAATAAAACATTCTGCTAATGATTTTTATTTAAAAATATGTTTTAAAATGACATTTAGCAAATAATTCTGATTTAGAAAAACAGGCCATTTGTCAACAAAAGAGTTCTTTTCAAAAAATTTCAGCCAGCTCTACCAGTGATCCTTTGCCAAAAATATTCTCAAACTTCACCATCCCATATCCTCACCCAAGGGGAAAAAAACCAAAACATTCCTGATAAGAACAGACACACAGTCTCTAATTTAAATAGGGGCAAGATCATTTAATTCTTATAAATGGTAAACAGCTAACTAATTTTCAGCTGACAGCCATGGGTTTGATTATGCTGTCACCTGTCTACCTTGCTCAGCACAGGCACGGTTTGACTTTTATTAGAGTGGAGCTCCACTCAGGCCAATGAAACGGTGCACGGGGGAGCAAATTCTATGCTTTCCCGGGACTTGCAATTTGCTCCCCGCTGCTCCCACAACTACATCCATGCTATTCAAGAGGAATGCACGTTGTTCATCAACTGACGATTCCACAGTGCCTTCACGGTTAGCCCCAAGGAGAGTGGGCTGTAACAGTCTAACAGGCATAGCTCACCAAGACATGGTCTTTATCTGAGAGGAAGGAGGGCAATCACATGGCTTTTCACCTGTGACACTTTCATTATGTTACCAGATACCCACACTGTCTGGAGATGCCTTCCCAGTTTTGTTTGGTATCCACCATAATAAAGGTCCTGCTATGCATTAAATAACCTGAAAGACCGAGGTAGCTGAAAGGCTCAATGAGCTATTTTGTTTAGTTACTATTCAAGTTGTGCTTAGCAAATAGAGATTATTTCCTTTTATTACATTAAACAGTTAAGATTTTCAGTTCCCTTCCCCTACCTGCTGCCCCCACCCCCTGCCAAAAAATTGTTCTGAATCCATTTTTGAAATGACAGGTCAGATAGACTTTGGCAGAATCTTTTGTTACTGTAACTAAAAATAGAACAGATTACAAAAAATCTCTGCAAAGAAGTTTAATAGAATAAAAGATCTTCCAAACAATAGCAGGTGTCAGTCTCAATAGATATTTCTGGAAAGGCACCTTTCTGGGGGAAAAAACAGAGGGTGTTCAGATTGGAGATGCAATGATTATAGATCCTAAAGACTTAAAAGTGTAAGGGGATTTACAGTTATCACTACAGAAAAATAGGACATAAGAGAGACTGGCATCTTCTATAAGAATGGTTACCATCAATCTAGCAAACAAAGGCACAACAAGAACCAATGGCTAAATGCAAAGCTAGACAAATTCAGACTGGAAATAAAACAATATTTTAACAGTGAAGGTATTTAACCACTAGAACTATTTACTAAGGTTCACTGAGGATTTTCCTTCACTGGAAAGCTATTATATATTTGAGAGAGTTTGTCTGTGCATGAGTCTGTCTGTCTGTTAAAGAACTCCTCCTAAACTGTAAGAGAGCTAGGGCCACCAGATTCGATATACAGCTTCCTTTTATCAGAGCTTAAAGCAAGGTCAGGGTTTGGTTGTGCCAGGAAAGGGGATGTGCCCGGAATGGGATTGTGTCTCATAAAGCCATACAGAAAAGCAACAGAATCACTAGGTAGGTGAAAGGGGCTGGCTGGGAGCATGCCTGCCCCATCTGGAACTGCTGCAGACCCGGAGCCTCCCGCCCCCAGGCACCCTTTCGAGAAGGCAGGGGAGGACAGAAACTTCCCTCTTCCCCCTCTCCCTCCCCAATGCATACAGGAACATTGCTGGCTGTTCCCCTTTGTCCAGGAGCAAGGCAAAAGTGTACAGCTTGCTACATTTCTCACTCTGACTGGGGAGCGTAGGGGGCAGATGAATCTGGACCTGTCCCAGCTGTGGGACATGAACCCCCCTTGGCTGTGCCCACTGGAGCTGCAGCAGCCACGGAGAGGCACTTCTTACCTGGCCCTAAACTACTGTGGTGAGAGAGGACTAGAGTAGTCCTCTCTCTCTGGGGCAGCCTGCATTCTGAACCCCTCATCCCCTGCTCCACCACAGAACATGATTTAAGTGAAGAAAAATTAATTGTATTAAGGACTTGAATAACACAGGATAAATCTTCTCTGGACTGAAACATCTATGCCTCCAATTACTCATAAGTGTAATATACTCCTATGAATACGTTTATAGAAATCATCACATTTATATCTAAAAAGCCAAGCGGAATAGACTAAAATTTGCCACAGCCAGAAATTTACTGGGCCTGTATCTGGCCCCATTAAAAAGCGTATGCACCTGCTTTCTCAGGGTACATCTACACAGCAACATCATTTCAGAATAACTGATGTTATTCCAAAATAACAAAGAGCGTGTCTACACTACAACCCACTATTTCGAAATAATGACGAGCTGGAGGACTTCTTACTCTGACTCCTGGTGACCGTCATTTCATGAGGAGTAAGGGAAGTCAGAGGAAGAGTGTACTTCCTTCGACTTCTTGCTGTGTAGACAGTGCCAAAAGTCAAATTAAGCTATTTTGACTAAAGCTACGCGATTGACGACTTTTGCCCTGCAGTGTAGACATACCCCAGTCATTTTGCTAAGTGATAGTTCATTCCCCCTGTCTTCTAACCTACTGGTTCTTGACTTTCCCCTCTCTAGATCCCTTAGGAGGAGGAGGGTCACTTCCAGGACTACTTCCTCTGCTAATCCAGCAAGTCCTTGCTATGTGCATCCCCAAATGTCTCATTTTGTGGATCACAGCTTGCACAGAGGCCACAGAGGTGTTTTTTCTCTTTAATTAAAAACATTAATATTAAAAGTGCATATGAAGAAAAAAGAAAAAGCTAAACTAAAGCAGGAGCGTGAAAAATAAAAAAGAGCATCATGTATGCTGGCATTATCGTCAGAGGTCTGGACATCTTGCTGCTATGTGTGACAAAACAGTTTAAAAAACCATTAATTTAATCAGAAGACAATGTCCTCCTTGTCTTTGTGGTTTTACAGTTGTGTGGCTAAAGAGAGTCTGGAATATTAGTTTCCTATCTGTGGCAACTGTTTCTGCTTCTACCTAAACCAGTGTTTCTCAGCCAGTAGTATGAGTATCCTTAGGGGTAGTCGAGAGAAGTCTGGGGAGTACATCAACACAACTGAAATTTGGAGAAAACTGAATTTTTGTTTTAAGTTTTACAGCACTTTATTATTTCTGTACTTTTTACACCCCAAAATTTCATCGCCAATCCAGCTACAATTACGTTGTTTAAACAAATGTATTGCAATGGTAGGAAAAAAAAATGTGTGTGTCTGAAAACTGTAGGTACTGGGGGTACTTATACTTTTTTTAAAGGGATACTTTATTTAAAAAGGTTGAGAAACACTGACCTAAACCTTCTACAATTCATCTAGATTAGTGGGGGAACATTTTTGGGTGGGGGGCCACTGACCCACAGAAAAATTAATCAGGAGCCATACACAAGTGAGAAGCAAAAAAACCCCAAACAAACATTCACTGACATGGCCCCTGACTGAGAAGGAGAAAGACACTCCTCACATTCCCCTCACACACCAGAGCCTGTCTACAACTTCTGCCAGCAGAGCGCTTTCAGTTCAGAGACGCCATCTTTACCCACCTCCGAGTGACACTGCTATACCACTACTGGCCCTCATCTCTTCACTGCCTTGTCTTTGCCATTTTAAATTGCTCCCTAACCCTACTCAGAGATACACACCGATTCCCAAATCTTTGCAATTTATTATGTTTAAATGAGACAGTCTGAGCTCTCTTCCATGCTTCAGGGTTCTGTTTAACTGTCTGGATTCCCACGTAATGCATAGTGCATTACACTTCAGTGCATATCAGCCGCAAAGCCTGGCAAGTGGGTGAAATGGCTGTAAAATGCCCCCTGGATGCGAGTTACGCCTGTTTTCTTTTCCCAAAGCAAACCTTGTAAACTCAGTTATTGACCTGTTTTCAGGAGCAAGATACAGGGCAGCATGCACTCATTTTCCAGAGGGAAGGTGTGGCCTGGAGCCACAGTGAGAAGTAGTTGGAGCGCATTGCACTCAGTGCGTTCTTTGGCAAACATCCCAGTGAAGTGGACATGATGTTATTAGAAGGGACACTCACACGCATTCAACTGGCATTTTGAAAGCCACTATTTCTGAAGCGACTTGAGCGAAGGATCAAAGTATTTCTCAGACTGCAGTGCAACTGCCAGAGCTCCATGGGTATCCGGCGATGGGGCTGAAGCACAAGCACAGGAGATTTGCCACACTCGCGTGCAAGGGATATGCTGCCAATATTGTTCCTTATACTTGCATTGGACACGCCCCAAAGGATTGCAAGGTGAGGGCTAGATGGTCCGTTTCCCCAGCACAGAGAACAAGTCACCTGCACAGTCCATCAGTAGCAAGGGGGATAAAGTGCCAGCTGGAAGGGACAAAGAATTAGGCCAGCCTGCTCTTTCTGCCGCAGTCTTGGTCCAACACTCCTGGCATGGATTCATCTCAGGCACTGAGATTTCAAACCCTTTTACCCTCTAAGGCTATGTCTAGACTGCAAGCCTCTTTCGAAAGAGAGCGTCTAGACTGCACGCGGAATTTCGAAAAAGCAAGCCGCTTTTTCGAAAGAAAGCACCCAGTGAGTCTGGATGCTCTCTTTCTAAAAAGCCTGTTTGCTTTCAAGAACGCCCTCTTTCGAAAGAGTAGCCTTTTTTCAAAAAAACGTCACCTGCGTCTAGACTGCAGCCGCGTTCTTTCGAAATTAAATCAAAAGAATGCGGCTTTTCTTTCAACGGTGGTAAATCTAATTCCACGAGGAAGAACGCCTTCTTTCGAAAGTGCTCTTTCGAAAGAAGGCGTTCTTGAAAGCAAACAGGCTTTTTAGAAAGAGAGCATCCAGACTCACTGGGTGCTTTCTTTCGAAAAAGCGGCTTGCTTTTTCGAAATTCCGCGTGCAGTCTAGACTGGTTTCTGGTTTCTGAGGACAGGACAAGGAGTAATGGGCTTAAAGTGCAGCAGGGGAGGTTTAGATTGGACATTAGGAAAAAATTCCTAACTGTCAGGGTGGTCAAATATTGGAATAAATTGCCAAGGGAGGTGGTGGAATCTCCCTCTCTGGAGATATTTAAGAACAGGTTGGATAGACATCTGTCAGGGATGGTGTAGACGGAGCTTGGTCCTGCCTTGAGGGCGGGGGGCTGGACTCGATGACCTCTTGAGGTCCCTTCCAGTCCTATTATTCTATGATTCTATGAAAGAGCCTCTTTCGAAAGAGGCTTGGAGTCTAGACATAGCCTAAGTGTGACTGTGCTCACATGCTCGGAGTAGGGGAGGATGCAGAGCCATATCTCCCTTTGGGAACTCAGGAGCGGATTGTGTCTTCAAATGTAGCCTGTTCCTGCTGCCTCCCCTCCCTATCAGCACACCCAGTCCTTGCAAAGGAGGGACACCAACTATTCTAGAGAGGTCTAGAGAGCACAGCTCCTGGTTTTCCCTACCCCACAGAACAAGGTAACAATCAGGGATAAAGATGACCCTTCTCTCTAACCTGTATGATCAGCATCAGTTTTCTTTTTACCAGTAGTGGCCATTATGCACCTTGGTGCTGTCAGGAGAACATCTCCTGGAATGTCAATGGCAGTAGCAGACAGCATGTGTGTGTGCTAGCATTTCCCATCCGTGGGCTGAAGAGGCAGGAGCACTCTCTTTTACAGACTCTCCCTCGAGAGTTATGAGTTAATTGAACAGGTTTTAACACACACAAAGCTTTAGAATCTGACTAAAAATCCCTTCCCCTGTCAATTGGCCATGGTTGAGGATTGTTTACAATGTTATAATTCCACCAGTTCTCCAGTATTTCAAAGAGCCCTCTAGCAAAACCAGAGAAGAAAAGCCCTAACACTTCTTATGTAAAACAACAAGCAGGGGGAAAAGAGGACCTTTCAGGCCTTTCAAATGTTCATAAAGCAGCAAGAAAGGCCTAAACGCATCTCCCTAGCCTTTGCAGTAATAGAGGTAAACCAAAACATCTCTGAGCTTGCTTCTTCATCCTACACATAACTTCACTGCACACCCTCACTGCACTGTATGAGCAATAGGTATGATGCATTACAGCCTCCATTTTATTGCTCTCAGAGGCAGGAGATGAGCTCTTTCAAAATCATCATCCATCTGTCATTAATATTCCTGACATCTGCCTGGCAAAGACTGAGGCTATGAGCAAGTCACAAAACAACAGACTAAAGCATTCAGCACTTGCCTTACAGCTAACAACTGTAGTGAGTACATGGATCACTTGTAAAAAAAAAAAATCAATTCTCTCAATGCCACTACTTTGCAACTGGAGCTAAATAGATACATCAGAAATCCAACAGATTATTTTGCCACTCAAGCCTTTCACTCAAACTACATTAAAATTGCAGCACCTTCTAGTCAGAATGTATGATGGCAAACAACCAGTTCTGAAGAAATATGAAAATCAAAGTGAAATACTTGCAGATTACTTCTATACAAACACAGAGACCAGCTAGTTAAAGTTAAATAAATGAACCCAAAACTTTAAAAATGTATCATTTGTTTAGATACAAAATTCCACCCTGGCAACAGAAATAGGTCCGAATGCACCAGATCAATACCTCACAAGTTCGATCCTAGTTCAAGAAGACTGCTTTGTAGTAGTTTTAGTCCTGCTTATTCCTGAGGAGCTCTCAAATGCCTGTCTTCCATCTGTCACACGTCTGACATCAGATCAGTACTGCATCAAATAGAGAGGGCAGTGGGGTGGCCACTTGTTTGTATTTGTCCTGCAGGATAAAATGATCATGGCATGATGTGATAAATAGAAATATGCAAAACTTTCATCTTGAAATCTGAAACACCCACAGCATTGTTGAAGTTAATGAGCCTGTTTTTGAGCATGTCTGGGCCACATTCTGGTTTTGATTGGAAACTGTGGCGATCACCCGACAGACTATGTGGTCTTATAATTTGAGCATGTGTCCATGAGTCAGAAAATTTTTGTTCTAGTCCTAACTCATCTCTAACATATTGGGTGACCTTATACTGACCAGTTAACTCCCTGTGCCTTAGTTTTTCTGTAAAATGAGATATATACTTGCCTTTGCAAAGCACATCAAGGTCTTTGTCTGAAAGGCACTACATAGAACTGATTAACAGTATTGTTAGATACGTGCTTTGCAAAATGCTATATATTAGTCCCCAAATTAAAGAACATACACCTGAGCTAAATGGACCCTCTGTGAATTGCCACGTGCTTGTTGGCAAGAAGTGCCATTGTTGCAACAATAATGTTCTAGCTTGAACCTATGTTTTGCTAACTTCTTTTCTGACAGAACTTTATGGACCAACAGCTTGCGATCTTCTGGAGAGTGCTGGCCTGGTTTCTAAGCTGATTAGACAGCCATTGAGATCTTATGCTTTTCTTCAATAAAAATAAAGTAATTTCTTTTAAAAAAAAATAAGTTGAATTTCTTTAATACCCACCAAACAAGTTTTGCTTCACTATCTTCTTCAATAAAAAAAGAACAAACAAAAATAAAACCCATTGATTTGAAACATTTCAAAAATGTAATGCCCCAGTTATTATAATGAACCAATGTAACACAAGAATCTCTGAAGCGTTTAGCTGAAAAGGACTCACTAGCAAATTAGAGGTCAGGTTTCCTTTCTTTAATTTGCTCTGTGTTATTACTCAGTGTTGTTTAATAAAATAGACTCTAAGATTCGAAACCCAAATCTATTTCCCCACAATATTTCTTCATCCTGTGAGTGCATGTGTATAGGTGTGTGGGTTACAAATGCCTGCATGCATACTGGTTTCCTGTTGCAGTGGAGATTGGAAAAATCTTATTTGAGGTCTTCGTTGTGAGAAAAGATAACACGTAAAAATTATATGGGTACTGCAAGCAGACATAAGGGAAAAAATGACAGATCAGATTTGGGGTCAGCCAGGGTCAACAGTGCTCTTCAGAGATCCTGTAAGCCCCTTTCATTAGTACATGTTCACAGAGGGAAAGTTGTTTTGAAACTCTTGGGATGATTTCCAAATATAGGCCATGATTCAGCACCGTACTTCAATATGTACCTCATTAACTTTAATTGCACTATACACATGCATAAGGTTTGGGATGTATTTAAGTACCTTGCTGAATCAGGGCCATAGACAAGGAGCTAAAAATTCTGTACTTACTTTTATTGATGCAATATGTTCAAAGAAAAAAAGTGAGTGACTCCAGCTATATAAAAATATCGAGATCAGAATCTGCCCTGCCCTATGTTTTCAAAGCACATCCCAAGCTCAGACAGCCACCGTGTACCTTTCAAGAGGGCCACATAAAGATCTTGTTGCTGTAATAATATCAGAAGTGAACTTCCCTCTTTTCAGGCAGGATTACTGTCCTGCCTTGCCAGCTTTACATGCCATCCGATCTGCCATCACCATGTCTAGTGCACATACCAGCTTGATAAACACATGAGATAGCAACAGCTGAATCTGGCAAGGCAAAACAACACAGAGCCTCTGGAGTAAAAATACACTGCACCACCATGGCTTGTTTGTCTGAGGTGGCTCCAGAAGAGAAAGCAGGTTCTAAGGAAAGAGCAATTCTATTTTTAGAACGTTTTACTTTACAAAAATGCCGAAGCCGTGGAGGGGGGAAGGAGCTACTGCAGAAAGAGATTTGTTTTGAAGAATTGTGGCAATACTGCTGGCTATCGTTGCCAGGGTGTTTGCTTACTGGATGGCATGTCAAGAGAGCTCTCTCTTGTTTTACACCCTAGATATTATTTCCACTTTGGTTTATTTTTACTTTCACTCATGCCAAAGCAGCAGTGGCAGGGCATGGAAGCAAGGTTCCACTCTGATTTTCATTCTAATGGGAGTTCCACACAAAGCCCCCAGCCTACAACTAGACTGCCACTTTTTTCCGGAAAAAGGTACCGCAAATTGCAATTTGTGTACCTTTTTCTGATTGTTTTTCCAGAAGAGGCTTTTCTGAAATTTGGTCCGTCTACACTGGGCCAAATTTTGGAAAAACCGCCTCTTTCGGAAGAGCCCTTCTTCCTCATAAAATGAGAGAGGCTAAAGAGACTGGGACTTTTCAGTTTAGAAAAGAGGAGACTGAGGGGGGATATGATAGAGGTCTATAAAATCATGAGTGGTGTGGAGAGGGCTGATAAAGAAAAGTTATTTATTAGTTCCCATAATAGAAGAACTAGAGGACACCAAATGAAATTAATGGGTAGCAGGTTTAAAACTAATAAAAGGAAGTTCTTCTTCACACAGCGTGTTGTCAACCTGTGGAACTCCTTGCCAGAGGAGGCTGTGAAGGCTAGGACTATAATAGAGTTTAAAGAGAAGCTGGATAAATTCATGGAGGTTAGGTCCATAAAAGTCTATTACCCAGGGGATAAAATGGTGTCCTTGGCCTCTGTTTGTCAGAGGCTGGAGAGGGATGGCAGGAGACAAATCGCTTGATCATTGTCTTTGGTCCACCCTCTCTGGGACACCTGGTGTTGGCCACTGTCGGTAGACAGGATACTGGGCTAGATGGACCTTTGGTCTGACCCAGTACGGCCATTCTTATGTTCTTATGAGGAATACAGGGCTTCTGAAAGAGTCTGTCTGCTCTTCCGCAAAAAATGTTGGAAGAGCAGACACTTTCCTTGGACGTGGTGGAGTTCTTCTGGGATATGTCCTGGAAAAACTCCATAGTCTAGACATAGCCTCAGTGGCATGGCAGGTTGCCCTTTAATGTTGTCTATTTCTGTGTTTGGAAAAGAAGGCTGTATGTGTGCATAGCAAGAAGAGCCTGTATGAAATGCTGGCCCTTTGCTACATATTTGGGAGACTGTCACTATGTACCTTGGGACTTGGTCAAATGGTACGTGACCAGAGGGGTTACAGTGCTAGAGGGCACCTACAAGCCCCTTCCAACAGCTGACCAGTGCTAAACTTCAAATAGTGTAAACCAGGCAGGAAGGGGCACGGTTACCAGGGATCTGCTCTCCCAGCCGTCACACTAGCCGAGTTCCTACAAAGCCCTTCATAATGTGAAGCTCCTCCTGCTTGTCTGGTACCCTAGTCAGATGTCACTGGTGCAAACAGCCTGGACTCTCCTCCAGGGTGGAAACCCTGCTGTGGGCAGAAGTGTCTGCTGGCTCATAGGGATGGCACCTGCCCAAGTTGCTGAAAAATTCAGTGGTCTCGATGGACACATCAAGAGGGCGTCCTTGGCGGCAGAAAGTTACAGACAGACCCGGTTCAGTCACTACCATGGCACCAATCTGCCCTTCTCTGGACTCTATGAAGCCACTCCTCAGGGTCCAGGATCTACCCACTGGCCCCATGTACATCTTCCCCACCCAAGCCCCTTGAAGTTATTCCCCGCTCTGTATAATAAAGGCCCAGGTGATATTATCTTTTGCTCATAGACAGCCCTGGGGCCCACTGTGGCTAAGGAACAGCAGAGGCCAGATTTCCCTCTCTAGCTGCTCCTCCCATGGGCTGTACTGTGGGAGGTGATGAGCTGAGCCCCGGGTCGCAAGAACTTGCTCCGGGTTAAAACTGAGGAATGATGTTTTATCCTGGGAATGATTTCTCTGTAATTGTAGAATACTGATAGAAATGTAGCCGTGTTAGTCTGGTGTAGCTAAAATAAAATACAGGACTATGTAGCACTTTAAAGACTAATAAGATGGTTTATTAGATGATGAGCTTTCGTGGGCCAGACCTACTTCCTCAGATCAAAAAGTGGAAGAAAATAGTCACAGCTATATATACCAAAGGATACAATTTAAAAAAAAGTGAACACATATGAACACATCTGTTCTGAAATGTGATTTGTCCTTTTCATATGTGTTCCTTTTTTTTAATTGTATCCTTTGGTATATATGGCTGTGATTATTTTCTTCCACTATTTGATCTGAGGAAGTGGGTCTGGCCCACGAAAGCTCATCATCTAATAAACCATCTTGTTAGTCTTTAAAGTGCTACATAGTCCTGTATTCTGTAATTGTAGTTAATGAAAGTAACTTTGCAGCTAGCCTCGCTTCCCCATGAGAATCTGTGAGTGAATACTTAGTGCCTTCCTCCAGTCACTACTGAGGTTGTTCAACCGTCACATGAGGGCATTAGAAGTGACACACAAAATCCCATTTAGACCCCAAGAACCACTCTGAATGGCCTTTCTATGTATTTTAGTACCAACATAGAGTTTTCCATTTCAGAAGAGTGTGTTTGGTTAAGCATATTGAAAACTAACTTTCTAATGCAGTTGTTTTCAGCTCATTGATGGTCCAGAACAGGGCTGGCCTTACCATGAGGTGAACTGAGGCGGCCGCCTCTGGTGCCAGACTGTGGGGAGGAGGGGTGCCACTAAGACCCAGAGAATTGAGACCTTTCAAAGTTTTGGCCCAAGCAAGGAGGTATGGGGGCGTCATTTGAGCTCTCCTCCTCAGGTACCAAAATGTTGTGGGCTGGCCCTGGTCCAGAATTACTGAAGAGAGAGACTTTCAGAAGTGCCTATATGTTTTTTTGAGCACAAATCCCATGGAAAATTGGGTTCCTATATCAACTTAGCTGTTTTAGAAAAGCCCATTGTACGTATTTAACACAAGGGTTCTAATTGATCAGATACTTACATTTCAACACTCTCTACTGGTCACACATTGCTTTCTATGAAGGTTATCTTAGGGTATGTCTACACTGCCACCCTAGTTCGAACTAGGGTGGCTAATGTAGGCATTCAAACTTGCAAATGAAGCCTGGGATTTAAACTACCTAGTCCGTGCCGCGTGTAGCCGCGGGCAGGTAGTTCGAACTATGGGGCATTTAAAAATGGCGGCGCCAGGGAACATGCAAATAAAGCCCGGGATATTTAAATTCCGGGCTTCATTTGCAAGTTCAAATGCCTACATTAGCCACCCTAGTTCGAACTAGGGTGGCAGTGTAGACATACCCTTACATCCCATCTGGACCTTTGAACATCCCACCCTCAAACCTATAAAAAGACAAAACACATTTGATGTTTTCCATCTTTAAAACACTAACTACCCATACTCCTCACACCACCCTTGTGAAGTATGTCTGCATTGTTACTTTCCACACAGAGGCAAGTAGAACTTAAGTCACCAGCTCACAATCACACACCAAATCTTTTGCAGAGATGAGTTAAAATGCAATCATCTGGCTACTGTTTCTGTACTTATCTAAAAGCAAGCAAAATGCACCTTGCCATGTAAGCAGGCTCTAGTCCATTTCTGGAGTTAACATGCCTGTAGTGTGTGTGGAGGGTGGAGAAGGTGGAAAGAACTGGGAGAACTCCTTTCCTGCAAAAAGAAATATGCCCAACAGTACAGAGCCACCCTACAACAGATAGGAAGGCATCTTTTAAACTGGCAACAGAGCACTTGCAAGGTTCCATTTATAATGAGTTTCAGACAATGTGACATTAAGCATCAAGCAGAGAAAAGAAAAGAAAGATAATACCATCTGCCGTCATGGTAACAAAGGTAGAATGTGCTTTCAGTGCCGCTGCATAGAAACCTTTGTGAATTTCCGCCCTGTGGTCTCAGGAAATCATTCCACGTACACTTCATGATCTCTGTCTCATAACTTGCTTTTGTAATCAACAGCTACGCTATCAATAACGAAAATGATCAGAGGGGTCTGAGAGGCAGAGGGGCAGCCTCAGAGAGCTCAGTGCTGCCCAGGTCCGGTGTGGATTATTGTGCTTATGAGCAGAAGGTAAAAAGCGATTAGCAGGACAGTGAAAACATAATCCTGTATCAAGGGAGCGCTGCTGCACAGCCACGAGTGCTTCTGCCTAGTGACATGAGCAAGACCTCAGAAGGGAACAATAGCTCACTGCTTCTTGAGCATCAAGAGAACTATGAAGAGTTAGCTGCTCCGTTCTCCACGTGCAGCCCATCTCTTAACTTGGCGGCCCTCAAGAATCATCGTGAAAATGGCTCCATAGAGCACACCCATTTCTCACATTCAAGAGTGGCCAAAGGTTCAGGCTCACCAGAGATTTTTTTCCTTTCTTGGCTGAGCACCGTGGAATCGGTGACAAAAATGCAGCTTTATTCAGAACAAACAAATGCAGCAGTACCTGGGCACTGCATGGGGCCGCAGTAAAGGTACTAATTATACATGGGCCAAGGAGCGGAGAGCACTAACCACAGTAGGCTGCAGGAGAGAAAGAAGCAGCTATTCCAAAGGGAAAGAACGGAACGAGAAGCAGGCTCCTTGAGACCTTGATGCAAGATGCAATACAAGACGCTAACCTTGCTCTATGAAGTTCTCAATGGGTTGGGTCCTGGATTTCTAGAAGACACACCTCTTTCCTTCCCCTCTGCTACAGGGCAGAGAATTCTCAATGGAGAGCCATTGAGCCTTGAGCAGGTATCCCTCACTGGTCAGACAGCCTGTATTTGATAGACTATCCAGCAGTGGCATGGGAACATTTTTAAGAGTGGGGCTGCTGACATCCCCTCCTTTTTTCCTCCCCCTCCCCAACTGTTGAGGCCAGGAGCAAAGCTCTGGCACGTGGGGCCCCCAGCATGCAGCCAGGACCCCAGGCCCACAGCCAGCAGCAGGGCCCCTGGCATGCAAAGCTGGCAGCAGAGCCCTGGGTGTGTGGGGTGGCAGCTGGGTCCTCAGTGTGTGGGGAGGCAGCGGGGACTCTGGGCACTAGGTTGGGAGCCCTGGGATGCTGCAGCACCCCTCACACCCATAGTTCCTGTGCCTATGCTATCCAGTACACTGCAAGGCCCATAACTTGTCTCAGGCTTTTGCCTGAGGGGGTGGGAGGAAAGGATGACTGCAATGGTGGAGACCAATGGGTGGGGACTGAGGATTGAGCTGGCCTGTGTGTAATGTTTTGGGGAGGAAGGAATTTTGTCTGAGACTGTACCCTGAGCATGTTTGTTTGTATGCCCTCAGACCCACAGTGCACATTCAGTTTCAATGAACTGAAAGAAACTGTGATATGCAGCCACATTTTCAGAGAAAAGAAAGATCTCAGAGTCACCATGGATAGTTCTCTGAAAACATCTGCTCACTATTCAGCAGAAGCCTCCCCCCCTCCCCCCCCCCAAAAAAAAACTTAAGAGAAGATCAGGAAGCACCAGAAAATGGGCAGATAATAAAACAGCATATAATATAATGTCACTATATAGATCCATAGTAGATTCAGATCTTGAATACTGCGTGCAGTTCTAGTTACCCCATCTCTAAAAAGATGCATCAGAAATGGAAAAGATAGAGAAGGGCAACAAAAATGATGAAGAAAATGTAACAGCTTCCATATGAGGAGAGATTAAATCGACTGACTTTCCAGCTTGGAAGAGAAGACTAAGAGGGATTATGACAGAGGTCTATAAAACCAGGAAATCCAGGACCAGCGTTCTCTGAACTGTTTCCAGTTACATGTGCAGGGCCAGGTAGGCAGGCAGGACTGCAGGGTGTCAATGCATGGATGAGATGATGGTGTAGGGAGGAGGGTTTTAGATGTATTAGGAACTGGGGAACAGAGGCGTAGCGAAGCTGTTATTTCCCCAGGGGCAAAGGCAGAATTTGCTCCCCCCAAACATTTATTACTACCTGTGGGACTTGACACATTGGCTACGTCTACACTGGCATGATTTTCCAAAAATGCTTTTAACGGAAAAGTTTTCCGTTAAAAGCATTTTCGGAAAAGCACATCTAGATTGGCAGGATACTTTTCCACAAAAGCACTTTTTACGGAAAAGCGTCCGTGGCCAATCTAGACATGGTTTTTCGCAAAAAAAGCCCCGATCGCCATTTTCGTGATCGGGGCTTTTTTGCGGAAAACAGTACTGTGCTGTCTACACTGGCCCTTTTGCGTGAAAGTCTTTCGGAAAAAGACTTTTGCCCGAACGGGAGCAGCATAGTATTTCCGGAAAAGCACTGACGATCTTACATGAAATCGTCAGTGCTTTTCCGGAAATTCAAGTGGCCAGTGTAGACAGCTGGCAAGTTTTTCCGCAAAAGCAGATGATTCTGCGGAAAAACTTGCCAGTCTAGACACAGCCATTCCGTCTACACTGAGAGGGGAACATGTGAACAGGGTTTGGCTTGGACTCTCTGTGCTGCCCCCATCTGGCCAAAGTGCAGAATTTGCTGCATGGGAAGCGGGAGCTCGCAGCTCGCAAGGCGAGTGGGGCTCGGTGGTTTGGGATGAGAATGAATTGCACCTGCTTGGGTGGCCGAGGCCAGAGAATTGTTTGAGCTCCACGCTGGGGCAGTGCACTGTGTATCTGGTGGCGTCAAGCCTGGCAGCACGACGGTGGCTTGTGGGAAGTTCGAGACCTGGGGCTTTCGAAGGAGGCTGACGAGGCCGGGCTGCAAAGGGACCGGGGTTAAAACTGCTGTGCGGGCCCTGGATGGCATTGCGTTGCAAGCAGTTGCTGCAGTGTAGTCAGGATTAGAGCTGGTCTCTGTGGAGCGCTGAGCAATGTCCCCGGCTTTGTTAGTGTTCTTAAGCAGAGGGATGGGACATGTAGGGAGCTCAGGGCAGGGGGTTCCGGTGTCAGGAGGTGGGTTCGGGACAGGGGGCTGGTGTTTGGAGGGTGCGGGTAGAGTTAAGGAGTCATGCAGGGGGTTGGGTTTGGGAGTGGGCTCAGGGACGGGGGTGAGGGTGCAGGAGTCAGGGATGGCTGTGGGAGGTGAAGGGCTCATGGCAGGGTGTTGGAAGGAAGGGGTAGCTTACCAGAGCTGGCCAGTGGTGAGTGTGAAGCAGCTCTTGTGGCGGATTCTCATGGGGGCAAGGGACTCAAGGAGCTGGCCCCAGTTTCCATCTACTCCCCTTGCCTGCAACTGCCCCTGCCAGTCTTGGGGGTTTTGTAGCTCCAGGGTCTGCCTGGCCTGCAACTCCACCCCAGCCTCCAACCGGACTGGGAAAGGACAGAAGTCAGAGTCAGTTCTGAACTGCAACTGCCACCCCTCCATCCCCCGAATTCAGGGTCACCATGATGGGGTTGCTCCAATCTCGCACAGAGGTTGTCAGTGTAAAAAGAAGCCGGGTCTCATTATCTTGCCACTGTCTCACTGTACTGCAGGGGCTATTCAGAGACAGCTAAATTGGTGCCCTCCCTAGTGTGGCACCTGGGGGCAATTGCCCCTCACTCTACCCCTCACTACTCCACTGCTGGGGAAGCTTTTTGGAAAGGGGGCAGCTATACAGGGTGGATGGGTCCACCTAAACCAAAATAGAACCACATTGCTGGCACTTAACATTAAAAAGGTCATAGAGCAGTTTTTAAACTAAGGACTGGGGGAAAGCTGATGGATGTGGAGAAGCACATGGATCAGACAGAGATATCTCTTAGGAAAGAGTCTATTAATAGAGATTACAGTATATTCTAGTAAAGAGAAGAGGATGGAAGATGATAAAATATGGGTAAGATCAGATGAGAAACAGTCAAAAAGTGTGCCAATCAAACACATCAGGAAATGGCAGACAGCTAAACAGTGACAAATTTTTAAAAGTTCTTGTACACAAATGCTAGAAGTCTAAATAATAAGGTGGGTGAACTAGAGTGCCTCGTATTAAAGGAGGATATTGATATAATAGGCATCACAGAAATTTGGTGGAATGAGGACAATCAATGGGACACAGTCATACTAAGGTACAAATTATATCAGAAGGACAGAACAGACTGTGCTGGTGGGGGAGTGGCACTATATGTGAAAGAAAATAGAGAATCAAATGAAGTAAAAATCTTAAATGAACCAAAATGTTCCATAGAATCTCTATGGATAGTAATTCCATGCTCTAATAATAAGAATATAGCAGTAGGGATCTATTATCGACCATCTGACCAGGATAGTGATAGTGACCATGAAATGCTAAGGGAGATGAGAGTAGCTATAAAAATAAAAAAAACTCAATTAACGTGGGGAATTTCAACTATCCCCATATTGACTGGGTACACATCACCTCAAGATAGGATGCAGAGATAAAATTTCTTGACACCTTAAGTGATTGCTTCTTGGTGCAGCTGGTTCCGGAACCCACAAGAAGAGAGGCAATTCTTAATTTAGTCCTAAGTGGAGCACAGGATTTGGTCCAAGAGGCAAATATTACTGGACCGCTTGGAAACAGTGACTAATAAAATTTAACATCCCTGTGGTGGGAAAAACACCTCAGCAGCCTAATACTGTGGCATTTAATTTCAAAGAGGAAGTACACAAAAATGAGAAGGTTAGTTAAACAGAAATTAAAAGGTACAATGCCAAAAGTAAAATCCCTGCAAGCTGCATGGAGATTTTTCACAGACACCATAATAGAGGCCCAATTTAAATGTATAACCCAAATTAAAAAACAAAGTAAGAGAACCAAAAAAGTGCCACCATGGTTTAACAACTAAGTAAAAGAAGCAGTGAGAGATAAAAAGGCATTGTTTAAAAAGTGGAACTTAAATACCAGTGCGGAAAATAGAAAGGAGCATAAACTCTGTAAAATTAAGTGCTAAAATATAGTAAGAAAAGCCAAAAAGGAGTTTGAATAACAGCTAGCCAAACACTCAAAAAAGTAATAGGAAAATGTTTTTAAAGTATATAAGAAGCAGGAAGACTGCTAAACATCAAGGGGGCCACTGGATGATCGAGATGCTAAAGGAGCCCTCAAAGACAATAAGGTCATTGCGGAGAAACTAAATGAATTCTTTGCTTCGGTCTTCATGGCTGAGGATGTTAGGGAAATTCCCAAATCTGGTCCATTCTTTTTAGGTGACAAATCTGAAGAATTGTTCCAGATTGAGGTGTCATTAGGTTTTGGAACAAACTTAACAGTAACAAGTCACCGGAACCAGATGGCATTCACCCAAGAGTTCTGAAAGAACTCAAATGTAAAATTGTAACCTATCCTTTAAATCAGCTTCTGTACCTAATGACTGGAAGATAGCTAATGTGATGCCAGTATTTCAAATTGGCTGTAGAGGTGATCCTGGAAATTACAGATGAGTAGGTCTAATGTCAGTACCAGGCTAATTAGTTGAAACTATAGTTAAGAATCGTATTGTCAGACACATAGATGAACATAATTTGTTGGGGGGAAGTCAACACGATTTCTGTAAAGGGAAATAATGCCTTACTAATCTCCTAGGGGGTCAACAAGCATGTGGACAAGGGGGATCCAGTGGCTATAGGGTACTTAGATTTCCAGAAAGCCTTTGACAAAGTTCCCTCACCAAAAGCTCTTAAGTAAAATAAGTTGTCAGGGGATAAGATGATGAAGTTAATAGGTAGCAGGTTGAATACACCATTAGTCTGACCACTTTGGCTGTTCTCATGTTCTTTCAGAAGAATTCCCTGATTGTGTGTGCTCACATTGAGGCATCTTGGGCTTGATGCTGAGATGCTGAGAGTCTTTTCAGCATCTCTGAAAATCAGGAACATAAGAATGACCATACCGGGTCAGACCAAAGGTCCATCCAGCCCAGTACCATCTGCCAATAGCGGCCAATGCCAGGTGTCCCAGAGGGAGTGAATCGAACAGGTAACGATCAAGCCATCTCTCTCCTGCCATCCATTTCCTCCCTCTGACAAACAGAGGCTAGGGACACCATTCCTTACCCATACTGGCTAATCGCCATTTATGGACTTAACCTCCATGAATTTATCTAGTTCTCTTTAAACCCTGTTATAGTACTAGTCTTCACAACCTCCTCAGGCAAGGAGTTCCACAGATTGACTATGCACTGTGTGAAGAAGAACTTACTTTTATTTGTTTTAAACCTTCTGCCCCTTAGCTTCATTTGGTGGCCCCTAGTTCTTATATTATGGGAACAAGTAAATAACTTTTCCTTATTCACTTTCTCCACACCACTCATGATTTTATAGACCGCTATCATATCCCCCTTTAGTCTCCTCTTTTCCAAGCTGAACAGTCCCAGTCTCTTTAATCTCTCCTCATATGGGACCCGTTCCAAACCCCTAATGCCAGTATATCTTGTTTTAGATGAGGAGACCACATCTGTACGCAGTATTCAAGATGTGGGCATACCATGGATTTAAATAAGGGCAATAAGATATTCTCCATCTTATTCTCTCTCTCTTTTTTTAATGATTCCTAACGTCCTGTTTGCTTTTTTGACTGCCGCTGCACACTACGTGGATGTCTTCAGAGAACTATCCACGATGACTCCAAGATCTCTTTCCTGATTAGTTGTAGCTAAATTAGCCCCCATCATATTATATGTATAATTGGGGTTATTTTTTCCAATGTGCATTACTTTACATTTATCCACATTAAATTTCATTTGCCATTTTGTTGCCCAATCACTTAGTTTGGTGAGATCTTTTTGAAGTTCTTCACAGTCTGATTTGGTCTTAACTACCTTGAACAGTTTAGTATCATCTGCCTCACGTTGCTCAGATGCAATTAGGGAACATTTGGCCTCGCTGTCTTCCACAAAGCATCTCCATGCTTCATACTTGTTAGGAAGCAATTAGATAAACTGATAGTAAATAAATGGCATGGACAGGAAGAGGAGAATATAGATGGCCATCCTGGATTTCTTCACTGTGCTGGCAGGCTGCAGCTCTGACACACAAAATCAGCCTTTGTCATCTGAACACCATGAGCATGGAAAGGTGTTGAGTCAATAGGCTTGGAGATTGGAGTCTTCTCTACAGCAATTATAGAAGGCAGATGTAGCCAGGAGGCAGCACTCCAGCACAGTGAGTGAGTGCTCTGTGATACCCTCCTACTCTTAGAGACTTCCAATTTAACAACAACATGAATTAGACTCCTTCAGGCCAATCTACATTTATTTCCTTTTAAATCAGCTTTAATAAAGCTTTAGGAAGGATTAGTTTAAGCTTGCAAAACACATTTATTTCTATACTGATTTGTTTGTTTAAATACATGCTGATGGTAACAGATTATTTTGTTTGCAGTACCAGTGGGCTAATGAAAATTATGCTAGTAGCTGAGCTGCTGTGGATGTTCTAACTGCATCCCACAGTAGTGATAAATGCAGGCCAGTGGGTTGTAGTTTTAGAAACATCCTGCAAAATTAGCCTACACAAGAGGAGCTGCAGTTCTGTTTTCTATTCATTTTTGTTGCCGAAATGACAATTACTAACATACATAAACTATTGGGAAAATCAATTCAACAAAACCAGTTTAACAGACAAGAGAAAATCATTAGGCACAAACATCTAAAAGTTATTATCATGAATTGCAGTGATTCCCAATGTCTTTCACTGCGATCTTCTGTTACGATGGAAAAGAATGTGGGAAATCTGATCATTATCTCCAAGGTGAGACAGGGCCTATGATTTTTAATTGTAGCAGAGCCTAGAAGCCCCCAACCAAGAGCTAGGCATCACTGTGCTAGGCTCTGTACACACAGAATGAAAGAGTCCCTCCTCTGCAGAGCTCATGGTCTCAGTACACAAGCTATTTTAAAGGGATTCAGTGAGTGATGCATGCTTACAAGAGTGGAAGGGAAAGTTGAACGAGAGACAGGAAAAGAAAATCTTAGATGGACAGTGTGGCATCCTGGGTGGCTTGAAAGCACTACTGATCCCCAGAAAGATAAACACCAGGCTGTACAGAATGGGCTACCATGATTGCAAATCTCTACAGTAGACATCACATAAGATGACAAGATAAAGTGTGAAGGAGAAAACAGGCCCAGAAAGGTGAGTAGCTTGCCCAAGCCATCACAGTAGGGCCCTACCCAGAAGATCCTATTGCAGGGATGAGCAAAAGGGCCTCCACAGGCTGGATCCGGCCCACCAAGAGCAATGATCTGACCCACAGAGGCCCTGCCTCTCCCCTTCTTAGGACCTACGGACGGGGGAAGTGCACTAAGTTTCCTCCACCCAGCCAGGAGCACCTAGCACTTTGAAGTGCTGCGTGCTCCTGGCAGGATGTGAGGAGATTTCACGTGCTCCCCTACCCCCAAGCCCTGATTGGCCTGGGGGTGAGAGGAGCACGCAAAATTTCCTCCACCCTACCCCCACCCCACTAGGAGTATGAGGCACTTTTCTAAGTGCCGCGCACTCCTCACAGGGCGGGGGCAAGGTGAAGGACGCTTTGTGTGCTCCCCTGTCCCAAGTTCTGATCGGCCTGGGGGCAGGGGAGCATGCGGAGCCTCTTCCCAGCCTGCCAGGGGCATGGGTGCTTAGTGGGAAGGGGGAGGTCTGTGGGTGTGGAAGCCCAGAAGCATCTGGTGCAGCCCAGGGCTACTTTAAAATGTTTTGAAGTGGCCCATGGCCAAAATTTATTGCCTACCCCTGCCCTATTGCCACCCCCAGCCATCTTACCACTGGAAAAAGATATTATAAAAGTAATGGGACTAAGTGACTATACCTCTTTATCAAAGCACAAAATACATTAAAATGATTTAAGAGGAAGATCAAACCCAGTTGGGGTGTAAAATGCCAATCACCAAAGCCAGATGCTGACACTTGCACTCCTGCGCTATCCCATGAGTGTTCCCTGGAAGGAAAAGATGAAATCAACTATCCATATATTTAAGTTTAAATGAAACTTTGCAATGAGAAGCTTCCTAAACTCTTGTGAAATAGCAGGTATATTATTTGATTACAGAGTTGCCCTCAATGCATCCTATTGCCCATATCAAACAATTCATGGGAAGATTAACTGTATGCTGTAGCTGATTTTACAACTTCATTGTTCTCAGTGGAGTTACAGCAAGGCGAGCTCTAGCTCAGAGAATTCATAGTATTTTATAAATCATTGGTTTCAAGGGGGCAATAGCTGCAAGCTACATAGAACTGTAGGACTGGAATGAACTTCAAGAGTCATTTACTCTAGTCATGTGCACTCCTGGTAAGAGTATTATAGGTCATCCCCAACAGGTATGTGTAACCTGCTCTATAAAATCTCCAACAATAGAGATTCTACAACCTCCCTAGGCAATTTATTCCAGTGCTTAACCACCCTTTCAATTAGGAAGTTTTTCTGAATGTCCAATCTAAACCTCCCTTGCTGTAATTTAAATCCGTTGCTTCTTATCCTATCAGAGGTTGAGATTAATTTTTCACCTTCTTTGTAAAAATCCTTTAGATACTTAAAAAGATCTCTCAGGCCCCTTTCAGTCTTCTATTTTCCAGACTAGATAAACCCAGTTCTTTGAAACTTCCCCCCAAAATAAGTTCAAGACCATCTCTTATCCAACAGGATAAGGGTTTCATTGTTGACAACCACCTTTGTGGGAGGTACTTGGAAGAAGTACTATTAGTTCTGGTTTTGAGTTGTCAGTGCACTTTATCTGTTACTCCTTACTAAAAAGGGAGTATGGCTTTGGCCTTGAAAGGCTGATTAGGGAATTTCCCGGCTGTGGGTTTATTTGGCAAGAGGAAGAATCTGATTTTGTGTGGAGGGGAGGGAATTCCATTTCCAAATCCCCAGAAAAGGTACAACTGCATATCCCAGCAAAACCCTCTAATAAGGGTACATCTACACAGCACCGTCTACACAGCACATCAGTGATTCCAAAATAACATAGTACGTGTCTACACTACAAGCCTTTATTTCAAAATAATGTCAAGCTGGAGGACTTCTTACTCCAACTCATGGTAAACCCTAATATCATGAGGAGTAAGGGAAGTCGAAGGAAGTGTTCTTCCTTCGTCTTCCTGTTGTGTAGACAGCGCCAAAAGCCAAGTTAAGCTATTTCGACTTCAGCTACACAATTGACATAGCTGAAGTTACGTGGCTTAATTCAACTTTAGGCCTGCTGTGTAGACATACCCTAAATGCCCTGCCTTGCAGTAATCAGGCAAGCATGATGGCATCCTGGCCAGCCTTCCTAGAGGAGTTAGTTCTTGCACAGGCTAGTTTATCATGTTATATGTTGAACTCAGGTTTGAAGTAGGCTAGCAAGATCCTAGAGCTATCAGTGCCAGTCCTTGTAATATTGCTACTTTACTTCTGAACCCACATGCAATAGACTATCCTCTGTCCAGGAAACAATTTCCTGTTTCTGGCTTGAGTATAAGTTAATGCCACTGAGTGTTCTACATTCTACATTCATTGTGTTCTGTGCTCAGTCTTAAACAACAACAACAACAACAACAAGAAACCCTCCCCAGCACTTCCCCAGGTGCTTAATAAGCCTCTCCCTGCTATTACAGAACAGGAAAATTGCTTTTTTCATTACATTTCTAGTGCTGTGAGAATGACTTTGAGGTTGATCCCAAAAGGAGTACATAAACCGCCTGATCAGCTGTTCAAAGAATAATCCTATTTAAGAATTAATTACCATAGACTAAAGTATTATCTAGACAGAAACACTGGGAAGATTTATTTATTTATTTACTGCTTATTAACAAGTTAGTCTAAAGGAGTAGAGTAGCTAGTGCTTCAATATGATGGTTGAGTTAGGAAAGCTAGGTTCTAATCCTGGTTTGACACCAAATTGCTGTGTAATCTTACACAAGTCATGTAACTTTCTTGTACCTTCATTTCTTCATATCTCCTCGGGTGAGGTAATACTAATGTCCCTGCTTCACAGAATATCAGTGTTGGTAAATTGCTTTGAAATCCTCAGGTAGAAAGCACTATTGCAACCACTAATTACTGTTAAACAAATGCTGAAACAGAAGATACCTAGCAGAAGAGATTTGGAGGGTTGGTCTCCTTGTTAAATAAAGGGCTTAGGGCTCTTGGATTCTATTTTCAGCTTTACAGCCAAAGCATGTGAACTTGTGCAAGCCAAAACTTCAGAACAATGGGTGTACTGTAGTCCAATTTAACACAATTTTAAGAGATATAATTAATAATTGAAAACTAATTCAGGAGCTTTGGAAGACAGTACAAGTCAAAATATTAATCTATTTTCTGTATACCCTGGAGTTACAGGATTTCACAGTAAAGAGAGAAACATTTCAAATGAATGACTCAAAAGTGTAACATCTTAGGGAAGTGGAAGGTCGAAAGATTTGGCTGCCCTCTGAAATCTAGTCCCAAGTGAAGGTTACCACAACTTGGTGGGCTGATCTGTTCCTGTGTGAAATGCCTAAGTGGTCCTGCTCTGATTCTCAGCAAGCTAACAGTTGGTATCAGTTTGTATCCTCATTGGCAGTCATACCACGTCCCAAAGTTAACAGTTCTCACACCAAGAGATGGATCTCTCAAAGTGAAAAGTTGAAGCACATTGCTCAGACTGTGGAAAAAACCAACCAACCAACCAAACACCCTGCTTTTACTACTGTTGTACCTGTTACATAGATACACTTTGGTATGTTGAGTAGCCTGACATCTTTCATAGCCTCTATAAAAGCACGACTGTAATAGTACAAAAACACTACAATACCAATAGCAGAAGTTGCACCACCACTGTATGGCTTGTAAATGAAGCCTGAATTCTAACATGCTTGAAGTCCTCAAAGAAAAATGATCAGGATTATTAATGTCAAATTCATGGATTTCTGAAGCAATTGCTTTTTATTAGTAGAATGTACTTGTTTTCCCTTACCAAGCAAATACTTCAATTCCTTATAGCTCTTAAATTTAGTACTCTTAGTCCAGACAGTGTCATAGTAACAAACCACATTCTGAAGGAGAAAATATTTGGTAAAAGTAATAGATTTTTAGTTTCAAGCTTCTAAATGAAGATTTAATAGTGAGAAATAAGAAACAAAATTTGTCTTTCAACCAATATTACTTTTATCTTCTGGAGACTGGAGAAATACCACCAGAGCATCTGAACTAAGGATGTAAGCGAGTTGTCAAGAAGTTGACTACCCGATAAGCCTAAGCTTATCGGATAGTAGAGTCAACTACTCGATTTCTCACCCTCCCTTGCGGACTCTGTATCTGTGGGTATGTCTACACTACAGAGTTTTGTCGGAATGATGGCCGTTTTTCCAACAAAACCTGAGTTATGTTCACACTGCAATCGTGTTCTTTCTAAAGTAAATCGAAAGAACAGAGGGGTTTTTCCAGCATTGGTAATCCGCTTTCTATGAGAAAGAAGCCTTTTTCCGAAAGAGCTCTTTCAGAAAAAGGCAAGCGTGGATGGGAAGGAGGAGTTTTTTTTGAAAGAAGAGGCCTCCAGGAAAAAGCACAGGTGCCCTGGTGGCCACTCCATTCAGATTACTCAGAACTCTATAGTTCCTGTCTCCTGACCCCTCTTAAAGCTGCAGGCACCCTGGACAAGCCTTGTGGCAGGAAGCTGGCCTGAGAGTAACACCTCACCACCCAGCTCTCCCTGCCGCAGGCCTTGCCACTGTTGGTGGAGCCACAAGACTCCTGAGACCTCCCTGACCCTCACAGGGAACAGCCCCAGGAGTTCCAGGATCCACCCGGGGGACCAAGAGGCGGGCACCCTCCTGACTCGGAGTGGAGATCCTGTCCCTCCTCGAGCTGTGGGGGGAGGAGCAGACATTGCAGGATCTCTGCTCCAAGCACCACACCACTGAGATCTTCGAGTGCATGGTCGAGTTCCTGGTGGAGCACCCACCCCGGACCTTGGAACTGGTCTGGAGTAAGGTGAAAGAGCTCCGTCAGAGATACATCAGGGCCAGAAAGTGCAGCTCGTGCTCAGGGGTAGGACCCCCTTCTACCAGGAGCTCCACCAACTCCTGGCAGGTGGGGGAAACATCTTCCCCACCCATTGTTGCGGTCTCCAGCCTCCAAACCCCCACTGTCACCGGAACGGAGGTTACGTTGGAGGAAGAGGAAGACCAGAGTCAGCAGGAGTTGGAGGAGATGGACACCATCACCCTGTCCCTGGAGCCGGTGCCTATCAGCCAGGACATCTCCCAGGCCTTGTCTGACACCAGGGAGGGATCTTCAGGTGAGTGCTCTCAGTTTGTCACACACACAGGTTGGGGGAGACGGGTACCCGGGGGGGGGTGCAAGCGTCGCTCCATCTGGATATTGTGCTGCAGTCCATGCACGTGGAACCACTGGCAGCATTAGTGTGGGGCACGCAGACTCAGCAGGCAGCCCCTGAGTATGGTGGGTTCCTGTTGCCAGGCTTAGGGGAGGCCACACACATCTGGCCCCTTCCAGCACCTGCACGGCTGGAAGCAAGCGAGCAACAAGGGCGTAGGCATGACCCCAGACATCCCGAGGAGTGCCGCACACAGCACACGGGCATGCCTGCACATGCAAAGCACCACCCGCTTCCACGGGCAGTGCTGCGAGTCGGAGGTGTGTGTGTGTGGACCCCAGGGAGGGCCAGGCTGCTCCTGGCTCCTCTGCTACCCATGGGATGCCACTGTGGCTGGACTCTGACAAGAAAATATAAAATGTTTTTAAATGGAAGAAATTAGCATCCCTGTACATTTATTCTGTCAACTATTTAGACCTAGTCTATACTACACCACCTCTTCACTCGTCGCTCTAACCTACACAACTTCAGCTATACAAATAGCATAGCTGAAACCAACATGCTTAGGTCAGTGTCTTCCATGTGGCAAGGCTGGTGGGGACTCTCTCCCATCAACTCCAGCTACTCTTCTTGTCCTGATGGAGTGCCAGAGTTGACAGGAGAGCACTCAAAGGTGGATTTATTCACACATTCACATTGATTCACATCTAAGCAGATGTGATAAATCGATCGCTGCATCAACCCACCATGTAGTGAAATCAAACCCTGCGTCTCCATCTCTGGAATGCAAATGGCACAGATAGCACGGAAGAGGTTTCTTGACATGCAAATACTTTTGTTTGTTAGTAGCTTCTACAATAAAATAGGATACTTTGCCTATACGCTTCTAATAAACCTCACCAAGGAAAAGAAGTACAGGTCAAACCTCTCTAATCCAGCACCCTCGGGACCTGACCAGTGCCGAACCAGAGAATTTGCCAGATCACCTGGAGTCAATATTTTCTTAGCAGCATTACCAACACTTCCACTGCTTACTGGGCTCTTAGAAGACATTTAGGGGTAAATTAGAGTTAATAACAGCACAAAACACTGAGAGCCAGGACTGGTGGCTGTAAACAAACTTTATGAGACTGTGGAAAAGTTGGCCACACCCATGATAAGTGGACATCTGGCTAACTAAAATCATGCTGTACCACTGATGCTGCCAAACCAGAGGGTGCTGGATTAGAGAGGTTTAACCTACCTAGAGTGCTAAAACCATCAACATACACATATCCTCAGTCAGTTATCCAAAATACAGCCCAAGTATGGCTAGATTAATTTAGCATCTGCCATGCTCAAGATACCCTCAAGCAGATATGTCATTAATGCAAGCCACTGTGGCAGCCAGCATGTGCTTATCATAGCAAATCATGCAGCTTTCGGTATTTAAAAACTGCTTTGAGAGGAAATGCTAACTAAAATACTAGGGTTCTCCCCAATACCTAGAAAAGGGTCACAGGATACTTTGTATTCTCCTGGACAGCTGCTAGAGATAAGCCAAAGAAATAGTGATTTAGTATCTTTTCTGATGGGAACAAATATTAAGCATGCATTTCTTTCACCCCATCTTCATTGCAACATCTGCTCTATGTATGACACACTGTAGGATGATCTTACTCCTCTCTGATCTCACCACCTATCAAGAGATCCTGAAACAGTTATGATTGCAATTGCCCTCCTACACAGCTCCCAGAAAACACCCCTAGGTGAAGGTAACTTGCCAGGTAGCACATGCTACCTGGTCTCATGTCAACTCTGACTTGAAAACTAGGGTGAGAAAAAAGTCTATTAGTCTATTCCTTCAACACTCCCAAAATAAAGAGGAGACTATGTTGCTATGGAGCTACATCTCACCAAAGCTGAAGAAGCTAGACCTTTTGTGAAGTGAACTCTTATGAAACCATGGGAGCCGTCGCTCTTGACTAAGCACAGGTGTAGTTTACATATTTTGCGGGACAGCTCCAGTCAGGCCCATGGGGCCACATGTCGGGGAGGCAAATTCTGCACCTGGCTGAAGGCATGAAGTTTCTGAAAAAACTTCAATTACGTCCACACTGCAATTGTGTTCTTCTGAAAGAAAATCGAAAGAACAGAAGAGTTTTTCTGACATTGGCATTCCTCATTCTACGGAGAAGAAGCCTTTTTCCGAAAGAGCTCTTTCAGAAAAGTTGTGTGTGGACAGGGAAGAGGGAGTTCTTTCGAAAGAAGAGGAAAGAGGAAAAAACACAGGTGCCTTGGTGGCCACTCTGTCCATAGTAATCACAGCTGAAATGCGAAATAGTGTCCAGTCAGTGTGGACGCTATCTGTCAAAAAAGCAGATCGCTTTTTTGATGCACTTGTGCAGTGTGGACACTCTTTCTGGAAAAACTTCTTCCAAAAGAAGCCTGCAGTCTAGACATAGCCTGAGACGTGCATTTTGAGTGGGCAATACTCCCCTTACTTGCATGCCGCTACGCTCATGCTTGTCATCATCCCAAATGGAGAATTTAATCTATTTTGTAATAATAATTTGAGAAGCAGGTTTACCACTCCTACGCTTGCCAAATAGAACAAATTGTTCCATTTTTTTTATGACCTTCCTTCTTGGAAGGGAATTCTTTAATGATCCACAACCATTCATGATCATGATTTATTTAATGATCCACAACATCATCTGTGGTTAGAAGGATTCTAAGGCTTTGGAGACAATTAAGGTAGAATTATCTCCAAATCTATGGGAAAATAAAGAATTTTAAAGCAAACATACCCATCAACAATAAAAGCTCCAGTTATTTCATCTGGAATCAACTGTAGAAAAAGCAATGAAAGGAAAAACAAAAACCAAACTTCAAACATAGGTAGGAAAATATATATCCACCACTAAAGGCATCCAAACACTAGCAATTTACTGGAGGGAAAACAACTGCCATATGCACCATTGCTCTGGAACAGAAATAACATCCAGGGTCAAATACTGAGAAGTAATCTTTAGAAAACTATAGAAGTTTTAATACATTTTATCTACCGCTTTCCTTAGAATGACGCTCCAGAATCTAGGCTTCACCTTAAATATTTATTTCTAGAGTCTGTAGATGTGACAGTAACTTTAAAAAAGGAAACAGGGTGTAACCAAAGCAGATGTTTTATTCCTGAGTCAGTAGGCAGCCTGAAATATTAACTTGAGAGGTGAGAACTGCTGCATTCATTTCAATGGGATATAAACGTTGAAACCTAAATATAACGTAAGCATCAACATTGTTATTTTCCTACTGATCCTTTTGGTAGAAACCACCATGGACATGCTTACCTCACTCACCCAAACTGCTTCCCATGCCACCTCACTTGACAAAAGCCCCAATTGTCCTGATCGAGCTGCCAAAACATCCAACTTTTCCCGTCTCTCCCAAGAATGTGTATGATGCCTGTGTGTCTGTGGACCTAGCCTAGTTGTACTCAACTTGCAGCCTGAGGATTACTTGTGGCCCAATCAGCACAGAGCTGCAGCCCATGTGACACCCTCAGGGCCATAAACATGAGGATGCAGCCCACATAACACATTGCGGGACATATATGAAGTAGGGAGATTGAGAGGAAGGTATTTAACTAATGCAGTAGTCAATAGAATTTTTATCAGCTACTCGATTAGTTGATAGGCAACTCGGCTCACTACTGGCTCGTGCAAAGTGCGGGACCAAACCCTGATGTGGCTCTGCAATTTAAAAGGCAGGAGGAGCCGGGCAACCTGCCCCCTGCTCCTACTGCATTTTAAATTGCAAAGCCACAGCAGGGTTTGGTTCCACACGTGGCACGAGCCAGGACTGAGCCAGGCTGCGTGCCTGCCTCTTTGTACATTTTAAATTGCTGTAGGCTGCCTGGCTCCTACTGTGAAGCAACTCATTACAGCTTGGCCACCACAGACAGGGGCTGCTTCATAGTAGTAGCCCATGTCCACTACTGGGACCCCCCCGGATGGATAGGGGCTGCTTTATGGATACAGAGGCAGCTAGGGAGGGGGGAATGCGAGTGGTCAACTACTCCCTTACATCTCTAATATGCAACCCACAGTGGTAAATAAGTTGACAACCGCTGACCAGCCACATAGTTTAGGTTCCACTTCCTGCACAGTACCTGGGGCTTTGGCTCTCAGACCCAAGGAACCTGGAATCAAGAAAGGCCGATCTTTGGCAGCCCACGGTTCCAACCACCCAAGTGACTAGACTGTTAACTGCCAGACACCAGTTCTGTCTGCCGGACTGAGCAGCTTACCTACACATCTTACCTGTTGTCACCCAGCAAGACAACAGAGCAGAGAAAGTCCCACCTGGGGCTCTACGCCCTTGAGTTTTTCAGCAGATCACAGGTTGACAATCAGATCCAAGTACTGGCTCACAGGTTATTGTGAGCCCGGGGCAGGGGCTTCCTGTAGTCAGCCACTGGTCAGTTTCAGCAGCGGCTGACTTGGGGACACCTGGGGCAGAGCAGCTGGGGTGCTGCTGGGTTGGTTCAGAGCGGCGCTACAGGACCAACCGGCAGCGCCCCAGCTGCTGTACCCACAGGCGTCCGGAGCAAAGCCGCGGAGCACGGGGGCAGCGGGACAGCCCAGACGCGCTGTGGCTGTCCTGCTGCCCTCGGGCTCCGTGGCTTTGCTCTGCTTTGCTCCCCATCCCCCTGGTCTGGACCAGGGGGACGGGGAGCAAAGCGGCGGAACACGCAGGCAGCGGACAGCCCAGACACGTCTGGGCTGTCAGCTGGCCACGTTCCGCCGCTTTGCTCTGCTCTGCTCCCCGTCCCCTTGGGACGGGGAGCAGAGCAGAGCATGGCCGCGTGTTCCGCCGCTTTGCTTCCTCTCCCTGGTCTGCTGGAGACCAGGGAGAGGGAGGGCCCCGTTCGTAACTGCGGATCTGACATAAGTCGGATCCGCGTAACTCGGGGACTGCCTGTAATTAAAACAAAGAAAAATGGTGATTTCAATACTTGGTACTAGTTCATAAATATCCAAGTAATCTGCTCCTAAAACCCATTATGCAAGACAAAAAAAAATGTAAGTAAGTTGATTTGATGCTACTTGTCATGTGTGCATGCTTTTAGTATAGCCTTTGAATATGGGTGGGGGGGGAGAATCAGCAGGCAACCCCTTCCCCCATCGATGCATTCAGCAGCAAAAGCAGTTATTGTTGTTTATCTTCTTAAACTGTTTTTCAAAAAATGTCAGGACAAGAACCACACGGACATTTCCATGGAACAAGTGCATCTGACAACTAAGTGCTTGGAATTATTGACAAAAAAAATTAAGAACTAAATTATCAAGCTTCAGAATTAAACAGCCCAGGAAGTTGGATGGAAGCTCATACTGGGGCTGCCCATGAAATATTTTGTGGGGAAACGGGACTTCCTATTCCCATGTCATCAATCTTTTCAGAAGTACTACATTCATTTAGGCTACATCTAGACTCCAGGCTTCTTTCGGAAGAAGCTTTTTTTGGAAGAGATCTTCCAAAAAAACTTCTTCTGAAAGAGAGCATCCACACTGCAAGGCTATGTCTACACTGGCAGCTTCTTGCACAAGAACTCTTGCACAGGAACACATCCACACTACCATGTGCAAGACGTGCTTTTGCGCAAGAGCATCCATTGCAGCGTGGATGCTCTCTTGCACAAGAAAGCGCCGATGGCCATTTTAGCCATAGGGCTTTCTTGCGCAAGAAACCGCTGCCGCATGTCCACGCTGCCCTCTTGCACAAGAGCTCTTGCCCAAGAGAGCTTACACCTGTTAGAAAAGAGCATAGCTCTTGTGCAAGAAGCCCTCTCACTACGCTTTACTGTAAATCTCCTTCCGCAAGAGCAGGTAGGCAGTGTGGACGCTCTGCAGAAGAACGGCCGTTCTTGCGCAATAACCCACCAGTGTAGACATAGCCCAAAAGTGCATTGAAAAAGCAATCTACGTTTTTGAAAGATAAGAGTCCAGACTGAATGGATGCTCTCCTGCATGTAAGCTGCGATTGCTATGGACGGACTGGCCACCAGGGCACCTATGCTTTTTCCTCTTCTTCTGAAAGAACTCACTCTTCCCCTTCCACACACACCTTTTTGTAGAAAAGCTGTTTTGGAAAATGGTAATCCTCTTTCTGTGAGGAAGAAGCCTATGTCGGAAAACCCCTCTGTTCTTTCGATTTTCTTGCACAAGAACGCAATTGCAGTGTAGATGTTCCTCAAATTGTCGGAAAAACATCCGTTTTCCTGACAAAATGCTGTAGTGTAGACATATGGTTTATCTATGCAAATAGAGGTTGTAATGAGCACTATTTCCCTTCTTCGCAGATTTCTACAGGCTTTGGTGATCACCACCAATCTGTAATTCATGAATACAGCTTAATGTGCTGCAAATGCTAGTTACATAGTAGTTTGATTTAGATCCAATAGGTGCAGGGGTCCACACTTACTAGATTTGTATTGCCTGCAGATTTTTTTTTATGCTCATAAGAAAACCTGTGTGGTTGAGGCTTGGAAACCTTATCCTGAAATGCCATACCTGAAGCACTGCCCTCCTCTATTAATCTTTTTTCTGACTACTTCAATATAGTAATCATCCAGTCCTATTGTGCACATGAGCATGACAGACCTGCAATGAAGATACTTCCTTGTGACTTTGTGCAAAATAGTTACCTTATTTTACAAATATTGATCCTTTATGCTGGTTTGTAAGTGATTACAGTTGCTGAAAACATCCATACTGAAGCAGTCAGAGTTGGAGGGCTTTCATTATGCACTCTCCACTTCCCAAATCATTCTGATGTGAAACAGGGTAAAATAAAACTTACCACCCAGTTGTTGTAACACGTGAATGAACATGAACAATGTATACAAGAACAACATACACACCATAACCTCATTGTTGTTATAGCCTCTTCCTCTAATGAATTCCACCTCTTACATCTACAATAGGTGAAGTATTTCAACTCTAAACTGCATTTTTGTAGGCGGATACGTGACTTCACACAAATGGAACCTCGCTGACAGATATTAAAAATTTATTTACAGGATTAAATAAGAGTTTATTGTCACATTTAACTGCTTTGTTTGATGTACATTGCAGGTTTCTGTGCAGCATAAAAATAAAAAAAATCTTCTTATCAGAAAACCAGAACTGATGAGATGGCAACAGCACTTGTTTATCACACCAGCACTACAACTGCTTGAAGATCACCAGCATTAATAAAACTGGAACAAATCTTTTGTTAAAAAGGACTGTAACACTTGAAAACAAAATGCATCAAGTTAAGGCTAATGACAATAATATAAAATAGTTAAAATAGATAAACCACTAGATGTTTAAAGTTTGCAACACTCGGTAGAAGAGTGCCAATTTTAACATTTCATTTTTCCAAAACCATTTTGTTTAACTTAGTACAGGTAAAAAGAGGCTAATGAACAGATTTTTGCCCAACATATATATATTATATGAGATTTTTGCCTTTTGTAAAACTGAAATATTTAAACATTTAAAAGTAAACTTTTTATTCTTTGGGATATTAACCAATTAAAAGGAGGGGTTATTCATACTTTAAAGCATTAAATGCATGTGCTTAACACCATAAACTGTGTGTTTTGTCATTTACAAATAAGGGATAAAGACCAATAGTACACAGACTTTTTAGTGGCACAATGACACATATTTTGGGCAAAATTAGAATACAAGCAGTAATTAAATAGAAATATAAGTGCATCCAAACATAATTTATCTAAATATTCCACATTTCATGTTTTCAAAATGGCAATTCTCTGGCAAGAGCTACCATTAATTCCAAAGCGCTGTGTATTTCATTCAGGGGTGAAAGAGATAATAAACCCAGGGGAATCTCTAAATAACCGTCCTAAAGGTGATCCCCTATTCCTTACATAAATTCAATTGTACGGAAGTATAAATTCAACACACAGATTGCAGTGAAATTGCAAATAATTTGTGACATCTGAAGTTTGTATTTTCTAAAGTCCAATTGTGAATTAACTACTGTTTGTAATTTACTATGCGCACTTCATATTTTAGTACAAAAATTAGACTGTAAATGAGGCTACTATGGCATACAGTCATTGTAAACCCACCAAAATCAAAGTATGCTTAATGACATTCATTTGGATGATTTACCAGTAAGTTTTTCCTACAGAAAAAAAGGCAACAGTCATTTTAATTGATAGGCTAGTACAAAATGTTGAACAAACTCCTTCTCTATTAAAAGAGCATGCATACAGAAGAAGGTAGACCACATGTGTTCCAATCAGGCTTCTTGGAATTATCAAAATTTCATTTGTGGTAAAGATTATTTTGGCTCACCATAGAAAGTTGCTTTCAAGGCTGTAGATAAATTGTTTTCCCTTTTAAAAACTAAAATTCAAGGCATGATAGTGCAAGAGGTAAGTTTTGATTTTAAAGAACATTTGTTATTTGTAGACTAACTGTGCTTAGTCACTAAATCCCAATTTATTGTCTTAAAGAAAATATGGCAACAAAAGCTACAAAGTTTCTATAAATTTCATTTTGCCTAAATTTACCAGTACATCCATGAACCTCATCAATATTAACACAACTTGATTACCCTAAAGATTTCATTATAAAACTTGCAAAATGTATCACAAGGTGAATAAGCCATCTATAGTGCAAGTCTTCTACACTTTCTGTGCACAGTAATCTTCTTTGTAGGTTATTTCCTCCAGGTTAAATCCCCAAAATTTTCCTGTAACGAATATGAAAAAGAGTGCCATGTTGAATTTTTGTTCTACTATATCTGGGAGGTTTGTGTGTTCCTGGAATCCCCATCAGGATGAGTCAGGGATCGTGAATCCCTTGTCTGTGAGAATTCACTGTCAGACGACTCTGTAGGTTCAAGCAAGTTCTCATAATCACTGTCTTCTGATTCATCAACAATGTCACCAACTGCTTTTTGGGAGGAAGTCATGGATGCTCCATTGCCAGAATACTTCAATCCTGCATTTGTTGAAACATAATTGGAAGAGCCCACTGCTTGAGGTCGAGGCATGAAAACATTGCTTTCCGAGAGACTATGACCCAAAGTACTTTCTTGACTGCTCACACTGAAATCAGAATAAGGAGGAGGAGGATCAGAGGCATCTGAGTCTTCAACTGTGCAACCTTCTACAGCAAATCCAGTGTAGGACATTCGTGGCGGAAACATAGATTCCAAATTATCAGTTGACATTTGCCTGGTTAAGATGGCTTGCTGCAGTCCTATGAAAGTCAAAAGGAAAATAAACATGTCCTAATTGCATTAAAAAGCATGATATAGAAAATTCAGGTACAGTAAACACATTCGAAATATGTCTCGTTTCTTGTGCAAAAATGCCTAACATTGGCAAAAATGTGTTCATTATAAACTTTATTATAAACATTGTGTGGTTAGAAAAGTTGCTATACGTATAAACTTAACTCAAGTCTCTGGGAATTATATTTCTACTACTACTACATTTCATACAGCTTGTCTTTTTTCAGATTAAAGAGATTTATGAAGATTTGAGGTGAAGCCAAAGGTACCAAAGTTTATTTAAATGGAATCATTTAAATAGACAAGATGTTACTCATATAGGAAAAAGGACAAGTTCAAAATCATGGATTTGGTAAACTGAGGACATAATAGGATTCCATCTCTGAGGTCCAGTACAGGGAGTGTGAGATAGAAAGGTGAAAGGTTTTTCAGCAGCTGAGAAGTTGATGCAGCATGAAACATCACACCCTGGAACATATTATTGCACTTACAAAAATGATAGATTTTAAATGTTTTAGAAGGTACCGTCTCAACTGACTTCTCTGCAGCAGAAACAGAATTCATACCTACTTAACAATAACTGCTGAGTACAATAAACAGCACTAGTATGGGGACCTGAATTGCAGAAACATGCAACCTCTTTTCCCCCAACACAGGGAACATGACTGATACATGATAAACTATCCAATGCCAAGGAAGAAGTTTTCCCATATTGAAAGAGCAAGAAAGTAGGAAACCAGCTTCACCATTTAATTTAATAATCTCATGTATGTGCCTTCCTGTCTCATCCTATCTCAAACAATTTTTGTCTGCTCAAACACAGGCTCTTGGAAACTGATGCCTGCAGCCTACTGGTAAAATTCATCACTATTGCTGTTCTGGTCTTAGCAGGGATGTTAAAATGCAGGTATTTAACTAATTGAGTACTCTATAGAATTTTTATCAGTTATTCAATTAGTTGATAGGCAGCCTGACTCAGCTCCTGCTTGCACCGGGTGCAGGACCAAACCCTGGTGAGCCTCTGCAATTTAAAAAGGCAAGAGGAGCTGGGCAGCCTGCTCCTAGACTCCTACTGTGTTTTTAATTGCATAGCCACAGCAGGGTTTTGTCCCGCACCTGGCACAAGCCAGAACTGAGCCGGGCTGTCTGTCCAGTGGGAATTTGGGATTTCCTGTGCACAGGGACTGCTGCTGCAAAGTAGCCCCTGTGCGTAGGACCCGCTGCACACAGGGACTACTACTGCAAAGCAGCCCCTGCTGATGGCCAGTAGACAGGCGGCACCGCAGAGACGGTGCTGGGGGTAACCAGCTTTTAAGCTGGCTCCCCCTATCACCGGCTCTGGTCCCCACCCCCGGCTCTGGTCCCCACCCCCTGCTGCCTCTAATACAACAAGGGGGAGAGGGGAGTGTAAGTAGTCGACTTGACTACCTGATAAGCACAGGCTTATCGGCTAATCAACTATGCTTTTACATCCCTATTTCTTAGTGCCACACAGACTGGATAAGCTCTGGCCACTCTTGCTACCCACCTTCATCTTTTTGCTGGTTTATACAGCAGTAGTCATTTAAGATGCATTATCCCTGGTTAACCAAAGTGGTAACGATTCACACTGGATGTGTATTACAGGTGGCCAGGGAATAGGTAGGTGCCAGCATACCTTCAAGAGGTGGGCTAGGAGATCACACTGTTGCTGCCAAAATGCTCAAGCAGTCGTGGGTACCATGTGCATTGCCATGCTGATTAGAGGGCAGGTCTCTCAATCGAAGTAACAGAGAGGCCCATTCTAAAGCTTGGAATGCTCACTAAACAAAACAATCCCTTAATCCGAGCCACACATCAAACCACTGAATATAAAGCTGATAGAAGAGGCTCTTCCTGGCAGTAATGGAAGGGCTGTTTTGGGAAATTATTGCATTATATGGATGGAAAGAGGCACTGGCCCCTTTGCAGCAATGCCTGGGAAAATAAAGACAATAATATATGCATGTGTTCCAGAGTGAATGTCCAAAGCACCTTTTTGGAATACTAGTGAAAAGCATAATAGTGAGTTCAGATGCTGTGTTTTGTTTTATCCCGAATATACAATTGACCCATATTCCACTTTGCACTCTGATATTCTCCTTAATATATTTTTTATATTTCTTCCCTTCATTTCATGCTTCTCCAGCCTCCAGATATACTTTTCTCCCTCACCTGTACTGCCTTATGTCCGCCAAAGCGAGTTAAATCAGCTCTGTTTCCTCAAATGATGGAGCATTTTACCATACCTGCCTTCTGCTAAGCAAGTTTCTTGAAGCCTTTTTAGCTTTTGGGAAAAGGAACATTTGGCATCAACCCAAATATGTTCAAACAATGGATCTGACTGAGCCAGAAGACTGTAGAGCAGCAGAAAATAATTGCAAAATAAGCAGTTTGTTGCTCTTGGGGTGGTTTTTTTTTGGGGGGGGGGGGGAATTGGAGATAGTCCTCAACATATGCCATGAAAATTATTCTGTCAAAATGACATAGAACTCTAATGAAAAACATGGATTTTGATGTGGAAAATGTATTTCTATCATAGTAAGTTAAATCATACCTCAGCAATGCAAAGAATGGTATGTTTTAAGAACCAATGTAAACAAAAAGTATGTTTTGATACATCAGATTTTAAATCACAAACCAAAATAAAGAGTTACGTTTGTCCTGTTCTATTTATGCCTAGCACTATTTGAAATAAATCATAGGATGAATGAGACTACCTCCGACATAATACCAGATGGCAGTATTTCAATACTCTAACATTTCAATTACATAATCAGCACCGACAAGGAGAAACTTCAGTGATATTCACTCTCTGTGAAAGACATTATGTAAGTTCTGTCTATATTTACCAGTGATAATGCCTTAATGTAGGACTGGCTTTGCTGGATTCAACTTTAACAATGATATTGTAATTATTCCAGTAATTCATTAAGATCCACATTTCAGTCCAACAGCAAATAGAAAACTGATGTGGTAGAAGATGCTCCAGTCTAGTGGATTAAATACAAGCATATGAGATGAAAATTCCAGTCTCTCTGATGAATGGGCCAGAGATCCACTAGACAATTACTACAGTAACACTAGAGCTATACTGGTAATTATCCTATCAATTAATTATTCTCTTCATCTCATGCAAGTCTTCCAGTGTGCCTCACTTAACTAATGTTGCTGTAACAGCTTCCCACCACAAAAATCAGGGCTGGAAAAAAACCAAAGGACTTCAAAAATGTATTGATATCTACTAGACTGAGACTAAGCATACTAGCCCAGGATGAAATTTTCCTGCAATTCTCATGCCACATGCAGTTTGGTGTGATTGCAGTTGAGTATTGCAATGAGATGTATTAAATCATTCAACTTACTATTTGCAACCTTTTTAAAAAGGCCTCAGACAGTTTTTCTCTCTCTTCCTAGTTTCATTTCACTTTTCCTTTCCTATAACAGATCACTATCACTTCCTGTGTTATTTCCAGGGTCTTCTCTTTTTTCTCCATCTTCTAATATATCCCTTCCCCTCATATTTTGTTTCATTTCCAATGCTACAAAAAAAAAAAATCTGTCCTGCCTTTTTAGTACTACAAAACTCTTTTTTCAAATGGCTATCATCATTCTTCCTAATCTCTTCACATACTCACTCAGACTCTAAAAAACAAGAACTCTCATATATAGAAAATGACTATATTTTTCAAGATCCTATTAGTCAAACACTAAGCTGAGATAAGATACCCCACTGTATATGGACAACATCCAAAATCTCACCTCCAGTAGGCTGCTTGGGTTCCTACTAGCTGCTTGTAATGAAAATCTGAACATAGGCTGGGATACAAAATATATTAAAGATCTCACCACTCATAACATTAACCCAGAAGCATCACAGAAATCAAGCTCTCTCAGAAAGGGCTCTTTTTATAAACTGCCCAAAGAAAAAAAACCCCACAAATCTGATAATATGAAACACTGCAGGCATATTAAAATAGTTCACGTATATGCTGAACTCTCCCATATACTCTAGGTAAGATGATGCAAATGTTCTACAGTTCAGAAATCCGATAACCCAGGAGTGACCAGTCCGTGGCTCTTTGCGCAAAGAAATGCGGCTCTTGCTAGTTCGGAGCTGCACGCCCGGACTGCTCATGGCCGCTCTGCACATGCACCCCAGCACCTGGAAGGAGAAGCACAGGGCTGCAGCAGCTCCAGTGAGACCCAGGCATTGGGTTAGCGGGAGGGGGCTGGGGGTGCCTGGCTCGGGGGGGGGGGGGGGGGGGGGGGAAGAGAGAGAGGGAGGGAATTGGCTTAGAGCAGGGAGACTGGGGGTGCCTGGCTCTGGGGGAAGAGGAAGGGGACTGGGTTAGAGCGGGGTGCTGGGAGTGCCTGGTTCTGGGGGGAAGGGTGGGTGCCTTGGGTTAGAACAGGGAGGCTGGGGGTGCATGGCTCTGGGAGGAGGGGTGGGGTAGGCGCATTGGGTTAGAGCAGGGAGGCTAGGGGTGCCTGGCTCTGGCAGAGGGATGGGAAGGGGGATTGGGTTAGAGCAGGGAGGCTAGGGGTGTCTGGCTCTGGGGGAGGGCATTGGGTTTGAGCAGGGGGGTAGAGGTGCCTGGCTTTGGGGGAGGGGAGGAGGACTGGCTTAGGGGTGGGGGGGCTGAAGCATCTCAAAGTCTTCATGGATACAGAATAAGGCAGCCAACAGATGTCATATTTAAATTCCAGGGCAAAAAAAGAATCAGCATGTACCTGGTTTACACTGTGTTTCTTTAAAGAAAATTCAAAGGCTAATGTTTGCCAGGCTGAAGCAATTATTCTGAGATACGAGTCTCTCCCTTATTGTTTTTGAACCTCTCATATTTGCAGTCTGGGACAGACCTGAATGTTTAGAACTATAAAAAAGTCATAATCTTCATAAGTAAAAAAAAAAAATGAGGAAACCATACCAGAGATCAATAAGCTGGAGTGAAACAGGCACTTCAAATTGTGCTAATTTACTTCTCAGTTCAGTTTAATTTAAAAAAAAAACCTCATAGGACAGTAGTGTTAAATTTAAAATACATTGGGGGGATGCTTATTTTTAGTGCAAAAATATGACTATTTTCAAAGGTTTTTTTTTATTTGATGTTTGTTCTGTGTCAAGTTTTCTGAAGATCTATAGACTGGCTGTGAATTTTTTAAGTGACTAGAGACTTTTTTTTTTTAATTGTTTTTTGTCTGAAATGTCCTGTAATGTTATTTTTATCACTACATTTTATGTATGATAGATAGATAGATTAGATAGATAACATGAGGCTTTTTGCATTCTATCCACAGCTATTTTGGCTTTTAGTCTCTGTTTGGCCACCCCTGCGATAGCCTGTATTAACCCCTGCAAACATTTTTGAGGATAAGATCACAATTTTCAATTCATACACACAACACTCAGATTTTGCCAATTACATTTTTCTTCTGGCATAGGGAACACAAAGATGTGTGCTGCAAATATTGTCAGAGTAGGAATCATTTCAATATTAACTTACCACACAGACATCATAAACATGAGTTTGCAAGAATAGATATTAAGTTGGCAATAATTTTTCCCCATATCTGTGTTTCAATACAAGAAAGAGGCATATCATTCCAATGAGTCTTAAGTCTCTGTTTCTACTAAAAGTTTTGTCTGTACAGATCCTGTTTATGAAACTTAAGTGTATGGGAACTTACTTATTTTTTGCTCCTTTTCGTTTTTTCTTTGCGTGATTTGCCTTTTTAGTTTATTTACATCCGCTTGGAAAGATTCAACAACTCGTTCACTCTTTTCTACATCTATACATACTGCCTGGGAGAGAAACACAATAAGATAAGTCATAATCAAGTTCTTCAAAAATCCATTAGCGTTACATAACTATGCTAGAGAATACTGCCTGACTAGATACAATACAAAACCAAGAGGATGAACAAATATTGAACCAGAGCATGAAATGAGAGGCTGAAAAACTGATTTCCAACTACTGATCATGGTCAGTGTTCAACTGCTTCAAAGTGGAAAGAACTTTCAACAGTTTACCATTACTTCCTGTGTGACCCTGGGCAAGTCATATTGCCTCTCTGTTCCTCCATTCCCCATCTGTAAAATGGGGGTGACAGTTCTTCCCTACCTCACAGGAATATGGTGCAGATATTCTGAAAACTGGGAAGCATTTTGAGGTCTACTGATGAACAGCATTACATAAGAGCTAGGTATTACTGTTATGAGCCTGCTCCTGTAATAAGAGATTACTCCTGTATTTTAATCATGTTATAGGTGACTCAGACAATCTGCTAACCACTTCTGCACTCTATCAAAACTAAACCCACATCTACTCACTGAAACTGTGCTAGCAGTCATGTGAGAATAGCGTGGATGTGAAATACAGTGCAGATCTTTGGACTGTTCAGACTTTATGATCCTAATGGTGATGTGTTTAGGTAGCATGTGTACCAGTCTTCCAACTGTGCTGTAGCTGGGTGAGACGACAAGAGTCAGGAGATAAATGAGAAATGAAAAACACAGAGTTGTTCCTGCTCTATTAAATACATGTTTGGGCTTTTCAGCAGGGATGGAAATGGTTAACTAGTTACCCGGTAAGCATCAGCATGGTGGGCTCAACAGGCTGGAGCAGCGCCCCACCTATGCCACTGGCGGCCATTCCACTCCATTCAGGCCCCCTGCATAGCTGCTCTAGCCTGTCCGGGCCCACTGCATCATGGGCTGGAGCAGCCAACTGGCCACAGAATCCCAGTTAACTGGTTAAACTTAACGTTTAACTGTTAAATTTTAAAACAAGATTTTACATCCCTAGTTTCTAGTTTGCAATATTTTCTGTGAAACACACATCTCAAAGTTAACCACCAAAAGGAACTTTTAATATTTGACATCAGATAAAAGAACAAGCAGGTGTGTGTGCAAAAGCAGAATTAACAGTGCCATTTAGACACCACAAGACAGCAGAGTCACAATTCTAGGAGCAATTCCCCAAAGAAGTCAGCATTTTTCAGTATTTCTGCTAACCACTGCATTAGCTAAACTCAACAGTAATTAGTGCAGAAGTGTACATCTAGCCCTACTTAATGCTGGTAAGCAGGAGGTGCTATACAAGGCTATTCCATCAACTAATTTATTAGCACATTTGCGAATAACTGTTCGTCTATTACAAATACAGACCTTGGCGGCAGCATGGAAACTCCTGGGAAAGAGAATCTCTCTTTACTTTGAGTGTCATGCTGAAAAGGCCCAAAGAGAACAGCATTCACCCACTAGTTCAGAGGAAGGGTTGTTCTCAGGTTGGTGTGTGCACACATATATGAGAAATAAGAGTACACCCAGCTACTCTTCAAACAAGACTGGTGACCTGAGTAGGCCAGGCAAAATTATTGCTTACCCACTGTGGACTACTTACTTAACAGGTCACAATGGGGTCACTAAAGGAAAGTGACTTCCATAGGGCAGGGTCAGAGTTGGCTAGATCCTAGACTCGGTCTCATTTCTTATTTTCTGTGCCAGTGAGCAAAGCTGAATTGGTACAGGAAGGGGACATGATCTGCTACCAGTGTATGGAAGTAGCACATTTCTCCAGGGTGCATGTCAAAGGGAAGCCTAAATCACAATTCCCAAACATGTCTGATAGGCAGCACAGCTATATGCTATCTTCTACTTGGGACAAGTTTGTAAAATGACAAATCTAGTCTGGGATGGGGAATCTCAGACCCATGAGGCTTGGGGATCCCCCCACACAACAGGACTAGTACCAGTTTCCCACTACAGTAGGGCGGGGGAAGCTGCAAGCCTTGTGGCCCTCATCCAGACAAGCCTGAACCGCATGTGGTCCACGGGCTCTGCCTAGCAGAGGGCAGGATGCCTGCAGGGAGCACTTCCCTGAATCATCATACAGAACTACATGTGCCCCTCACCATCCGGGAGCTATGATAGGCAGTTACCCTGTTTGCTCCTGCATCCTCCTTTCTAGATTCCTCTCCTGTACCCTCTCAGTCCCTTCACCCCCACCCCACTCCTGCACCCATCCCTACCCCTGCACCCATGCTCCTACCCAGACCCTCCACGCCCTCCACCTAGACCCTTCACCCACATCCTTATCCTGCTCCTGCATTCTCCCTCCCACCTAGGCCCCCTACCTGCTGCCCAGATCCCTCCATCCCTTCCTGCACTCTATCTCCTCCACAGTCTGCTCCCTGGCAACCCCCTCCCATGCACTGAACTGTTCATTTTTGGCACCACCCCAGAACCTATGGGGGCTCCACAAAAATCTACGAGCCCTGGTACCCTTAGGTGGAGCTTGAGAGTAGTGAAGTGAATATCATCTTTTCTGCCTCTCAGTTGGGGGCCACTCCTGTGAGGATTTTTTCCCCCCTCCTCAGTTGGGGGCCAGGTTTTTGATTTTTTTGTTTATTTGTGTGTGCTCCCCCTCCCCAAGTCCCCAACTGATTTTTTTCTGTGGGTCAGGGACCCAAAAAAGTTCACCATCCCTGATCTCTAGTCCTTAGTAGGTTTCTGAAGCCCAGCAGTAAGCCATTTACAGATGTCACAATTATGATTACAAGATATTTAAAAAAAAAAACTGACCCAAACACCGTACCCGAAGCACTGCATAATCCCTGCAAAGTATTTGTCAGCTTTAATAAATGTATAGTTCCCTATAGCAACTGCTACAGGGTGAAACCCCAAGGCTGCAATCAGATCCATGTGGGCAGGCCCTTGCACTGATGTGATCTCCTATTGACTTCAATGGTGCTCTATTTGTAGGAGGGAAAGGAAGGAGAAGGGGTGGGGAAGAATCCACCCAAACAGTTCCAACTGCCAAGACCTGAGCAGTTAAACAAAATATTCTCAGATGTCACTTAACATTATAATTACTTCCGTTTAAAAAAAAAAAAAAAAAAGGCAACAAAAAACGAGGATCAATAATGCTTATACTGATCCCTTTTACAATATACTTTGTAGAAGTAGCTGGTAAATGCGGGTCACGTGGAAAAAGGTACAAGAGAAACATGAATGTTTAATTACTAAAGAAATACAAGACATTTCCTTAAGCTATTTTAGATTCAAAATAAGCCTGGGTTTCCTTAAAATTCTGGGCTATCAGAGCTCAGGAACAGAAGCACCACATGGAAATTACCAATATTAAATAAAATTCGTTACCTGTACTTTTTCCTGAAGTGCATTATAAACCTGATATATAGCCCTGATGTCCTTCATCACTCCATCTTTATCAAAAAAATCAGTACTAAAAGAAATATGCAGAAATAATTAGAAAAGATATCACAATTTCTCTGTCTCAGATCTGCTTTTCTCCAAATCACTTTTTAGGATTCAATTTTTATATCTACACAATGAATTCAACTTCTCATATTGTTAAATCACTTTTTATCCCAAGGAACCAGTATCCAGGCAACAATGTATTAGCTGTGGAGGCTTTCTCTTGTAAGAGGAGGAAAAACTTGTTGAGTCTGGCACTAACAAGATTAGACTCTTCAAAAAAAACCTCTTTCTCTCTCTCTAAGCTTCAATGCCATAACTGGAAAAGCAATTTTGTTAGAGACCCAAAATATTTAAAAAAACAAAACATTTTTTGCAATGTTTTTAAATTTTATTTAAACGACACAGAAAATTAACATTACTAAACCATGTTAAATCCTATTAATCCACCCTACATGCAGAACATCCATTGCAATTGGTGGGAATTCTGCACAGGGAAGGCTTGCAGGATTCAGCTACAACTAGGGATTGCAGGATTCAGCTACAACTACTTGTTATGCTCGCCAACCCCTCCACTTAGTGGCTGCTTTTGTGGCCAGAGAGCCTGAGGACGTCATTTTGTTGCATGGCAGCAAAAAACATTTTTTTACACATAGAGGAAGATTAGCCTAATGTTGATGTTGCTGTAAACCTACAGAATTCAGATCAGTTTATTTAAAAATATGGTTTGCTGCTTAGAAAACAGTGAGTACATATGATTGGAGCAGATTGTTAAACAGCTTCAAGACTAATATTTAGGAGGCAAAAAAAAAAATCAAACTTCTGTATTATACTTAATTTAAAAAAGAACCACACTTACCCATGTTCCTTAATAACTTTGGCATAATTCTGAGATGTATTTGGCACTGAAGAAACTTTGTATTCCTGCTGACTAGTATTGCCTAGATTGGGAATTGTAAGCGACACCCTTTGATTATACCTATAGAGAAAGTTTAAAAAGAGGTTGCTATTATTCTTCCAAAGATTTTTTTTAAAGTTTCCAAAGGGGATAGTCTGTTTCCAAGCAAGAGGAATATTTGATTAGCTCAACTCTTTAACATTTAAACTAATATAAATTTCAAAGTCAGCTGTATTTTGAATAAACAGTTTGTCATATTCAAATATGGTTGTTTTTAAAACACAAAACTACAATTGACAAGTAGGTGGAGCTATCTTTCATACCCCCTAAACCAGTGGTGGGCAACCTGTGGCCTGGAGGTTACTAAAATGAGATGCACATAAAACAAGAGCACATGAAGCGAGGCGTGTGCTGACTGCACACAACCATTGACTGTAAGAGCCATGTGCTCATTCTGCATTCAGTGGAAGTGCTGCTACATCCTGGAAGGTCCAGCGCTTTCCAATCTTTTCTACATGGGGACCCATTTTGACAATTCAGGAACACTTGGTGACCCAGGGCAATTCAAAAAATGTGTGAATGGCTCCTTAAGAGCCACCTAAGGAGACACCTGGCGACCCTTTTGAAATGTAATGGTGACCCATATTTCGGCCCTGACTCGTAGGTTGGGAAATCCTGGCTAGATACACAAGAATAGTTAGCAAAACTACCCTATCCTGTGGGATGCCGGTGCAGCCTTTGTCAGCAGGGAGCTGCCGGTGCAGCCTTTGTCAGCAGGGAGCTCTCCTCCCCCTCCCTGCAGACCGGGGGCTGCTCCATGGGATGTGGGCGAACAGAAGAAGCAGTGCAGAATGGCAGGGGGTGCTCTGGAAGTAGGGCCGGGAGCGCACTGGCTGCCAGCCCCACTCCCGTGCACTATCGAATAATAGTGTAACTGCTAAAGGTGTGCAGTTACACAATTATTAAATTAAATTATATCTAACATCTCTACTCACTAGCCTAGGTTGCCTATTGCTGTCCTAAATGGTTGACTATGGGCTAACTGCACTATTGTAGGGGCAAAAAAGAAGCAATATCCCCAAAACAGTAATTTTGGAGAAGCAAAGCCTTACTGACTCCTCATTTCTCTTTAGAAACCATTTTTTCAACATCTTTTACTCTAAAATATTAATTCATTGAAATAACTGTCGCCCTGACTGCATCTTCACTTAATTTATGAATGGCTTCCAGAGAAAAACATGCTATCCCATCCTATTATGTAGGTCAGAACTAGAGTTTGACCAGTCAACAACTGCTTTCAATACAGATATTTTTGAAAATAGTTCTTAATATTATTAGGAATTGAGTATAATTATAACCACAGTGTGGTAGCTGATGTGAACACAGACTGTTTACCTTCGGTTTGGTCTAAAGAGCACATACTCCAAAGCATGTGTTGAGTTATTTGCAGTGGAGATGAAGCTGAAGAGAAGGAAGACAAGGTCAGGCACTCCAAGAATGTGTGTCAGCTGTTTATGGATGATGTGCTCTCTATATGACATTTGTTGCTGAGTGTTTCTCCTAAATCTGTACCATCCAATAACATTCTGTAATGAAAGTAAAAAGGAGAAAAATAAAGTATTAGCAGAGAGATAAAAGAGTTACAGGTTTATCTGTTGACCGCTCAAAGTATGGCTAATTAAGTTAAGATACTGAACTTTTGACATGATCTCTAGAATTCTCTTTAATAATTATATAATTTTGAATTATTGTAGATTGCCTGCATTTTACACACATTATCATTAATGCCACATTTGAAAGTTTAAGTGGCTTATTATTACAATCTTTTTTGTACAAGAAATAATAAATTAATTCTCTTCATGGTACCTAACAACCCACTTATAATGGAAGGCTACATTTATAGGCAAATTTCAGAGCATCTTCTCTGTTATTTGCTCAGTTTTCAAATCTGGCAGAATTATTTCATTTTGAGGATTGCTGCAGTAGACTATTCACTTGTGTTGCACTTATAAAACATTTTCAGTGACATGCATCACAGAATTGCAAATTTATGTTTCTTCACAGGAGCTGTGGGATTAATCTGCTTTGCTTAGTGCTGAATTATCCCTTGGAGCATCTAATTGTGACATACTTATATGTATTGCAAACAACATCCATCTAGTAATTAATTGATTACACCAACTATGAACATGTATTTAACTTGCTGGTTGAGATGAAACAAAGAAAGATTAATGCTGAAAGTTAGCTCGTTATCAGAACCTGGCTCAGTAACAGCCACAAGAGAACCCAGTATTATACAGAAAACACCCATACATATAAAAAGAATAAACTGTATTTTTATTTTAGTTCATGTCTTGGTAACTTAATGGCATCAAGAATGCATTACATTTACATCCGGAATGCTGAATCACATGACAATTAAAAGCTTTTCCATCCCTCAACTCTATTTACTTTCAGACTGTAGATAATGCATTTTTACTGACTGTCTGAATTTGACCTATATCTCAACAAAATAAAACTCAGTTGAAAACAGGTCGGTGTCTTTATTTGAAAATATACACTATACACTTTACATAGAAAAGAAAATACCAGGTAGTTTTAATAAGTGTTTTCTGATTTATCTCTTGAAAGAGATCTGAAAGACTGAAATGTCTCTCATTCTTTCAACAGTTGAGAACATCTTGTTCCTACACGCCATATTCATACTGTTCTGTGCTGCAGTTATGTGCTTACAGAATCAAATGTCTGAGATGGAAAAGACCCAGGGAATCATTACTAGATATCAAAGACTTAGTTGAAACAATTGCTTTTTGTTGGACCAAACTGATAAATAAGTGGTTTCAATGAACTAAAAGTAGATTTGTGGTGCAGGAACTGGTACTGAAGTAAGTGTTCCATTTTGAACAGATAACTTAGATCTTATCTTCACTGTAGCGTTAATCTGAGTTATAATTGTAGTGTTGCTCTATGGGAGGCCACTACAAGAATTTGAAAAGTGGTTAAGGGCCGCACCTTCTCATGATATTAATGGAAGAGGTGCAGGGTCTGGGATAGCAGTTGAGTGCAGAAGGGAGCCTAAGGTAAGGGATTTTGGTACAGGAGGGGGTGTGGGATCAGGGAAGGAGTTTGTGTGAAGTAGGAGGTTGTGACCTGAGGCAGGGGGCTGGGGTGCAGATGGGTTGTAATCTCAGGCAGGAGGGAGCTGTGACCTGTGGCAGGAGATAGGGGTGCAAGATCTGGGAGGTGTATGGGGGCGGGGAGGCAGAGGGTTTGGATTATGTGGGGTAGTAGGGTAGGAGTGTGGGGGCAGAGGCTTAGGAGGAGGGTGAGTCTGGGGTGCCAGAAGCAGGCTGTGGCCAGAAGACTTACCTAGGTGATTCCTGGCCAGCAGCCCAGCATGTTTTTCAGGCAGGCTCCCTGCCTGCCTAGCTATTGCAGGGGCCATGCACACCTGAATAGCCAGGAGCTTGAGGAGAAGTGTAGGGGTACTTCGCACACTGGGCAGGATCTGGTGGCTTGGTGGGCTGTATCCAGCCTAAGAGCTGTATTTTTCCTAGCCCTGGGATATAGGTCACAGCTCAAGTTCTCACAACTTGTCAGGTGCTAATACAACATTAGAGCCATGAAAAGGAGTTATTTTGTAATGTGCTGCTTTCTCCTAAGCAAAGTTAATTCAAAAGGAGTTAAACTTGCAATGAAGACATACTCTAGGATAAGGGTAGTCAAATCAATAGGCAAGATCAAAGGCCAAATCCAGACCAAAAGATTCTTTTGAATTTACAATGAAACCTTTTTATTTACTTATTATGACCGTTATTGTGGTGTGAAAAATATTTCTCTGCAGTCATAACTTTGGCTATGCCTTGACCAAGAAATTTGGACTTCAGTAAAAAAAAAAGAAATTGACTGCACTTGCTTGCCCTCAATTTGAAGCTCAACTATGTTCCTTAGGGTATCAGTTCTGTTAAAAAACTTCTGAAACGAATATTTGCTTATAATTAATATACAGTATTAACAAGTTTTAAATTTGTGTGGAAAAGAAATCACTGAGAAGAGTTTGATTCTCTTCTTTTGGTAACTGTAGAAAATATTTTAAATACAGTACTGAATGTACTAATAGCAAAGTACAGTTGAATAAGGGTGCAATAGTTTAATAATAGCTATTTTGTGAGGCAATATTGTTTCCGTTTTAAAATATTTCAGCTGCTGGAAATATTTGAATACTAAGGTTTTTTTTGTCAGACCTCTGTAATACATTTATAACTATTTTTAAGCAAGAATATCTGAACATTTTCATAGTTAACTGCTCTGTGATTAAATGCACATTTCACATGAACTCTCTTTTCTGTTGGCCTAAGTTGCACAGTGCAGTTGTTATTATGCTAGCGGGGCTGACAGCCTCCGCGGGCTCTGGGGCAAGGTGTGGAGGGGGAGCCCATTGAATTGTCAAGCCCAGGGCAACTGCCCCCTTATATCTCCTCCCCCTCCCATCAGTGTGCCTGAGTCTCTCTCAGTCATTGGCTGGTGACAGTACATTAATACTAGTTATTAATTTCTGGGGACCTCAACTTGAATCTAAGGCTTCATGTGAACTTGAATTTGGTCCATTTTGTTTTGCCCCTACTTAAAATGAGCCTTAGCAGACTCACAAAAGTGACAAAATAATTGGCATGACTGATATCCTCTGCACAGGCTAAGTCAATCCTGGTATTGCCGAAGAGGAGGAGAATCAAGATTTGGCAGATTTGAAAGAGAAGTCACTTGTCCAATGCAGTACATTCAGTTGCTCATTTATATGAGCCCAAATTGAATTCTTTCTAGTCTGCAGACCTTATGCTAAACAAGGACAAAAAAGAAAACAGAACTGTAGAAAAATATAGCCAAACTTACTTTTCTTCGGTCTTTAAGAATTCTGTCCAAACTCTCCTCATTAACTTTGCCTGCATAGTCATAAAAGCTTAAACCAAAAATAAAAAAAAAAATGAAGGTAAGCAGTTTACACACCATTCACGTGACAACTTGGTAAACATACAGTACAGAACTTAGAATCTAAAGATTAATTTATCTCAATTTATCCATAGAATAATAAATCATTACGGCAGCTTTACATTTATCCAATGCAGCATTTTAGCAACAAGGTGCAGAGACCACTAACAATGAGAAAAAAAAAAGTGCCTTGTTTTATCTACTGGTTTTTAAAAACCCTTCAGTTTTATTGCACCAAACAGCTAGGTGGCAATTATTTCATTGGCAACCCCTTCTACAAGCAGGGCTGTCCTTATGTATATGCAGCTGTGTAGGGCAATTCTAAATTTGGGATGCTGCATATGCCTAGAGATGGCTGGTATCCCCCCCGCCCCTCAGACCAGCTCAGCACCAGGGCTCCAACAGCCCACTGCCCCTCTCCAAAGGCTCAGTTCTGTCGGCCCCCAGATTCGCTCCCCCCCCACTCCCAAGGACTTTGTAATGGATCCAGCAGCCCCAATCCCCCAACTCCCTCCAACAGCCCTCATTCCCAGGCAGCGGTGAGCAGTATGGGCTGGAGGACTCTGGAGGAGCAAGGGTTGGTCACCAGCTGGAAAGAAGCGTTGGTTTCCCTTCAAAGTGCCACTTCTCCCTGAGGCTGCAGATGACCCTCCCTCACTGCTCTGCTCCGGTGCTCCAGGAATGCCAACTCTCCCAGACTGGATGCCAATACACCAAACGGTGTCCAGTGTGAGAGAGTTGGCAACACCTAGTCCCCCTCAGCTTCTGCCTCTGCAGAGCAGCTGCTCCCTGCATGGGGATGTGTGCGTATAGTGCCAGTGCTGGGCTGCATAAGGCACCAGAACTGGTAGGGACGGCCCTGCCCAAAAGGATATGGGATGTTTAATAGTGGTTAATAACCTAATTGAGTAGTCGATGGAAATTCCATCAACTACGTGATTAGTCGATAAGGGGGCTCACTATGGCTCTGCTTTTTAAATGTAGTAAGAACCTGGCAGCTCTTACTACATTTAAAAAGCAGAGCTGCAGCATCTGGAACCGGGCACAAGCTGTGACACAGCTGTCCTGGCTCACCCCTGGCCCCAGACACCTGAAGCACTGTCTTTTAAATGTAGTAAGAGCCTTAGGGCTGCGCCTCTGCCTGCCCTGCCCCACTGCAGAGACGTTGCTGGGGGAAACTGACGTTTAAGCCAGCTTCCCCCAGCACTGGCTCCTGCTCCCCCCCTTGCTGCCTCCAATACAGAAGGAGAGGGGGGAGCAACTAGTCAAGTAGTGACTCAACTAGTCATGCACATCTCTAAATTAAATTACAAACACTTTCTGACTAGCTCTAGAAAAACCCTGTGTTTGGAAGTCTGGGACTCCACTTGTCAAACAGGAAAGAGAGAAAGAACCTCAATTTTATATTAAAACAATATGAAAAACACTTTTTCAAGGCGCAGTCCGAAAATCAGATCTACATGGTTAGACCCGTACACCTGTGAAATTCCACCAAAGTCTACAGTTATCCATGCAAGCATAAGGGTGTACCCATGTGACTCCTTTTGCATGACTGAGGCATAAGTCAATAACCAAACATGAATTCAAATGGTTTACATATGGTAAAAACATTTGAAAATAAATGTCTCCTTCACTTACCTGTCAAGTTTTTAGTCTCTTTCAAGAGCTGATATCACTAACACCTAAAGCAGTGCAGGAAAACACTCTGATTTAGAGGTCTATGATCTCAACTCTTGTCAGGGAAAAAACAAAATCCTAAACTCAGCACTTGGCCAGTAACTGTATTTTGTTTTAAGATGCAAGTTATTTAGAATGCTAATACTAATCCTGCATTATGAATATGGAATCCTGAATAATTTAATTGCATAATTCTTTCAGTTCACATTTAAAATGTTTAAGCTTACTTTCAAGTAAAGTGCCATCTAACCCCGTAAGTTTGTTTTCTACACTTTACAGAATCATTATTCCCGGTTTTCTGTAATTTACAGAAACATCATTCCGACATACAAGGATAATGATAGCCAGCAATTGTAAAAAACCTAGCAACTTAATTTGCAATCTGTTTTGAATCAGGAAACTTGCCTTTTTAGAACCCTCATTTTTGGCTCAGCTCCCATCACTTGGGAAATGCACTGCAACCAAACCCACCCTATTCAGTAACAGCAAGGCCACAGCTGTTCTTTTCCAAGACCACAGGGTGGGTCAGATGTAAGACTTCTTATGACTGACTACATTTAAGTCAAGATGCTTTGGCAACATGCCAAAAAATGTTTTTGCACATGAAGGTTAAAGGAAGAGCAATGCAGATGGAGCACAGCTATTGATGAGCAGTATTTGTACTCTGAACAGAAGAACAGCCATACTGGGTCTGACCAATGGTCCAACTAGCCCAATATCCTGTTTTCTGACAGTGGCTAGTGCCAGATGCTTCTCAGGGAATGAACAGAACAATACAAATTAATGAGTAATCTACCCCTTGTTTTCCACTTCCAGCCTCCAACTAGGGATGTTAGATATCGATTAATATAATAATTGTGTAACCGCATCAAATCTTAGTTGTTATACAATTATTCAATAGACCCCGGAGACAAGGCTGACAGCCATTGTGCTCCTGGCCTCACTCCCAGGGAGCCCTCTGCTACCCCACGCTGCTGCCTCTGTATCAGAGGCAACAGAGTGGAGTGGAAAGTAGGAGCTGGTCTGTGAAGGGTGCCGGTTTAAAAACCTGCTCCCGTGCAGACCGGCTCCCACTGGCCGCTCCTGTCCATGTGGGGGAGGGGAGGGCAGGCGAGCTCTTGTGAACAGTGGTTACACTGGCATTCCACAGAAGTTCATTGTGGAGCAGCCTCTGCTCACACGAGTATTCTCCGCAAGGGGCTTCTCTGAATGCTCCTTTAGCACCTGGATCATTCAGTAGCCCCACTGAATTTTTGGCAGACTTCCTGCTTCTGAGGTACTTAAAGTTTTGCTGATGGTTATCATGCCTTTTGCTGGCTGTTCTTCAAATTCTTTTTTGGTCTACCTATTTGTATTTGTACATTTTGTGTGTCAGAGTTTATGCTCTTTTCTTGTTTTACTGAGTAGGTTTTGACTTCCTATTTTTAAGAACATGTTTTTGCATCCAGCCCCTCTTTTACTCTACTGCTTAGTCATAATGGCTTTTTTGTCTTTTTAACTTTAAATATTTTTTTTGGCATAAACAGAGTTTGATTATCTATTATATTACCTTTTAAAAGTTTCCACAAACCTTACAGGCATTTCACTCTTATGACTGTTTTTTTAATTTATGTTTAGGTGACCTCCTCATATTTGTATAGTTTCCCTTTTTGAGTTAAAATGCTACTGTGTTGGGTTTCTTTGGTATTTTTCAAGCACAAGCATGTTTCAATTTACTATATTATGGTTGCTATTATCCAGTAGTTCAGCTACACATCTTGGACCAGGTCCTCTGGGCCACTCAGGACTAAATCAAGAAAATGCCTCTCCCCACTTTTAGATTCCAGAAGTAGCTCCTTCAAAAAGCAGTCATGAACGATACCTAGAAATTTTATCTTTGCATTCCATTCTGAGTGGACATACTCCCAGTCAATAAGGGGATAGTTAAAATCCATTATTATTAGGTTTTCTATTTTTGTACCTTGTCTAATCTCCCTGAGCATTTCAGAACCATCACCATCATCCCAGTCTGGGGGGCAGCAGGATATTCCTGCTGCTATACTGTAAATTATTCAAGCATGGTATTTCTATCCAGAGAGTTTCTACAGTACTTTTGGAATAAGGTCACAATTTTACTATATTCTGATCTATGCTTTCTTTCACATATAATGCCACTCGCCCATGAATGCAATCCACTCTCTCATTCCTATATATTTTGTTCCCTGGTATACATACTGTAAAAGATACAGGCTCCTGTTCCTCTTTGACTCAACTACTAGCAATCAAATTCCCTAATTGGGAAACTGACAGTAAGAACTTGATTATAGTTATAGTGCTGTGTACTAGATAAAGCAGCACCAGTGGCCAATGCATGGTCATCAGAAAAAAAAAGCCAGCCAGCTACTTGGACATAGCCTGAGGTCTGGAGAGCCTTGCATACAAATCACAGGGGTGAGACTATTCTCTTCTGTAAGCATCAAACAAATCGAACTGCAGCATCTCTTCTTCAATATAATAAGTATCAATGACAAGGCGCATTCTAGTAAATCTGTGGAACTTGCCAAACAAAGACAAATGGGTGGAGCAAAACCAGGATTATTTCTAAAAATGCAACTTCTAAATACACATTACAGATAGCAATTTAGAAGCCATATTTGCTTACTAACAGCAATCTACATGAGAAAATTATATTTAACATAGCCTGAGTCATCTAAATTAAGATATATAGAGCTAGAGTCCCTTTTACATTTTGGCTGTGCAGAGGGGCCAGAGGGCAGTTTGATCTAGCCAGCTGAAAATTCCCTTGGCATGGAAGAATAATTGGTTGATGCAAAGTTATCATTCTTGGCTCCTACACCATCCCCTGTCCCTGGTATGGGGTCATCTGAGGTAAGGATGACCATGGTGTGCTGTAATCTATTCCCCAGGTCTCTTGGGGACAACTGGCATAGATTAAAACAGTCCCAATGATTCTTCATCCTACACTGGGTTGCAACTCCAAAACTATCTGGGAGCTATGACTGGACAGTTCACTGCCACATCAAGTGACAATTCAACACAGCAAAGAATCTGGGCCATGGGATCTATACATTTGCTGACAGGTGCTTTTTAAACTAAAATTCTATATTAAAAAGGTGTTAGTACAGCTTTCAAAGGATGTTTTGGGTGTCACAATGGGTGCTATTTACCCATATTACTTCAGTACAATCCCATAAAGAGACTTGCAAATGTTACTATACACAATTGAAACACTAATGTAATTCAATGAGTTACCTATCTTTATGTGCCAGATTTGCCTAACAGTGAAATCAGTACAGTCAAATGACAAAAGAAGTAGCTTACCTAAAGAGTTTTGAACAAGGCTCGTGGTCATGGATTTCTGTAATATAAAAAAAAAAAAGTGTTTGTCCTAGTAGCTCAATACCCAGGGAGAACCGGTTGTCAATCTGGCACAATTTCTTCTAAATCTCCAACGATGAACAAATAACTATTTCTGGCTTATAGGCCATATATTGCTGTCAGTCTGTGGGCAACTTCTGACAATAATAAGAATTGTTCCCTGTAGGGTAAGAGTAGCCTTCTTTTCTAAGAATGCATTCTACAGGGTATAATGAACTTTGTAAACATATAAATGAACCCAGTAACCATTTTTAGAGTATTCTTTTATGGTGTTAAGTACCTCTAACATATTGCTGAATTTTTATATTAATTTGCTTCCTGTAGTAGTCTGCTTACAGTTGTTCAATAATGGCACAGTGACAGATAAGAAAATGTGTAGGAAGAAAACATAATAGATACAACAAATTAACCAAACTGAAAGAAGGGAAGGAAATGCAGATTAATGACCCAAAAGAAGAGGATAAGCACCACTCTGGCATGATTACTTTCCTGTTACTTTAGCCAACTTGATTACAACTAAACACAAAATGTATGAATTATTTTTTAATCTGATTTTAAAAATTAGTAACAAATATTACCCAGTTATGACTTTTTAAATCAGCTACTCTTTATCTTCTATTTCCATTTTTCTCTACCAATACTTTCTGGCACTTTTGTCTTAAGTCTCCTATTTTCCTCCTAGATTCAGCAGCATTTCAGCAGAAATAATATTTTGAGCTCCACCAAAGTGAGCATTTAGCAGTAATTTTGATTGGTAACTTATTCCTGAAGAGTAACTCATCACCTGCTGATCTGAAAGCCATAGAATCTGCTCGCAACTGCAATTTCAGCTCAATCCATCAAACTACAGTCTCCAAGAACAGACTTTACCCATTAACTTCTCACCATATTCAAACACTGCCAAAACAAGTCTTTGCACATTAATGTATATTTGTGCTGCCAGAGATTTCAACTTGTTTTTGGCTGCAATAGGGATGCAGCTGTGAAAGTTACATTTTTATTTAACTGCAAACTAAAGATGAATTTAATGTCAGCTCCAGATTTACTGCCTGACATTCTTGAGTTTCATGGAAATGATTTGCTAAACAAAGCCAGTAAATAATATAATTCCAGCACACAGTGTAATTACCTCAAATAACAGACCTCTTGCTAGAATTATTGGGAACATATATGGGATTTTGTTCAGCAACATTGTTATATATCTAAACTGAAGCAGTGTGATCTACTGGATAGAACATAACGAACGGGAAACTAGCAATACTTAAATTTTAATTGGGGCTCTCTACAATGACTAGCAGGATATCCTTCGGATATCACTATACCTCTAGGCTACGTCTACACTGGCCCCTTCTCCGGAAGAGGCATGCTAATTTCTAACTTTGGAATAGGGAAATCCGCGGGGGATTTAAATATCCCCCGCGGGATTTAAATAAACATGGCCGCCGCTTTTTTCCCGGCTTGGGGAAAAGCCGGAAAAGAGCGTCCAGACTGGCGCGATCCTCCGGAATAAAGCCCTTTTCCGGAGGATCTCTTATTCCTACTTGTAAGTAGGAATGTGTAACTTGTAAGTAGGAATAAGAGATCCTCCGGAAAAGGGCTTTATTCCAGAGGATCGCACCAGTCTGGACGCTCTTTTCCGGCTTTTCCCCAAGCCAGAAAAAAGCGGCGGCCATGTTTATTTAAATCCCGTGGGGGATATTTAAATCCCCCGCGGATTTCCCTATTCCAAAGTTAGAAATTAGCATGCCTCTTCCGGAGAAGGGGCCAGTGTAGACGTAGCCCTATAGTATACTAAGACAATTGATAAATAAGAATAAAACTACTGAAGCTTCAGGGAGTAGCCGAGTTAGTCTGTTACAGAAAAACAACAACAACAACAACAACAAAGGGTCCGGTAGCACTTTATAGACTAACAAAACATGTAGATAGTATCCAAGAAAGTTCAATAAAACTACTGTACAGCATTGCTGCAAGATAATTTCTGTACACTACTTTCAGGACTTACTACCAAGTTTTAAGTGAACGTGACTTCTTCAATAGGAATTCACAAATCGTACATTGTGAACTATTGTATTCAAAAGAGCTCTTTTTAGGGGGCTAATTCCCTATTTTTTCCCTGAAATACAAATTACCTTGTTTGTAAATAGCATACTGTAGAAGTATCTATTGACAGAAAAAAGCAACCCATAATTCCACAAGTATGTGTTGCATGCTAGTGATGAAAATGAAGTTATATAAAATGTATTAATATGCTCTTTTTCCAGTGACTAAGATCAATAAATAAGTTTGTGTAAAGCACATTTTAATTTGTCAGAGCAAATACATATTCAGAAAATCAACAATTTCCCACTACCATACTTCCCATCTCATACACATAACAACCTATCATTGTTCATGATATTATGTATAGAAGTTCAAATATGGACTAAACAGTAAGCCTTGCCCTGCAATCAACTCTATTTTGCCAACTCCTTACACCTACACAGAATGCTTCTAAAGTCAATGGGGATCTGCTGATACACATAGCTGATGGCAGAATTGAGGATTTAAGCTTTAAAAACACCAAAATCTTAAGACTTATAGACATATTGTAATGTATTTTTATTTATGAATTAAGAAGGAGCATCCATTAAAAAGGAGCACGTCCTTGACAATTCTTATATATACTGTTATCCAGCTGAATACTCCTATTACTGCCCTTCAACCATTAATCAATATCTGCACAACAGCCAAAAATAACCCAGTAGCAAAAACCAGATCTTTGAAATCTCCACAATAGAATCATCTCTTTTTGTCACAGCAAGCAAAAACAAACAAGCTTTGTGGCATTACCCTTTAGTTCAATAAACAAGGCCTCGATCCTGTGCATATTTAAGCTCATCCTCGACTTGACTGCCATGAGTAGCCCTTTAAAAATCAATGGGGCTGCTTACAGCGGTTAAATTAATCATGTGTAAATGTAAGCAAGGATCAAGGGGACAGGACTGTTTTGGATGAAGGGATGAAATGAGTTCTAAACATTTTCCTGGAGTACTTACTGCAGTTAAACCCACTAGTCTATTTTTGTTTCCTAGAGAAATGCAAGCAGTCAACGGGAAGCCTGAAAAGTTAATTAGTTGTTTAAAATACAGTTTTAATGTGTTATTAATAACACAGGTAAGGATTTTAAACTTATATGATTGTGAATTTGCCCATGCCCCTCTAACTACATTTCATTTGATAAAAACAAAACCTGGGAGATGTGGTGGCTTCAGTATTGATGGGTGATTTTTCAGCTATTTACCGAGAGAGAAATATTTTAGCATCCCACAAAAGAAACCCCAAGTTAGGGAAGACAGGCACAAGACAGTGAAAAAACAAATTGGAAGTGTGAGGGTGCAATCACTTTAAAGATTAGGACGTACATCATTTTGTGTTACAAAATTCAAGGTATTGTGAAACTTACTAAATGGCTAAGAAGAGTTACATTTATTCTACAGAGAGGCAAGTTAAAAATTTATCCAACAAAACAACTATTCCCTTTTCCTCCGGATTCAGCCATGTATGCACATGTGATAGTAAAGAAAAGTATTTTGGTAACATCTCTTGAGAGGTTGTAAGATCCTGTCTTACCTTTACAAAAGAATTTGCAAAAATACTTAAAACTAGAAAATGTTAAAAAGTTTTTTCTCTGTAAAAACAAAACAAAAAATCTTATTTATAAAAGTGTGAACTAGGTATCTCTTCCAGAATCTCTTAAAGCTTAGGACAACTTACCGATCACTTGCAGAAATTCAGTGTTGCTGATTTGTGAATCACTGATGCTAAATGTCTCCTCTTGTCTTACTTCTCCCAGAAGAAAACCTTCCTACAATTAAAAAAAAATAAAAATTCAGATTAAAAACACAGAAACCACTAGTATAATTTATTCAAAAGCACATTTAAGAATTAAGTGTAAGATTTTTTTTAAATGACATGTTGATGTAAGCAACTACAAATGCAACCTATCAGTAAATTCAGCATAGCCTGATTCTAAGTTTTTTAAGGCAGGGGTAGGGAACCTCAGGCCTGGGGGCTGAATGTGGCCCCCAGCTTGCGTGGATATGGCCTACAAGGCTCATGGCCTTCCACAACATTGGGGAGCCCACGCTGGCGCTCCAGCCCCCTTGCTGTCCCACTACGGGACTGGAGCACACACAATCTAGTAGGCTGGGCCTCCTAGGCTCTAGCGTGCAAGGGGAATGTAGGGACTGTCTTTCGCCTTCTCAGTCAGGGGGCATCAGTCAGTGAGGGGGGTGTTTTGGGGATTTAGTTTTGGGGGTTTTGCTTCTCACTTATGTGTGGCCCCCGACTGATTTTTCTGTGGGTCAGTGGCCCCTGACCCAAAAATGGTTTCTCACCCCTGATTTAAGGCCTCTTTATGCAAATCTGACAACGGAAAGGTGTGTTGAATGAGGCAGAAATTACTTTTGAAGAATACCATCTCTGTAAGTGTAAAACTAGTGTAAGGACTCTATATATACTCTGTTAACCAAAAGTGGTACAAGAGCCATATTATGCACATGATATAGAAATGGAGGTAATGCAGCCAAAGAGTGCACTGCATCGTAACTATTTTCTCCTTTCAAGGTTCACAGGAAACAGTCTAAATTAGAGCAGACCTGAGGTTACTCTAACTGACATTGGGGCTGAGCAATCCCACAAAATAGCAAACAGTGGTGAATTTAATAGGCAGTAGATTTTGAACAAATCAGGAGAACTTCTTCACACAACACAGTCAGTCTGTACAATTTGTTACAATGTGATACTGTGAAAGCCAAGAACATAAACAGGTTAAAAATTATGACATGGAGAATACATCAATTAGCCAGGATGATTGGGGACACAATTCCATGATCCAGGTGTCCCTAAATCACAAACTGCCAAAAGCTGGGACTAGCCACAGGGTTGGGATCACTCTAAAACAGTGGTCTCCAACCTTCTTACACCCAAGATCATTTTTTAAATGACAGACCAAGCCAAGATCTACCGCCCCGCCCCTTCCTTGAAGCCCCGCCCTCTCTATTCTCCTCCTCTCCATCACTTGCTATCCCCAATCCTTATACTGCTACTTTAAAAAAAAAAACCCACCATTTCTCACAGCTACTCATCTGTGCTGTTGTTTGGTGAGTAGCTGCTCCTCAAATGAGGAAATCTAATGTAAATGTACTGCGCAGGCGCGCAGTTCATAGAGGGCTCAAGAGCTACTCTTAGAGCCTCCGAGATCTACCGGTAGATCACGATCTACTGGTTGGTGACCACGGCTCTAAAATAACCCTTGTTCTGTTCATTTACAGTGAACCATCTGGAACCAACCACTGAGAGGTGACAGGATACTGCACTAGGTAGACAATTGATCTGACTGCATATGACCATTATTATGTAATTAAAATCACCTTTATCCCAAGCACAAGAATGAGATAACTGAAATCAGCCTCTACCAATTTATAAAATGGAACAGGTTGCCACTCGTTTCTTTATGTGAAGATAAGAGCAGCAAATTTACACTACCTATCATGAGACTAAAAGCTGATGTCAGCAAAGCCATGGAACACAATGCAACACTATGTTTTACTCTGCACCCACCCCAACTCTCAAGTACACGGTATATTTGATGAAAGGCCCTGATCCAGCAGCAGTCAACTTTATTAGGAAGTATTCATGACAATAAACTTAATGCCATAAATCTTTGCACAATTCAGGCCTACATCAAATTGTTAATCAAATCATTTTTTAAAATGAAAGATCTATTTTCAAAAGTGAAAGCTTTCTGCGGACCTTATAAAATCCCTATAATATATACTAATACATATGAATCTCTCTACTCTGAGTGCCCATAATCTGGGAATACCTGTAATATGAACCCTGGCAGTTGGAGAAAGCAGTACATGAGAATGGCAGGGAGCATACAGCCAGGAGTGCTCCCAAGAGCGGACTGCCATGTGCCAGGTAAGTGCCCCATCCCCATCATGTCCAAATCCCACAGTGCCTTCCATGGTCAGGCAAAGTCTTTAATCCAGCACAATGTTTCCCAAGGTTGCCAATTTTAAAAGATTCAAATGCAGTATGGTACATGAAATGTAGCTTTGTTTATTTTGTGAAACACGGTCAACAGAAATGCAACTGACAATCTCTCTTTAAATTTCTGATTCTTAATTACATACAAGTTATCACTCTACTTTCATTGTAGCATGTATGTCAACAAAGAAATTACAATACTCAAGCGATGGTCAAAGTAAGCAATGTATTTAAGTGAATGGTGGTCCAATGTCTACTGTAGGCCCAAATGATTTTATGCAAGAGAAACAATGCACACTGAAAGAGAATATTTTAAAAATAGTCTCTTATTTATAAGACTAAAGTTGGCTTGTAAGAGTCATGAACTCGAAATATTAGGCAGCTTATGGAAGCTAGCCTTCAGTTTAGCTAACCATGAATAGTCTTCTGAGACTAAGGCACCCCCTGGTTAATTTCAACAGGGGCAGGCAAGAGAAGTGGAGAATAGTATGCATTCCCTGAAAATATTCAGATCAGAGTTTAAAAGGAGAACTAGAACAACCACCACCACACAAATCCATGCAAACAAGGCTGGATGCCCGGCCTGTTCAGCAAAGTCTGGTTTGCAACAACAGATGACACTTTAATGCCTACTTCCCTGGGTAGGGCCAAGGGGTTCAATCCACCAGGGCTTCCCCTTTTCCTTCGTAGTCATTACGGCAGCAGCGGGTCAGCAGGCTCAGTTCCCCACGCCCCTCCCAAATAAGCCCCTCGACTTCCCCTCCCCCCACCCCCGCTCCAGCCCCCGCTGCCCCTTCCCCTCCTGCCCCCGTCCCCCGAGCAGAGAGGAGGCGAGCAGAGGGGCAGGGGGCGCTAGGCCCAGGGCAGGAAGGGGGGGCTCCTTGAAGCCCCCCGCCCCAGGGCCCGTGAGGGGGAGAAGCGCCCCCCCCCCCAGCAGCCTCCCGGAGGGGTGCTGAACGCAGCCCCGGACACCTACGTGATCCGCACTGCTGTTGGAGCTGTAGTAACAGACGGAACTGAACGTGTAGCCCGAAATGGAAGCCGCCATGATGGAGACCACCGCCGCCGCTGCCGCTCCCACAAATCACCGCGCCCCCTCGCCCTACCGCCCCTCCGCCCCAGCTTCCGGGGAGCGCCGCGGGGACGCCTGGGAAATGTAGTTCCCAGCTGGAGCCCCCGGCAGATTGCTCGCGGGGCCGCGCCTGTCTACCCCGCGATGCACGGCGGACTGGTCGCTGTTGTCACTGCCCTGCAGGGCGGGTGTGGCAGTGACCGTGCGCACGGCGCTGAACGGGGCCCGGGCACAGGCCACTCCCCAGGCATTGCCCTAGCAACGTGGGTGTACATAGCAATGTACAGACCTGGGGGAAAGGTTACCAGGCATTGCCCTAACACAGCGGGTCTCCAACTCGGGGACACGTCAGGGGATAGCATGGTTATTACGTGCAGGGTTGTGAGCTACCTGCCTCCGTTTGAAACCCCATCATGGTGTTAAGTATATTAAAAAGTGCTTTTAATTTGTAAAGGGGGGGCTACACTCAGATGCTTGCTATGTGAAAGTAGTCACCGGTGCAAAAAGAACCACAGCTGTAGCAGAACAGAAGAACCTCATGATTGGTGGAACTTCTATTTGCAGTTTTGCATATTGACACGTATCTCCCATTCCACCCTTTGCATCCCATCCTGCAACAGGTTTCCCTCAAAATAATGCGGAGTGTGATTTTAATGGCACAGTTCGGTAAAATGTCCATGCAGGAAGATGTGACATCACATAGTTTCATACAAAGTTCAACACAACTTTTAAATGAGAAGTTAAAATCACAATATGTATCTCAGTAAAAGTGATTTCTCATGCAACTACTTTTTCTTTTTCATACTTACCTCCTTAATTTTTTTTTATAAGCCAAAGGGAATTAACCTTAATGTTATATTAAAAAATCATAATATAAGAGAGTAAAGCCTGGAAAGTGCAAGCTGATCTATGTGAGAAGACCTTTATGCCCAGGGCGGGCTACACACTTTGCTGGGCCCTGGACAGGGTAGGAGGGGACTCCACTGGACCCCCAGAAGGAGTGGGTCCTTGGGCAAAAGGGACACGGCTGGCACTAGCTTCCCTCAGCAATCCCTTCAGTGCTGCCAGGGGCGACATAAAGGGCCCGGGGCTCCAGATGCTGCCATTGCTGCTGTAGCCTGACTGGATCTAAGTTAGAACAACAACAAAAATGAAGAGGCCAAATTCAGAGGGAGTTGTGCATTCATATGCCAAACAGGGCTGGACTGAGGCATGGGCGAGCCGGGCAGCAGCCCGGGGCGCCAACCGATGGGGGGCGCCTGATGGCAGCTGTAAGGGGCGTGCAGCGTCCCTTATAGCTGCCATCAGACGCCACGCGCCCGGCTCCCGCAGCGCCGGCCCCGCGGCACCATTCCCCCCACAGCCATGGGGTTCTGCATAGCCCGGCATATGCGCCAGCAGCACTGGCCGGGCCGGGCCAGGCTGAGCAGCATATGCTCCGTCCGCCCCGGGGATGGGCCTGCGCACCTTGGGGAGGCGGGCCTGCACACGCTGGGGGGGGCAGGCCCACGCATACGCCGTGCGCCCGGGGCACCAAAAGGGCTCGGGCCGGCCCTGATGCAAAAGCTAGGATTCCTACAGCCTCATTTCTATACTTGCTGTAAAATATATACTTTTGGGCTCCAATTTTACAAAATCAAGACTCAATATAGTATAACCTCAGAGTTATGAACATCAGAGTTATGAAATGACCAGTCTGTAACACACACATTTGGAACTGGGAGTAAAGAAAAAAAAAGGCAGCAGGAGAGAGGAAAAATAAGAGTAAATACAGTACAATATATGTTAAACAAAAAAGTCTAAAAAATGGAAAGCAGTATTTTTCCTCTACATAATAAAGTTTCAAAACCATATTAAGTCAATGTTCAGTTGTAAACGGCAAAAGATTTATACGAACTGAAGAGAAACCAGAGTATGGTGGAAGTACCACCATATTGTTTTGTTCCGATTTATGAACATTTCAGTTATGAGCAACTCAAATTCCTGAGGTGTTTGTGACTCTAAGGTTGTCCTGTAACATTCTGGCTCTATCTACACTGCATCATTTTTGCAGAAGAGGCTTTTCTGAAATATGGCCTGTCTACACTGGGCCAAATTTCGGGAAAACCTTCTTCCTCATGGGAGAAGGAAGATAGGGCTTCTGAAAGAGTGCGTCTACTCTTCCGTAAAAAATGTCGGAAGAGCAGAAGCATTCCCTAGACGCAGCAGAGTTTTTCCAGAATACCTCTAGTATCCCAGAAAAGCTCCATAGTCTAGACATAGTCTGATTTGTTTCCATTAGTCCTTTGTCATAGAGACTGTCAGGTTTGGCCAATATACCTGACAGAGGGGCATTACTGGCACATAATGGTATAGATCACATTAATGATGTGCAGTTCTATGGGCCTCTGATGTGGTTGCTTAGATCCTGTAATGATGTCGCTTGTGTAGATGTGTGAACAGAGTTGGCACCAGAGTTTGTTGCCGGGGTGGGCGGATCCTGGGTGAGTATGTTTGAAGTGTGATGTGTGGTTGCTGGAAAGAATTTGTTTCAGGTTAGGGGATTGTCTGAAGGTGAAGGTTGGCCTGTCCCCCAAAGCCTGTGTAAGAGAGAGGGAGCATTTTCCAGGATAGATTGTAAATTGTTAACGATGTGCTGCAGGGGTTTAAGCTGGGAGTGGTAGGTGTTGACTAGTACTATTATTACTTTGTTTGTTGGGCCTATCTTAAAGAAGCTGATGCCTGGGTACTCACCTGGCTGTGTCAATCAATGCAGCAGAAGCAGAGTAAGAGTGCTAGGGGGCAAGAGCTGAGGAAACGTTGTTCAAGGTCAGCCATAAAGATGTTGGCATATTGTTGGGCCATATTAATTTAGTTGTATACTTGATCTTTATAAAATTATATTAAATATAAGAGTCAATACCTTTTTTAAATATATAAAAATAGATTTCAAATAGTCAATACCAAGAGATCTTAGTAGCAGCCTTTCAAAACTGAACGAATGAAAGAAAAAATGTAGAGCGAATAAAGAGATTATTACTATAACCCCTTTAAAGTGTGGAACAGAAACAACAACATGGAAAATAATATTTAAAGTGTGATGAAAAGTTCCTTTTAAAAGCCTATAATGCTGCGTGTGATAAGCCCACCACAATATAGAACAATGTTATCTTGAGGTCACTTTTACAGAGACTATATAATAGGTGCAAAATAAAAATAATATAGAAAATTATTATTTTTATCATGGGAAGGCATAACATGGTCACATTAGAAATGTACAGATAGATTAGATTATATTTCTTTCATAATTTAAGATACTTACATTTTCATTTTCCAATAAAACAGCAATTATATTTTTATTAAGTTTCAAGCCCAATTCACTGTAGGTTATGCATGTATTCATTGTCAAGTCTAAACAAATGTGTTTATATTTCCTGTCTCTTCACACACTAGTAATTAAAAAGAAATAGTAGAAATCCTTCCAATTGTGATGGTTCTAGATCATTCGTGGGGGTCAGATGGTTCAGAATTTTAAATCTTATCATTTGGAGTCACATTATCCATGAAAAGCAAGGCTATCTACAGTTTAATCTGTTTAAATGACATACTTGTGTTTATATATGATGATGGAGAAACAGAAAGGTGTTTCTAAAATAAAATCATCACAGTTTCAGAGACAGACACAAAAGAATAGGACATAAAACTGGATGAATTTGGACTATTGACCTGACCCTGGTTGTGTATTTAAGGGTTGCAGGATTAAATCTCTAAATTTAGTCCCCTAATCTGCTAAAATATTAGTGGTGTAGCATTAATGCAAGGCCTACTGACTTGAGTATTTAAATTTAAGATACTATAAAGCTCTTGAATGGCTTGAAAGCTTAGGTCTGGGGAAAAAAAAGGAATCATGTGGGACTGGGTGAATAATATAGGGTCCAATCCTGTACAATGGTAAATACTTCAAAATAGACTCAACACTTTGCCAGATTGAGTCCATGTTATCTACAAAGAAGCTTGCAGTATTATTAAAATGTTCTGTATGCAGACATAATATGAGAGCTTTCATGCCTCTCACTTTACTCCATGACCAGACATATGACTGTCCAAAATTTGCCCATATGAGGGTCATATTAGCAACTTTGCAGAAGAGATCTGCATAAAATAGAACCTGTTGTATTTGACTTCATCTTCAATATATAGCTACTTCTAATATGAATTGTTCCAGTCAGACTTTCACTGATATAAGGTAGACATACTCAAAGTTCAGTGTTTGGGGATCTGTTGGTCTGCTCCATGCCTAGCTGTCCAATCTTTGCTAATTTGTAGTCATTGACAAAAATATTTCTTAACAGAGTTAAGGTTGCCCAGTGGTATCTTGTGCTCTTCCAGAATGCTTACTTAAGCAAAACTCAAACCTTTGAAAATGAGGATATAAAGAGTTCGGGCACACGGCTCCATTAGCCCTATCACTCCTCTGCATCATCTCTTTGCCTCTCCAGCATAGCCTTGTTCTCTCTCCCAACAGTCCCATGGAGAAGCAAACCTCATTTTGGGTCCCAGGTGTTCAGGAACTGGTAAGAAGATGCAGAACTACAGTAGCTTGGAGTTTAGTGAAGGCATTTTTGAACAGTGTGAGGGCAGATATGGGGAGGGGGGCATGAAAGGAAGGATGATCCAGTGGTTAGGACCTGGGACTTGGGAGACCTGAGTTCAATATCCTGTTACATGATAGATGTCTTGTGTGATCCTTTTCTATCTAACTCATAGAGAGTTGTGAGGGTAAAAACATGAAAAATTATGAGGTGCTCAGACACTACATTGAGAGGAGCTATATAAGCACCTATTGAGAGAGTGATGGTTGTAGGGGTTTTGTGGGGGGCAGAGCTGAAAGCTCTCCCTGTCTCACCCGCTGCACATTTCTGACACCCTTCTTTCCACATCATTATTCCCTGAACTGTTCCAACACTCCACATCACTGCTATCCCCATACTCCCAGCCAAAAAGGCCAGTACTGTCCTCAGATCCTGATTCCTGGCTCACATATGGGGGGACATGGAGAGGAACTCAGATTTCTCCCAGAGAAGCACCCCCCTTCCCACATCACACATGGAATGCAAGGAGAGGGGCTCAGACCCCGCACCCCAGCTCCTAGTTTCCACTTGGTGTACAGGGAGGGGGCTTAGGCAGCAGCACATCCTACACACTTACAGGAAGGAGGAGATGCCACAGGGCTCATAGATCCTCTCCCTCCTCTTGCCAACTAGCCCTAAATCCCCCTTCCAAATGTCCCCTCACCCTTCCACATCCCATCACTACCCCTAACCTGAGCTTCCCAAATAGGGTTGCCAATTTTGTAATATTTAAAAACCAGCATTCCAATAGGACTGCAAGAACTTTCCCTTCCTCCTGAGGTCCTGCCCCTGTCCTGCATCTTCTACTTAGGCCTCACTCCTGTCCTTCCTCTTTCCAGAGGTCTGCCTCCTCACCAGAGGTGAAAGTAAGTTAGCTGGGACACTCAGTTGAAGGAGGAGGTGTGGTGTGCTCTTGGGGCTTTCTGGTAAGCAGGCAGGCAAGCAAGCAGACTGCCCCAGCCACAACCCCCCCCCCTCCACCAGAGCCCCATTTAGGAAAGGGGGGACTGAAGCCTGCCCACCCACTGATTTTGCCCCCTCAACCATTCCTAATCCCCCACTGCTCTCCCAGTTCCACAGTCCCCCCCCCCACTACTGCAGCACCCCACAGTTCCTAGTTGTGCACCAAAATAATTTATCAGAGTCATGTCAGGGGGCTTGACCTTAGTCCCAACTCACTTCCTTGTTCCAGAAGGAAGGATTACATTATCCTTATTTGGCGAGGAGTCCTGTGGCACCTTACAGACTAACTGAAGTATTGGAGCATAAGCTTTCGTGGGCAAAGACCCACTTTGTCAGATGCATTGTCCATGAAAGCTTATGCTCCAACACTTCAGTTAGTCTATAAGGTGCCACAGGACTCCTCCCCGCTTTTGCAGATTCAGATTAACACGGCTACCCCTCTGATACTATTATCCTTATTGCATGCAGGTGGTATCACAAACTTCTGTGGGCAAAACCCACCTCTTCAGATGACCGGAGTATAAGAAGTCCAGATCCAAGAATAAATAAGGGAAAGCAAGGGGGGGGGGGGGAGGAGAGAAAGAAAAAAGGGAGAGGAAGAAGAAAAAGAGAGACAGTTCAACTAGTTACAAGAGGCTATTAAGAACCATTAGCACCTCCATTGGTTGGTGGCTGTTCAAGTCATTGAAAGGTGGAAGATAGAGGCTGGCTCGCACGCGCTCTCAGCTCAGATCATGATGCTGATGTGGGCTGGCCCTTTGCTCCCATAGCCCCCAGAGGGCAAGGTCCCAGCGTGCCCACCGGTCTCGCGCTCCTATGTGCACACGCACCAGGTGCAACATATTCTCCCGGCCCGGCTCTAGCTGCTCGGCACCTGCTGCGCTCGACAGCCGGACTCTCCTTGCCAAGTCCCCCAACGGGGCGGCGGCTGCCACGCCCGGGCTGAGCGGCGGGCTGGGGGCGGGGCCGGTTCGGAGATCCCTGGCTGGAATGACCCAGGCCTGACCCTGCCCCCCCTCCCTCTCCCCGCGTTCCCAAGGCTACCGCCGCGTGGCGGAAGGGCACTGACAGCGCGTCTCCCTCCCAGCGGCTCCAGCGCAGCCGACGGGAGAAGTCCTCCAGCAGCCTAGAGAGGCTGGCCGCAGGCGTGTTCTAGCCCAGCCGCACTCTATGGTGCGCGGGCACGTCCGGTTTCTGCGCCGCCTGCCTGGAGGATGAGCGTCGCCGGGGAGCGGCCACGTGACTCCCCGGGGCTGGAGCGCGAGTTTGGCCCCTCGGCCCTGGGGACCCAGGAGCAGTGAGTCCCGGGCGGGGCGCGGTGCCGGGCCCTGCCCAGCGGCTGCAACGACACAGGCCGCCTCCCCTGGCAGAGCCGCAAGGGCGTTTCCACTCCCGGGGAGGCTGCAGGCCGGGCCGCACCCAACGCCCATTGACGCTCGTTGGGGTCTTGGGTCCTGGTTCTGCCGCTGCTGCGCCCTGGCGGTGTCTGCGGTGCGGCGGGGAGGGCTCATCCCCAGCCCGGCCGGGCAGGCTGGCCAGTTGCGCCAGGGCACTAAAAATGTGAGGTGGCTTTGGTGGGGGTGCTGGAACCTTTTCTATAGCTGGGGGTGCCCAGACCCATTGAACCAAGCTATAAACCCAGCATAAAGTGCCTTTTTTGTTTGTTCGGGTTTTTTTTTAAAAAAGTGCTGGTACTCCAGGGGAAAAGTTGTTGAGCTCTGACTGGAGTTGCCAGTACTGTGTACCAGGCAGTATTGTCACAAAAAAAGCAATGCCTGTATATAAATATAATGGAACCCATGTCAAGCCAGGGGGGTGCTGCATCCCAATTTCCAGCACCTGTGGTGATAGCTGGGTATGTCGGGGTCAGGAAGGGTTGTACTCTAGACAGATATTTTTGGTCCTGCTGTTGGTCAGGTGCTGGAACTATGATTCTGGGGGCTGCTGCTGCAACCCTAGGTTGAAGCGGTTTCCATTAAATATGGGGTTTGCAATGTGGTTCAGTGGCTTTCAGTACTACCACTAAAAAATTATCACTAGATCACACTGCCATTTATATAGCATTCAGGTTCCATCAGTAGTATGCCTACCTGAGATGGGGAATCACGCCTCCTTACTCATAGCTACAGGCTTGTCTACATAAAAATTTGACCACAATAGCTTTTCTACATTAGCTCCCCCTGTGGAAATTCTATTCCAGAATAATTAAAACTAGAGCCAATCAACAATTTTAAGCATAATTTTCGTTCTTAGTGACTCAGAATTAGTAAAGTTTGACTACATTTATTTCAGAAGCATTTTGGCTGTAGAGCAGTGTAATAAGTGTGTGCTTTCAAAGCAGAATAGTTCATTCCTCAATAGTTATTCTGGGCAATTTCCCAATGGAGCCAAGTTGTAAAGTAAAATTGTCATTTTTTTGTAATTTCTTATTAATTAATGACATTTTCCCCAGGCACTAGAAGATCTCAGCAAAATTAGTTGCATCTCTCTCATTGTTTCAGTTGTTTTTCCTTTTTAAATTTTGCTTATGGCATTTAGAAGAAAAGTATGTGACTTTATGTATGGAACAATGTGTTGTAGTCCTCATATTTTCTCTTGAACCTAAAGAATGAATCCTTAGTCTTAGTAAATTGTAAAGTTTTCTAATTATTCTTCATCCCCTGCTACAGAAAAAAAGTTGTTTAAAAGAAGGTTTTTAGACTCTTTGGGGGAGAGGAGGGAATGTTGTTATGGTAACTGTCTGCTACAAAAAAATGAAACCTCTGAAGTTGGTGGTTCTGAAAACTTTGTATAGTCCTTCAACTCCAAAGCAGTTCCATTTTAAAATACACAATTTAAACATGAGCTAAAATGTTTCCAAGTTTTAAGATAAATCTTGAGCAATCAGAAAAACCAAATGCAGTTCATATCTATCAGCCTGCACCTTCTCAGTTCACACACACTCATTATCCAGCATTATCTGTACTGTGGACAAAATGTTCCACATCAGTTTGTATAATATACAAATAAATCTTTGATTGAGTAATACCATGGAGAATGTAATGAGTTCTAATATGGATCATAAAGTTGTTGAATATGCCATTCATTTGTGTCAGGTTTTGTAAGGATCACAGTGGCAGTGATGTCTTTTATTTTGCTTGATTCTCTGTTAGAAAAGTGCTTCACATCTTTGAGTGCTGTAAGACTTCAGAAAAGGAACATTACAGCATATGAGTATGACAAATACCATTATAACTTATTGATCTATCTTGGCATTAAAATGCTTACTGGAACATGTGCTATCCTTGCAAGTTTGAGACTTTGAATATACTTTGGCTACTTTACACTGTTTCATGCATTGGGCTCCAAAAACTGGAGTATCTCCCCTGGGTTCGTCTTGGCAAATAATCACCATAGCCATTTTCAGGCCATCTCCTAAATCTTAGTTGTTGGCATAGGAATTATGATATGGGGGAAAGAGGAATTCCTGAGAGCCTCAGTCACATCTATCTCCTGTAACAATCCATTGTGGCTGTTGGCAGCCAGTGCAGGTTATGAGTCTGGCCTACTGTGGAGGATTAACTCAATGTGCAGACAAGTCCCAGGATCAAGGGAATGCAAAAACATACTGTTGTTCTCTCCCCTCATGCCCTTCATCGGTTGTTGCTGTACACTCCTTCAACTGCAGCTGGAGAGCTGACCCTTTGTTTTGATGCATGTATCTAATTTGGGAAGTTCAACAGTTTATGGGTCAGACACGGGACATGTGATAGGTGACTACAATCTCCACCTGTCCCCTTTCTTCCTGATCATTCATCTACATTGTTCCTGTGTTAATTCATATTCTGCCTTCTCTTCCTGTTTAGTTGGGATGCTGCATATGAAAGAGAATTACAGATCTTTCAGGAGAATGGAGATGCTGGGGAGATTTGGTAAATAAAGAGTGCTTCTCAATGGACAACATGCGTATATTTTTATTTGTTTGAAAATATATGTAGTAAAAGCAAAAGAAAAAATCATTGGGTCACTGAGTAGTTCAAAATATTGGTGATATGACATGGAGTTTTTCATCTGGGAGTCACCAATTCACCAAGTCGTCCCAAATCTGTAGTGACTGAAAATTGTTAGTTACCCACCGAAAATTAGTTGTTGATGTGTGTGCAAAAGTTGGTGGTTGCAATCTGTTTTATTAGTGGACACATCACCAAGGGCATTCATTATTATCAGAGGCTAAGAATTAAATAGGCAGCCTGGGGATGTTTCTAGTACAGTCTTATTTTATTCAGTCATAAAAAGGGTGTTAGTTTCCAGTACTGCTAATCCCAGCAGGTTTTAAGCCATTTGGTTTACTTAAAACTTTAACAACTTAAACTTGGAATATGATCTATATAGGTTGTTGCTAGAAGCTCTAGTGACAGGTGCATTATGAATGCCAGATAGGGAGAGAGATGAAGTACAGTGCTGCTGTGCCTTTCATGTGTCCTGGATATCTTGATTACTTAAGCCTCTGTTTTGGATAGGTTTGGAGAAGAGAGCATGACTCGTTTAATCAGATGGATGGAAAAACAAAAGATCCCTTTGGACAGCTCTGTGCTTGACATTGGAACTGGAAATGGTGTTTTACTTGTTGAATTGGTTGGTATTTTGTAAAATTACAGAATCAAGGCTAATAGAGCACATAAATTTGCTGCAAGTGAGAGAACAAAACTTAAAACTGTCAGAGTATTTTCCTATCAACAGCACATAGGTTGTTGTAATGTGCAAACAGTGTTTTTCCTTAGCTGTACAAATGTATATTTACTTGTTTAGAGAACATCAGCAGTGTCATAAAGTAGGGATGTTAGCATATAATTGAGTAAATGATTAACCGATAAGCCTAGGCTTATTGGATAATCTATTGACTATACACACTCACCCTGCCCCCTCTTTTACTGCCTCTGTATCAGAGGCAGCAAGGTGAGGGAGTGGGAGCTAGTACCCATGAGGAGCTGGCTTTAAGCAGACTCCCCACGGGCACCAGATCCACCTGCCTATCCCCCACCCCTGTGCTGCTGCCTCTGATACAGAGGCAGCAGTGCAGAGGGTGGGAGCCAGTATGCATGGGGAGCCAGCTTTCAAACCAGCTTCCTACATGTATCTGCTTCCCCCCCCCCGCACTGCCTCGTATAGAGGCAGCAAGGGAGGGCAGGCAGGAACCAGTGCTGGGGTGAGCCAGCCTAAAAGGCAGGGAAGGCTGCCGCAAAGCAGCTCCTGTCCACAGGGATTCCGAGCCCCTCATGGACAGAGACTGCTCCACATTCCATAGAGCAGCCTGTGTCAGTGGTGAGCTTAGGACCACCACGGCCAGAGGTTGCTTTAGAGCGGCAACCTCTATCTGGGGGAACTCAGACCCACCATAGACAGGGGCTGCTGCCACCCTGCGCTGCTGCCTCTGGTTTTAAACTGGCTCCCCTTGTGGGTCAGCTCCCACCTGCCACCCCCCACTGCTGCCTCTTATAGAGAGGCAGCTGTGTGGATGGCAGGGGGCTCCCTGGAGTGGAACTGGATTGCACTGGCTGCTGGCTCCACCCCCAGGGACTTTAGCATTATTTGTGAAGATGATAGTTAAAATATTTTCAGACAGAAGTGGGTTTATTAAGTTGATGGTATCCCGCTAAAAATGTGATGATTTTTCTCTTGAGGTGGAAGCCCAGTGCCAAGTATGTTTTAAGGGCTGATACTGTTATTTCACAGGGGCGCAAGGAGTCATGAAGTTGAGCAATCTTCAGTAAGTTTAGTTATGAGTAACTTTGTGTTCCTTTTCACACTTTTGATTAAATGCTTTGGTAGAATGTCTCAGCTGAGTTAGATTGAGGCAGTATGTGGCATTCATTGTGGGAATGTAAAATCCCATTTAAAAAGTTAACTCTGAGTTTAACTGGTTAACCTGCAGCGGGCGAGCCCACCATGCCGCGTCCTGCTGTGCATGCTCCAGCCTGGCCAGACCCACCCATTAACTGCTTACCCAATAAGCATCCTCCAGTAAAGATGATGCTTACCCAGTAACCAGTTAATCCTTTACATCCCTAATTCACTGAATCAGCACTTCTCCATTGGCTTTGGTACAGCAGAATTTGTTAGTTTGGGGCTTCTTTTTAAATAGTCTCCGTGAATATGAATCAAAGCTGTCTTGTTTTCCTGAATCTGCAGATACTTTTCAGTGACACTGTTTCTGTATTATCTGCCCCAATTATCTCATTAGAAATGTTAATTTGAAACCTAATCATTCTAAATTTACTGTTAACACTTTCACTACAGAAAAAAATATTGTTTTGGATCATACCTGACTTTTCTACCATCCTTGAATCAGGGCCCTGATGTAACTTGTAAACGTAATGAATTTTTATTCCTTATCAGGAAAGATAATGATGACGGGAAATCCACTTATACAAGCTATTAGCATAACATTCCCTCCCCCCCCCCCCCTGCAAAAAAAATTCTGTCTCAAGATATAAAGTGTCTTAAATTGTGATTTGACAAGGACATTTATTTTTCAGTGAAGTATTATTCTGAAAATTGACTGTGATGTTGATTGTTGTGTGTCAGCTCAAGATGAGTTTGCTCAACTTATAAGCAAAAGCCTACGACTGGCAGCTCTGCAAACTCAGCCCAGGAGCTGGAAGTAATGCTGGGATTTTTCTGGTCCATGCATCATCCACAGCTATAAAATTCTACACTTGGAAGTTTGGATCTGGTAGTGCCATAGAAACTGCAGGGCTGAAAGAGCCAAAATAAAGTTAATTAAACTAAATAGGATGTCTCTGGAAGGTGGCTGTAGAGAGTGTGGGGTGGGCAGTCATATAATCATAGACTTGGAAGAGACCTCAGGAGGTCATAAAGTCCAGCCTCCTGCCCAAGGCAGGACCAATCCCAACTAAATCAACCCAGCCAGGGCTTTGTCAAGCCAAGACTTAAAAACCGCTAGGGATGGAGATTCTACCACCTCCCTAGGTAACCCATTCCAGTACTTCACCACCCTCCTAGTGAAATAGTTTTTCCTAATATCCAACCTAGACCTCCTCCACTGTAACTTGAGCCCATTGCTCCTTGTTCTGCCATCCATCACTGCTGTGAACAGCCTTTCTCCATTCTCTTCGGAACCTCCCTTCAGGAAGTTGAAGGCTGCTATCAAATCCCCCCTCGCTCTTCTCTTCTGCAGACTAAACAAACCCAGATCCCTCAGTCTCTCTTCATAGGTCATACGCTCCAGCCTCCTAATCAGTTTGGTTTCCCTCCTCTGGACCCTCTCCAATGCATCCACATCCTTTCTATATTGGGGGGCCCAGAACTGGACACACTATTCCAGATGTGACCTCACCAGAGCAAAATAAAGAGGAATAATCACTTCTCTGGATCTGCTGGCAATGCTCTTCCTAATGCACCCTAATATGCCATTAGCCTTCTTGGCTACAAGGGCACACTGTTGATTCATAGCCAGCTTCTCATCCACTGTAATCCCCAGGTCCTTTTCTGCAGAACTGCTACTTAATCATTCAGTCCCCAGCCTGTAACAATGCTTGGGATTCTTCCATCCCAAGTGCAGGACTCTACACTTGTCCTTGTTGAACCTCATCATATTTATTTTGGCCTAATCCTCTGATCTATCCAGGTCACTCTGGACCCTCCCCCTGCCCTCCAGTGTATCTACCTCTCCCTCTAGCTTAGTGTCATCTGCGAGCTTGCTGAGGGTGCAATCCATCCCCTCATCCAGGTCATTAATAAATATGTTGAACCAAACCGGTCTAAGAACAGATCCTTGGGACACTCCGCTAGAAACCAACCGCTAACCTGACATCGAGCTGTTGATCACTACACATTGGGCCCGACAGTCTAGCCAGCTTTCTATCCATCTTACAGGTCTGGACGGCAGATGGATGACTCTCTCCCTCTTAGGAGGGAGTCCCTGACGACCACCACCAGTTGTCTTCTTGGGGGGGAGGGGGAGTCGTGGAACACCCATCCCTAGGACTATGCATCCCATGCCTCCTGGTAGATGGTATTCCCTTCTGATTTCTTCCCTGAGAGGTCCCTGCCAAAGCATTCTCCACCGCAGTGCCTGTGGAGAGAGCCTGATAGCGGTGACTTACCTCTACAGGAATGGGGGATACCTGAGTTGGCCGCCCTCTCCTTCTAGAGGTTACATGCTGCCAGGTTTTTTTTCCTTGTCCTGTACTGCCCTGACTGGCTCTTCAGCCTGGTGTGCCTGCAGGATTAAACGCTGCCTTCTATTGAGGAAGTCTTCATCCTCTCTGATAGAACGTAGGGTCGATACTTGGGGCTCAAGTCCTCTTAATTTTTTTTTCTTCCAAAATGGTGACTAGCTTACACTTAGTGCAGATGAAATCCCTTCTTTCTTCTGGGAGAAAGACAAACATGGCACATGCTGTGCAGGTGACAACATCAGACCTATCACCATCCATACCTGCCTTCCTTCTGTAATCCCATAAAGTTTGTTTACAGCCACCAGTCCTGGCTCTCAGGATTCTGTGCTGTTATTTAGCTCTAATTTACCCCTAAATGTCTTCAAAGAGCCTAGTAACCAATGGAAGTATTTAATTCTGTTAGGCAATATTTCACTGTTCAGCAAATTCTCTGGTTTGGGACTGGTCAGATCCCCAGGATGCAGAACTAGAGAAGGTCACCCTGAAGTATCACCTTTCCTGATGTTTAGCTAAAATTTAAAGCCTGGATCAAAAGCATCTGGTTAAAGCAGAACTCACAGAGTGTATGCTGCTTAGAAGAAAATACTTCAAAAAGTGTGCCTTTGTAGTACTCCCTGCTATGTAGGGCATCAGCCTTGGATCCCTTTGGACTTCTTAATGCCATTGGATTCCCAAATGGCCATCTTGTCGTAAAAACACCTACTTATAGCTGCAGTTAGTCAGAAGACCATACCTTCCATGGTGGATTCAGACCTGGCCACTTGTGACATTGAAATTTCGTTTTTGGAATGAAACCACACACTCTCTGGCAAAACTCCATCAGGGATAAGATGTAGTAGCTCATCTGCTTAGCAAAAGGTTTGCCCTCAATACAATTACCTCTGTACTCTGCTCTCAGCACTAGTTTACTGAGTACAGAGTCTAACTCAGTGTCTAATAATTCCACCTATTTGAAGGAACTAGCTTTTAGTTAACAATTCTGGTGGTGATGTACAAAACAAAATAGACTGACAGCTCGTGCCCCAATAGCTTTTTTGGTTCTATAGAGGTATCAGGAATAAAAAATGAGTAAAATTTTTTTTGTTTTTTGTTTTTGTTTTTTGGTCATTCACATGAATAGAATTGACTTAGAATATACACAGAGGGCAGACCTGCTGAGTAAGGATAGTTTGCTAGCACATGAAGTAAGAATCTCTCTTTTTCTCTAGGCAAAATGTGGTTACACTAATCTCACTGGAATTGATTACTCTCCTTCTGCAATACAACTTTCTCAAAATATAATAGCGAGAGAAGGGCTGTCTAATATTAAATTACAGGTAAGTGTTCAGAGGGCTTATGTTAAGGGAAACAAAGCAATTGAACCTCAGAGATTGAGTCACTTGATTTCAGACGTGTTAATATACTGTCTACATTTTTTTTGAAATCTAACTAGTTCTGATCACTTGAAGGGACTCTAAGCAACAGCTTGTAAATACATCTGCATTTATAGGAAGATCTCTTGGTTGATAAGGATTTTACTCCCTTTGACTCATATGCATAACTCCCATTTAGGTTAAGAACAAGAATGTCATCCTTCAGCAAGGGGAGAGACTAGATCACACTTTACAAGATCAGTTCTGTGTTCTAGACTATATACAGTACTCTGATTTTTAGGTAAGAAATAGCAACTAAATATGCCAAACTACCAACAAAAATCAACAATGGTTAAGCAGCTAGTGTGCAGAGAACACTGCTTTTCATGCTGACTGGGTTTCTCATTGTTACCTCCTGCTCTCCTTGTCTGGATATTCTCTTTTCTTATATTTAGAATAGATCATAAGCTCCTTGGAGCATGTCACTTTTGTTTATATGTCGCCTAGCACTCTGGGACCCAGGTCCATGACTGGGCCTTCTCAGTGCTGTCACACTGCAAATGGTATATAATATTAATAACAAATACATTAAAGATTTTGACATACTTAAATACTACTGTAATGGTGGCCAGCTAAGCACTTCAGATAGGTGGGCATGTAACTGGACTCAACTAAAGATTTTTTGAATAAGGCAAAGGGAGAAACAAATTGACATGGCATAAAAATTACACAAAGCAGTTGCATGGTAACCACTTCTCAAGTAGACCTACTGTAAGGATCACATGTAGGGATGGACTTGATCCTATCAGTAAGGTACTCATACAATCTTGTGCAGAACTTGTAACGGAATTAGTATAGCTTCCCCCCTATTGGTCACTGCCCACCAAAGGATGCCCATGCTGGCTATATAAGACCTCCATGAGTGCCAGTCGGTGTATGTTCAGTGCAATGGCTTTCCTGGCTCCTTTCCCACTAGGTGCTGTGTTGTGTGCTTGGAATAAAGCCTGAAACTGATTCAGCTGATCTTGAGTCTGTTGTGTTACCTTGTTCCATGACACTTAGATGTTGTCAATTTTTGTGCCCTCACAAATGAAAGCACTAGTCTTTAGAGATGCAGCACTTCCCAACTGAAATGGTTTACATAAATTTAAACTTCTGATTTAGGTAAAAGACTTTCTGACTCCGTCATCTGAGCTATCAGGATTTCAGATTTGTATCGACAAAGGAACCTTTGATGCCGTAAGCCTTAATCCTGACAGTGCAGCTGAGAAGAGAAAGCAGTATGTGAAATCCCTCTGCACAGTGTTGAAAAGGGAAGGCTTTTTCCTCATAACCTCTTGCAACTGGACCAAGGAGGAGCTGCTGAATGAGTTCAGAGAAGGTGAGTAGCTGGGCAGAGCTATCTGCTATCTTGTGGCTTTAAATGTTAATGTCCTTGTATTGTCGTATGTAGTTTATTGGAGTGGGATTTGACATCAAAATGATAAAACTTGGGTGTGTATCCTGAACCTTAGCCTCACTACAGCTTCTGTCATTGTAGACATGGGCGGGGAATTAGGTCTCCCACTTTCACCAGTATAAAGGCAGTTCAGGAGTGAGGAATTTTTATGCCTTTCAACCTCAGAGGACAAGAATTGCAGGCAACTTATTCTGGAGTAGAATTATTTTCCAGTATGGCTTTTTCCCGGCGGTCTTCAAAATAGACCCCCTATTTACCCACCCACATCACCTTTAAAATGTGGATAATATTTGTATCTTTTCTCCATCATAAAGGAATTGGCAGTTGTAGGCTGACGTTCCACATGCATTCATGTGTCACTTGCTCAGTGAACCTCCTGATGGGTCTAAATTCTTATACTTGCTAGTCAGCTTCTGATTTTCATGCCTGAAGCTTAGAATACTAGTGTACTGAGAACTAAGATTGCTGGCAAATTCTTATCTTTTCTGTCATTAGTCTGCATAATGCAGCTAGCTAAGATTTTATTATCTGTGGAGGAGTTTCAACTATATAAAGAAGCTATATAAAACACAGTACTAAATGCTTGCAAAGTAACTGACTTGCTTGTTTTCCATATGAATTAAGAGTGGTTTGCAACAGGTTATCCAAGAGAAGGATAACATGATTTATAATTTCTCTCTGGCAGGATTTGAAATTCTGGAGGAGCTGCCAACACCTAAGTTCTGCTTTGGAGGGAGAATTGGAAACAGTGTAACAGCCTTGGTTTTCCAAAGGAAAAAATAGCCATCCATCTTGGACAAATTAGATTAGCTGAGAAAAGAAACGTCTGCACTTCAAAGTAAACCTGATGCAAAGGGGGGGGGGGGCGAACCCTCCAGCATCTGTGTAAATAATTGCTCGCTGAGTACACAGTAAAACACAGTGCATGTGCTGAACTGCAATGGGCCTCCATAAAATTCAGGGAAAGTTATATAGAACTGAAATGTTTCTAGGGTAAAATCTGCCCTTGTGCTCTTTCTTTTTGTTATAGTTTCATTTATTCCATTGAATTGTGTGGGTGTAAGTGAGGAAAAATGTGGTACTCTAATTTTTCAGAGACTAACAACTATTTGCATTTGAAGTGTACATTTTTTTCCTATTTAATTTTTATTTTGGTTTCTAGTCAACAGTTTAAAATAAATTTAAGTAGTAATTAAATCATACAAAGAGAGAAGTCTTATTTCTGTGTAGTTTGGCATCATAATGAACATGCTTTTTAAAGATCTAAACACTGGGCAATTTTAAAAAAAATTTAAAGGAAAAATACATGTTACAGTGTAATCCAAAATCAACCTTTAGTTAAATAAGGAGGAAAATGAGTGTAATGATTGTAGCACTCACAAGACATTATTATGTAGAGCTTTATGGTGGGATTTTCATAAGTACTCAGAGTTGGCCTCCTTCTACCAAAGTCCATTGACTTAAGTGAGAGCAGAGCTAAGCTAACATTGAGGGCTTTTAAAAATCTCTCCCTAAATGTCTAATATATGTTCACTAATACTGATCAGTATCAGCAATGCAATTAAATATTTAAAGATGCCGTTTGGTATTATTACGGCATCTCAATACAGGCTGTCCTCGCTATAAATCTAAGATACATTCCAAAAGACTTGGACTTATAGTGAAACAACTTAAAGCAGGGATTTTTTTTCTATGGCTGACTTCCATTTGCACTTAAGGGCAGGGAAGGAGAGGACTTATAACATCAGTTCCTATAAGCATCAATGACTTTAGTGCGGAATGGATGTATAACGGGATGACTTATAGTGGGGATGCCCTGTAACGGATATTCTTACCTAGTTCGGTATTAATTTAGTTGCATGCTAATGTGTTATGAAGAGCCAGTAATGAACATCTCCTTCCCCCATGAGTTTTGTATGACATTTTGGTTTCATAATACCCAAAAGAGACCACAAAACCACACACCTGCAGCCTAATAACCCATGACTAATTATATTTATTTTCAAATTATATTTTTAGCTCACATTCATTTCTTTGTTGATTATTTTCTATTTGTGGAATAATGATATAGCTGCCCGGAGAGGTAGGAAAGAAATATTTCTCTTTTTTTATGACTTTCCTTGTACACATTTTTAATAGCAGTAAACATGACATTTTAGGCATCCAACAACTCCTATTAGGCAATCTGTTCTCATAGAAGAAGAATGTTGTGTTTGCTCATCAGGGAAATGCTTTCTCTGGTTCTCAGTCTGAGCAATTGGATACAGGGAATACTAGAGGAGAAGGGAATCCTCTATTCCTCTCTGTAGTTCTAGTGCTCCACTTGTACAAGAAATGAGGACCTGAAGAGCTATACAATAGCAAATCCTCCATCTTTAACCTACCTCCAGGTAGCATTCCTAAATTCTGCACCTTCTTGCATAGTGGAACTGTGCTCGTTCCGCTGAAAAATAACCCAACAGAAGCAGAGAGAAGATTTTCACCCCAAACAAATAGATTGCTTTGTATGTTTAAACAGCCCAGTAGCCTTACCTGTGTTCAAAGTTAAAAAGAAAGTTAGCTGTATTGATGTGGCCATTTGAATAGCCAGTATGATAGCATTTATTACATCCTATCTAAAGTTTTCCAGCAGCAGACAGGACTACTAGTGCATGTAAGAGTTATCCATCACCAGTTCATACATTGGATAAATTGATGAGATGATAATCTTTGGAGAGATGGTCCTACGCCTTAAAATGTAGATCTTGATTTTTGTAAAAAATTTGGAATCTGGTTGATCAAAATAAAGGCAGATTTTAACTGACACACATGCCACTAGGGGGTGTATTGAATATAAGGCTTCTCTTTTATTCCCATCTGTAATCTTTGTTAATCTAGGAATGATGCAGGATTTAACGAATGCATCAAAAGAAATCAACTATGATTGCAAATTACAGGAAGTTCTTTTAATCAACTAATAGGAACTTAGCCATAATTTTTCAGTCCATAAGCCTTCATTGGTTTAGGCCTGTTATTGCTTTGTTTTGTTTTTTAAATGATTGATTTCATTTTTAAATATTAGATTGTGTTATTGAGATTATTTTTATCTACGGAGAGTATACAAAATATGAATTCTCTCCATCTATTCAAATCTGGACTTGAATTCTTACAAATAAATGTGCATCAGGCAAAATTGGTGATAGAACTGAAATTGGATCACTCTGACATTTTATTTTTTTAGTGTAGCTTTTAATAGTAAAGGTTATAACTTCTCACTTTAACATTGATTTGAAGATTTTCCATTGCCCCTTTAGTCCACTCTGTTAGAAAGTTTCTTCTAGCTGGGTTCTATAGTAAGAAAATGGCCTAAAACGTAAGTTCACGTATCACAGACCTAGTGTGAAGCCTGAGGCTTAGGTAAAAGTGGTCAGACTTCGCTAATATAAAGCAAAACTGAGCTGTGAGCAAAGGCAGACCTTGCTCATAGATTCTGGTAGAAACAGGGTTTATACTGCAAAAACGCATATCTAAGAGGTACTAGACGCAAGTTGCAAACATATTCCAGAGGAATGGTAACAGAACACCTCGTTGATACTAACACATTCCTCATAGATAACAGGAACATACTGACCCAGGTTCAGGATAACAGACTGATGAATAGCAATGTTTTGCTGGAACCATCTTGTAAAAGTTGATTGTGGTATGTCAGAGGATGGCAACCTAATATATCAGGAGTGCTGTGTAACTTTTTTGTTCCTGTGTATATCTCCTGGGGGGGGGGGGGGGTGTTCTTGCCCATTGTAGGGGGCAGTGGAAAATGTTGCCATTGACTGAGCTGAGTCCATTGTCGGGGGATACATATGCATAGTGATTTAGTAGAGTTTGCTGACAATTATTTCTGTGCTTTGTTTGACAATAAACCTAGCCTGGTGTGAGTGTTCCCTGTAAGCTGTGCATTTGTGCAGCTGCTCAGGAGATATTCAAATGCTGCCCAACTGATTAGCAGACCACTCACAGCTAATTGTTTTGATTCTACTGGTGGTGCATGTTTGCACATGCCTCAGTGCACATAAAATTTTTCCTCACCTGGATGGAAAAAATCTATACATGGATGGAAAAGATTAGAGGAAACATTGCCCTGGTGCCTTTGTCCCTTTTCTGATTTTGTGGTCTTTGGGGGTTCTCTCAGAATCTGCTGTGTTGTCTGTCTTCAGAGAGTCAAGGCAGCACACAGGGAATACACACTGCCAAACAGTTATCATTTGACAGAGCAAGATACCTGTTAGGACATCCACATTGGTAACTTCTGATCACATTTTCCTTGGTATGAGAGAGAGGCTCCCTAAACCCATGGATCTTTGTAGGGATAGTTAAGGCCCCGTGATTCACTCAGCTCTCCTCAGCAGTATAGCTCGATAGGCAACATGGCCTGCATAGATGCCACACTGTCTTCAAATGTCTACTCCCCCCTACCTTCCTGGAAAGGGATGGGGAGGGTGTGGTGCTGCAGAGAAGATGCACACACCTGTTCATGGGGCACCGTCAACTAGGTCAGTTGTGTTTCCTTGTCTCATGCATTACTCTGGAATGGATCTCACCTGTGTGCTATTCCTCAGTGTCTGCAAGAAGGTGTTAATCAGTAACAAGAGTAGTAATACTAAAAAGGAAGAATCAGTAAACAGGAAATGGGGTGGCCCAAGTAGGTTTTTTGCAGGGGTTGATTATTAGATTTTAATTCTAGAAGGGGCCATTATGATTACAACACAGGCCATAAATTTAATGGAGTGGTTCCTCCATCTCCTCTCAAGTTCTCTTGCTCAAGATCATGCCCAAAAGACTCTTGTAATCCTAAACAGGGGGAGGGAACAGAAAAACCTTTCTAAAGTGTTTTAAAAGGATTTTTTCTAGAAAGAAAAAAGACCTGTTTGAAGGATGCTCTGTCAGAAACCTGATTTGTTTTAACATCTGGGTTTTTTTTTAAACTGAAGGTTTCCAATGTGTCTTTACTATCAACTTCATCAGCTTGATTTTTTTCTTCATTAAAAGGCTATGGAGGTGACTTCTCAGAGAGTTTCTGTATCTGGGTCATAGGTGGTGCTCTACATTTCCTTGCCCCGTTAACGCCTACAAACATTTATACTCATCAATGGAAAACCAACTTTCAAAAAGGGAGGTTAAGAAAGGTTTTGGAGCCATGGTTGTCAACAGACACATTTAAGTTAAAGGAGACTTGGCTGGTCACACGGTGCTGGATCTCTTCCTTTTTTCCAACTGCTGAACCATATTAAAAGAAGCTAAAAATACATTTAAATACTTTCTTCTTGTTGCTTTGCCAGGTAAACCGTTGCTGTAGTTGCCCCAGGTATGCTATGTGATCACTGCTGAATGTGAGATTCGTGATTAATCAAATGAACACTGCCCATGAATTGATAAAGGATTAGACCTCAGACTTTGCCTGTGAACCAGGATCTGGATGGATGTCATGGCAGGACTGCTGGGGGTGGGGAGTGTCTTTGGCTGGCTGGCAGGCCAGACAGCAGAAGGAGAAGGGAAGAGTTTCTGCTCCTTTTCAGGGGTGGGGAGGCTGATACAAAGCCCATTATAGTCAATGGAATGTCTCCTATTGCCTCCAAAAAGCTTTGCACCAGGCCCAATGGGTCTGATCTAAAGCTGAATGGAGCCACTGTAAAGACTCCCATTGACTTCAGTGAACATTGGATCAGGCTGCATATAAAGAAGTGGGCGGTGGGTATTTTCCATTAGGGATCCACAGCTTTGGAATTTATTTCCCTTCCAGTCCTCTTGAACAGTCAATCCTTCAGGATATGGTGCATAGAGGTGGTGGTATCTTCTAGACATTTGAGAAAGGAGTGCATTAAGGCATGGAGAGGTTTGCTGTGGGGCTTGTTTTACCTGCAGTTCTGTATGTATTTTACATTGAGAAAACCGGACCATTGCATTTTGAATTGCACTGGGAAAGTAAACTGTCAAGTTGCCAGAGTGTGGAAGAGCCTAGTTCTTCACTGAGCCTTAGCCCCACTTATGTGGGTTAGCAGTTTGAGTTCTTTTCTATTGCAATCTGCCTTGAAGCAGTTCCTAGAAGCTAATCAAATTATTTTTTGACATCCATCTAGTTTTGGGGTCTTCCACCCCGTCTCTTAAACTCTACTTCTAAGTTTATCATCCTGTTATTCTTCCAGCCTTCTTTTCACATGCCCAAGCCATCGAAGTCTGGATTCCTTCATCTTTTTTATAATTGCAGTCCTGGGGGAATTTAGCAGTTTTACTAAGGCGCCAAATGCAACAATTGCTGAATTCCTCCAGGACTCTAATTGGTAACACCTTCACACTTCCCCTAATTTGTTTGTTCTGAACATGGACCACCCTTGTAGCTCCAAGCATTCATCTTAACACTTTATTTTCTGATGTATTTAAGATCTGCTCCTTGCTGTTCCTCAATGCCCAGCATTAAGAAATGCACAGAAGTGCAGGCCTAATTAGCATCTTGAAGATGTAGGCATTCTTCTATCACAGTCCAGTCAATTCTCTCCATTTAGTTCATGCTTTTCTTGTTCTACTTATTTGGGACAGTGGGAGTATTTTTTTTATATAAATAAGTGAAATATGCTTGTATTTAAGAAGGCAACGTTAGTGGCATTTCTACATGAGACTTTTTTGGGAGTCTGTGAGTAAATATGTTCCACAAATCATCTGATTCTTGGTAAATAAAAATCAGCCACTTCTTTACAACAAAACATTTAGTTGAAAAAATAAGTATTTCCCTATCTTCAATATTACACTTTTTTTTTTTTTAAAGGAAGTATAATACAAGAAAGATCATGAGAGAAGCTAACAAAAGTCAGGACATTCAAAATAAAGACTGATGCTCCCTTAATTTCTGATTTCTACCTATTTGAAACCATACTGTTTTTATGTGTAAGGGGATGAGTTTACATGACATTAATTGTCACTTAGTGAGCAGGAACTATCACTTTCAAAGGCTGTTATATGCTTCTGCTTTGCTTTTATGTTTGTGAAGAGGCTTAGAGGTTAAAGAATTAATATTTTGTTTTTGGATTTCAGTATCTGGCCAGCCTAAAGTGAAATCATTTCGAAGGGTCTGAGTTTTTAGAAGATATTGGATTACATCATAAAACTAATAGAATTATAGTACATTGGCCACTCCTGCTCCATACAGGGCCAGAAATGAGTAAGCATGTAATTACACCCTTTCTGTTCCTTTGGACAATGTTCTTCAGGTTATTACTGAAGGCCCTAGATTAAAACTGAAACCGTTTGCATTGTACTAGATTTACATCTGAACATGGATATTAAGGATTCACTGTATAAGAATTGCTGTCCAGAGTTGCCAGCTCTTGTGGTTTATCACAAGTCGTACCACATTTAGCGATTTGAAAGGCTGCTTTCTTCAAAATGTTTCTCATGCACAGTCCCTGCCAAAAGGTGAGTATTTTTTAGAAGTTTGACACTGAGACAACTGAGTATTTTTTTAGTTAAAGAGAAAGTGTCCAATCAAATCACTGTGCTGTAAACCCATCAAAGTTTTTATAAGTGGATCCTAATTAGCATATTGGACTATTTTTTTCCCAAGATCTAGGGATGACCTGTCTTCTATGTGCATCTATAATGTGTCTGAGAAGTTTGGGTAATTCTGTATGTTTCTTTCCACCTGCTATTAACTCACTTTAGTTTTTAAGGAGTCCTATGTCCAGTGCTTTTGCTAATGTCAGCTGATATACAGTTTGTGAATTTCGTGCTGATAGTTCCTAAAGATTGCAGCTTACTTACAACTTTTAGAAAAAAAATCACATCACCGCTTAGCTGTCTTCTTACCTGCTTTAGTAGTCACTCACCAGAGCATATACAACAAGATCCTGGCACGACAGAGGAAATAAGTATTGAAGGAATCCTCACTGCCATGCTCTGCCCTTGGACCTGTGCTGTCAGCTATAACCATGCTATGGGGCAAAACTGTCAGTTGTCCTTCCCGTATACAGCCCTGGTCATGGAAATGGGTTCCCTTTGAGCAAAGAGGAGTCTTTCCCCTGCAGATGCTATTGTATACAGTGACAGAGACTGCTCCAGGATTAGGACTGCCATGCCTTGTGCTGGGGAGAGGGAAGTGGCTCTCCTGGGTGCAAGACACCTGAGCCCCTAAGTTTCTATGTTACACCAGCAGCCTCTAGTTTCTGTAGATGTGAATATATTTTCCCAGCAGTGGAAATGTTACAGGGGTCATGCAATGGTAGAAATCAATGGAAAATATCCTTCCCTTAATGTAGTAGTTGAGCGTACCACAGCTTAGGGCAACCGCAGCAGTATTTCTCCCATCTCCTCCATTGAGAACATTTACTCTTAAGTTTCTGGCTCCCCAGCCATCACCTCTCCTGCACAGAAACATGTTTTTTCCCCCTGTGGCATTTTTCCAGGCTATAGAGCTCCCTGCCTGCACTCTGAATTCCTCAGCAAGTCAGACTGCCTAAGCACACCTACTTGGCCACCTACTCAGAGTCTATAAGGCTCTGAGATGTGCTCACAGTTTTAAGATGCCACACAGCTGCTTCTCAGCAAGCACATTTATTCTTAAGTGAAAACACCAAAGGAAAAAACATAGTAAAACAATAAGAGAACTTTCACATATGCTAATTGCCTTACCAGTAATCACTCCAACTCCAACAAGGGCTCTGATAGGACTCAGTCCTTCAAATCTCACCACACGGTTTTTCTGTGGTTACAAGTTCATAAATACCTTGGCTCAGAACAAGCACACTCATGAATCTGTCATTCTCTCCTTTATATGGTTTAGGTCTCTGATCTTGTCCTCATGTAACAGGTAATCAGCAGACAAAGGTTTCCTTCTCAGAGCAAAGCTTCAAAAGGCTGAGTTCTTGTGTACCCAGAGAGGTACATTTGTATATTATACACCCCCCTACGGATTTTCTAGGAAACCCACTTGTAAAGTCTAATCTTGTCTGGTATATTGTTTCAGATAGTCTTGTGAAGTTCACTTCCCAGAAATTCACTTCCCACACATCTTTTCCTACAACCCCACAATAATAATACATAGACATCTTCAGTGCACTGCACTCCTAAAATGCTTTAATCCAATAAGATTTAACCTTAATTCTGTAAGATTTGTCCTGCATATGGCAAGAAATTTCTATAACTGACATAGTAGTGGCAGAATATACATCCATTTGTCTTCCCTGGCTAAAGGCAAAATGTGTGATGTTAGAGTCTCTGGCCTGCATGTTGTGAAAAAATGTTTAACCCACATGGGGTGTGGGTTTTCTGGGTCAGGATGGGTCTGTGGCCCATAGTAGAAGTATAGAATTCAGTGAGGCAGGATAAAAGGATGTGTAGCTTATGAGAGGGGCAAAAGTGGAAAAACAAGTGCACTATAAAGGTTGGTACTCAAACCTCAGTTACACATTGCCATAGCTCGTAGGATTTAGAAATTGTATAACAAATGCCAATAATTAAAAACAGCCAAAGAAAGCCATTGTACAGCAGTGAAGTTATACTAGAGCAGTGATTTCTAAACTAAGGGTCATGGCCCACTACTGGGTCACCTGGCTGTAGGGTAACCAGGTGACCAGCAGGGGTGCTACGTTAGGCTTCCTCCTTGTCCTGGCACTGCAGACCCCTGCTGTGCCCCAGAAGTGGCCAGCAGTTGGTCAAGGTCGTAGGTGGGGCTGGGTGGGACTCCCTGTATTGCCTCCACCCTGGGTGTCAGCTCTGGGGACCAGTGCCTGTGGGCGAAAGCAGCATGCAGAGCCACTTGTACACCTCTGCCTATGAACCAGACCTGCTGCCGGCCACTTCCAGGGCACAGTGCAGTCTATGGTGCCAGGATCGGCAGGAAGCTTCCCTTAGCAACCCTGCTGCACTGCTATCTGGGGGCTAGCAGAGCAAAGCCCATGCCCAACCCTCTAGCCCAGCCCTGCATCTCTCCAAACCCAGAGCCTTCTCCTACACTCCCAACACCTCATCTCCATCCCACCCCAGAGCCTGCTCCCCCAGATGGGGCCTGCACCCAACCTGAAACCCACCTCAGTCCCAGCCCAGAGCTTCCTCTCACACCCTGGACCCTGCCCTGGCCTCCAGCCTGGAACCCCCTATTCTACTCCAAGACTCTCATCCTACCCCACCTCAGAGCTTGCACACCCAGACTGAACCCTCTCCTCCCCTCACACACCAACCCCATCCCATAGTCGCCCTCACTCTAATCAAAAGATAAAATTATGTTGGGTCATGGGCATCAACAATTTTTGTCAACTGGGTCACGAGGAAAAAAGTTTGAAAACCACCGTATTAGAAATCAAAGAAGTTGTATCGAATATTTTTGAAAGCTGTGGCTTGGAGATTCCAGCTCCATACTGACACAGTCTTTTGTGAAGTCAAAGTACTCAGCTTATAATGATTGCAGAGACAGATGTATTGTCATTAGAAAGTGATAGGCAACATAATCCAGTGAACAGAGCACTGGGTTGAAACTCGAGAGAGAAGGGTTCTGTTTGCAACTTCACTTCTCACCTGCCATGTGGCATTAGCTCAGTCATTTGATTTCTCTGTACCTGTGTTCCTCACCCTTTATCCTGTTTGCAGGACTTTGTCTTCGCTGTTAAAAAAGGTGCGGTTTTATCACCGGGTAACTACTGTGCATTAGCTCTTCACAATAAAATCCCAGTAGAGACGCATCACATGCAGTTTCATTACAAGATGGGTGGATGGGGTCAACCTCCCTGTTAGGGTGTATACTAGGGATGTGAAAGATTAACCTGATAATTGGTAAGCATCACCCTTAATAGCTGATGCTTTCTGGATCTGGTTAACCAATGGGGATTGGAGCAGCTCCCTGCTTGCTACAGGGCTGCTCCAACCCAGCGAGGCCCCACCATGGACAGGGGCTGCTCCGGTCGTCCATGACAGGCCCAGGCACATTTCAGGCAGAGACTGCTCCAGATGCCCCTCTTCCCCAACCTGCCCCACCTTTAACCAGTTACCCACTTAAACAGGATTTTACATCCCTTGTGGATACTTGCTGACCTTGTCTAGCTATCATGTGGTAAAAATGACAGGTGTCTTGGTGAGATAATGATTTCACATTAGCTATCTCACTGTAAAAACCACCTGTTTGGCAGGGAAACTGTAGCCTTATGTTGTAAGTTCTTCATAGCCAGAATGTTCTCTTCCTATATTTAAACAGGGTGGCTCTTACCATGGTTGGGTCGCAAGGTACTGCTGTAATACAAATAACTAATCACATTATTCAGCTTAGCTTTATAATACAATAAATATAATGCCCACTGTTCAGCTGTAATAATTATATTTAAATGGTTGACCTTTGAATGCTGCCTTGATGAAAGTTAGGATGGTTGTTGGCTACCAGTTGCTATATAGAGGCAGTGCTATCCTATTGCCTGTGCTCTGTGCTGCCCAGGTGACTTGGGAGTGGTTCCCAGAACACATCTCTTGTGTAAGTTTAAGTTCTGTGCTCAAGATCTCTGAGCTCCAGCAGGAGAGAGTGTGCCTTGGGACTCCTAACAAGATGCATCTCTGACCAATTAAAATGCAACAACATTGACAGGTTCAGAAGGGAGTTGTGACTACCAATAAATCCACTAGGCCCACTGAATATCCAGAGGCAAAACAGTTGCTGAAATTATGTACTTTTTCTTTCCAGCCTTGCTTTTTGTGTTAGTGAATAAATATGTATGTGGCTACGTAAAAGTTACATATTTGAGTTATTAGGGCAATTATGAGGGCCTTATTATTTAATACTACTTACAGTGGGATCAGACTTTGCTTTGACCTTGAGTTTAGACAGTAAATAAGAAGGAATGCATGTCTTATTGAAAAAGAAAAATGTCTTGTGTATATTATGCCTCAAAAATGTTACAGTGCATCATAGATTTTTGGTACAAGCCAGGACACTTACTTGAATGGGAAAGGGACATCTGCAGGTCCAAAGGGACTGGATGACTGGATGGGTAAATTGTAGCAAGTTGCTATGAACATTTTGTTTTTAAGCCAATTGTGCAAGATCAAGCTGCAGCTTAGGTAGCCAGTCATGAGGGCTAATGCAGACATTAGCAGATTCCTGGGAACTAATTTTACATAAAGGTGAGTTCTTGAATAGTTTTCCCCATACATTTAGGCACAAGCTTGCTTGTCTTCATCAGTGATACTGGGCTTCTACTGAAGTATGCATATGGACAGTACTATAGTCATTGCAAGGAAAATCTAGCTGTCTGTCTGTCTGTTTTACAGTATTCCAGGGTACTTAGTTCAAGATTGTCACATTCATGTTATCTAGGGTTATAGAGAAACTGTAAATATGGTAATTAGAAACATGCAGCATTAATATCCAATGCTTTTGCACTGCAATTGCTTTCTTAATCTTGGAATGCAACAAAGCAAAGAACACTCTTTCCTACTTCAATAACAGTTTTTTTAATAAGGTGTTTAAGTACTTTAACATATCAAATGATCTTCCATAAAATATACTGAAGGACAAGAGAAAATAAATCAGTCTTCAAGCCAATGCTTTGCATTCCCATTTCTTGCTCTCTTGGCTTGGATAAGGAGACAGTAGGATTATACTGTCCAATTCTACCCCCTCTGGCTAAACCCAGAGTGCACTGATTGGCTCTGAAAAGATAGCTGTGTTGTTGTGCTTGGCTAGAAGTATGTTGACCATGATCCAGGCCCTGGGGATAGTAGTTTAGTTAAGTGGGGAAGCATTAATGGATCTGTAGGGCATTGAGTGGGGGGAGTGAAATGAAGTGGCCTCAAGGTAAGGAGAACATCGGCATGTGTTCTAAGATGTAAGTAAAGGAAATGTCAAGCTCTGGCTTGATTAACTAAGTAATAGCATGGATTAGCCTGGAATTTGTGCCCTTCTAATGAACAATTTTATAGATTACTAGAAATTAAATTCAAGGTCATCCATTTGTCCTGCAGAAAAATGATGTAGCCCCAAGGTAACACATAAATGCTGACTAGGGAGTGTACGGTGCACTGCTGGAAAGTTTGGGCTCATAAACACTACTGAGAGAGCAGAAATTAATTTCACAATTCCTCAAGAGCTGAAGTGTTCGCTAACAGTGTCAGATGTCAAGCAGACATGAGACTAGAAGAATTTGAATGTATTAAGCAACGTAAAATGTTGATAGGACTCTCCAAATTATTACCTTTTACTATTCTATTCTACTGTTTTGCTACTGCCACAGCTTGATAAGCCACTAGCCATCCTCAAATTTTGATCAAGAAAAGGTGAGTTGAAAGAAGGCATTAATTTCTACAGAGGCTACTGTGCAAAGTGTATTTCTTGGAAATGCTGGAATCTAAAAAGGAGAAACATGCTGAACCTAGTAACCAGAGACCTTATCTACTATATATTTGAGAGTCTGTCTGTCTGTCTGTCTGTTCAAGAGCTCCTCCTCAATAGCAAGAGCTAGGACCACCAAATTTGGTATATAGCTTCCTTTTATTGTAACTTAAAGCAACATGATGGTTTGGTTGTGCCAGGAAAATGGGATGTGTCTGGAATGGGATTGCTTCTCAGAAAACCATAGAAAAGAGAATCGCTAGGCAGGTGAAAGGAGCTGTCTGGGGGTATTCCTTTAGAGAGGTGCCCTTTAGGGTGGGCTGGGGGCGGTGTTCCCTCTAAGATTTTCCAACCATGAGCAGAGTGAGTTTCGACTTGTGCGCTGGTTTGGATGTGTGGCACCCGGGTTATTAACACACACATTCCTGGCCACCATGCAGCAGGTCCCATTCCTGGCCCCAGCTCTCCAGAGGAGGTGGGTGGAGGAAGAATTTTTTGTGCGCAGATGCATAGGTGTGTACTTTAGCGGGTACTATGGCTGTTGAAGCTCCCTCAACACCAGATTCATGTGGAGACATTGGTGGCTGTTCCTCATTGTCTGGGAGCAAGGGGAAAGTGCATAGTCTGCTTCATTCCTCATTCTTCACTCTGGCTGCTTTTGCTCCCTAACAAGGATAGGAAGGGGAATGATAAGCATGAAGGAATGAATCTTGGGGAAGGGGGGAGGCTTCAGCCCCCTATCCACCACTGTACACACATACACACACAGTTCCCTGTCCAGAGCCCCTCCTCAGCCTCGAACCCTGATTCTTGTGACCATCTAATTTGGTATACAGCTTCCTCTTATCATAACTTAAAGCAATGTAAGGATTTGGTTGTGCCAGGAAAACAGGACATGCCTGGAACGGGATTGCTCCTCATGAAACCAAACAGAAACAAGACAGAATCACCAAAGGAAATACAGTCCTCAAAACTGACATAATTTGAAAGAGACTGAATCAAGGTGAGCCAGAAAAATAGGATGAACTGGGTATAGGACTGTTTATCAATAAACCTTACAGAAAAGAGATGATAGAGACATTTAGGGTATTGCTTTGTTCCTCCACCGCAGTAGTTGGCCGAAGACTCCCATTGACTTTAATAGAGCCAGGATTTGACCCTAAATTATTTATTCCTGTAATGATCTTGTGATAAAGCACTGGACTATGACTCCTGGACGCTAAGGCTACGTCTATGCTGCAGCCTTCTTCCGCAAAAGCTTATGCAAATGAAGCACAGAGTAGAATATCACCGTGCTTCATTTCATAGTTAATTAGCAGCTGTTTTTGCACAAGAGGCTTTTGCACAAAAAGGAGATGTGTAGACGGCTCCTTTTTGCGCAACCCCCCCCTTATGCTAGAGCCTTTCTTCCTGAAAAAATTAGGAAGAATGGCTCTTAAGCAAAAGGGTTTTTTTGCGCAAAAAGGAGCCATCTACACGGCTCCTTTTTGCGTAAAAACGGCTGCTAATTAATTATGCAAATGAAGCACTGCGATATTCTACTCTGCGCTTTATTTGCATAAGCTTTTGAGGAAGAAGGCTGCAGTATAGACGCAGCCTAAGGTGTAGATCCTGCCTCCATCACAGAGCTTCTGTGTCTTACCTTGGACAAGTCACCTAATTGCATGGGTCTTCAATTTCTCATCCTGAACATGCAGCTAATAATACTTCCTCATCTCACAGTGGTGTTGGGAGGATAAAAATATAAACATTAGGAAGTGCCCATGCCCAAAGTCATAGATAAGTTGTAGATATCATACAAATATAGTCTTCTTAAATGACCATGGATGGGCAAATACAGCGCTAATTATCAGTGTAACAAGATAACACATTGCTTTGGCTCTGCATGGGCGGAATAACTACTGCAAATTTTACAAAGCCACAGGACTGTAATTTACAGCAAAATATTGGGCAACATCAAGTAAAGGAAATTGTATCTATTTATGGTATTTATCACTGTAGTGTAGCTAAGGGCTATAAAAACTATGACCACAATATAACTAGAAAGAGTTCACAAAAGTCCATAACTATTCAGAAGGGACCCTATCCCTTCCACCTATTTTTCCTGTAAGAGTTTCCAACTAGTTATGGAAAGTAAACATGGGGAGTCAAATTTTGTGCTGACTTAATGCTACTCCAGTGTCCATAGCCTAAGCCAGCACAGAATTTGGCCAAACAAATCTAAAGCCTGTGGCAGCTACCCTCAAAGGGTTCTTCCTTCCCTTTAACAAAGAACTTTTTATATAGTCCATCAGAGCAGGGACCCTGTTTTTCTTTTTCTCAAACAGATCTAAAACGGCTAATTCCTAAATTTAAATCATGATATTTAAATAGTTTGTTAAATACTGTGTCTATGAAAGCATCTTTTTCTACCTAAGCAAAAGGCTCATGTTCACCTAGACCAGGGGTCTCCAACCTTTTTAAGCACGAGATCACTTTTTGAATTTAAGTGCAATCCAAGAGCTACCTCAAATATAAATACTCTTGCCCCACCTCCCTCCCGGCCCTTCTCTGAGGCCCTGCCCCTGCTCACTCCGTCCTCCCTCTCTTCCCCATCCTCACTCACTTTCATCAGGCTGGGGCAGAGGGTTGGGGTGCAGGCTCTGGTCTTGGATTAAGGGATCTGAAGTGTGAGAGGGGCTCTGAGCTGCTCTTGGGGCAGGCAGTTGGGATGTAGGAGGGTTTCTAGGTGCAGACTCTAGGAGGGTGTTTGGATGCAGGGGTGCTCGGGGCTGGGGCAGGGGCTTGGAGTGCAGGAGAGAGTTCATGACTAGGGTAGGAGTTCGGGATGTGGGCTCTAGCTCGGCACTGTACCTCAGGTGGCTTCTAGTTGGTGGTGCAGTGGGACTAAGGCAAGCTCACCACTGCCCTAGCCTTGCACCACTCCCTCAAGTAGCCAGAAAACTCCATCCCAAGTCCTGTAGTGCCCCCTCTCTGCTCTGTGGATAAAGGATACAGAGTGGGAGGGGGCACCTTGATATCAGCGTCCCTCCTTTCCCTCCCCTGCGCCGGAAGCAGGAGGCTCCCCAGGCTGAGGGCAGCTCCAAGGCAAAAGGCAGGAGATGCACAGCAATGCAGGGAGGGGCAGCGGAAGTGCTGGCACTTGATAGCCTCTTGGCCAAACCAGTCAGAATCACCTGTCAGAGGCTCCAAGATCTACCAGTAGATCCCAATCTACTGGTTGTTGACCACTGACCTAGACAGATAGCACTACACAGACAACATACCTGTCTTGAAGCATAGGTGTAAACAAGGGCTATTTTTTGCATTGAGGTACCAAAATAAACAGAATGCAACTTTTAGTCAGGTTAGGGAAAAGTGAAATTGCTGTTAAGAGGCAGTGGATAAGTTACCTTTACACTTATATTACTTATCTATTACATTGGGAAACTATAAAGACATGGCTTAAAAAATTGACCCTTACGTTTTGGAAAAGGGGGCTAAGAATGTTTTATTGTTTCTAGGCTGCAGGTGACCTGAAAAGCCTCTAGTTTAGCTGAGGAACTGGAGGGCAAAAGATCTGCCAGGTTGTTTAGCCCTTCTTCCTGTTAGTAAAGCACATTAATAATGTTTGGTGCTTTCTAATTTTAAACGTTCCAAGCAATGGAGCTGTCACCACTTCCTGTAGAAATTTTCTTGTCCGGGAAATTTCCCTGATATCCGGTCTAACTGTCACTTTCTTAATTTCACCCCATTCCTTGTAATTGCTTGCTCCCTTATGTTATGCTAAATTAATGTTCTTTCTTGGTGTTTGTTTAGTGCACTAGCTTGAACCTCAATTCAGCAGAAAACTTAAGCTCACGCTAAGGACATGTAAACAATCACACCTTTTCTCCTAGTGTAAACATACCCTTAGCATATGTGATCATGTCTTCTTCTTGCCATTGGACCAAGTAATGATATTAGTCACCTTCTCCTATAGCTCAAGGAGCATAGCATTATGCTTTAGAATAGAGTTCACTCATTGCTGACACCTGTGGTATTTGTATCTACCAGTATCTAAAAAGTTGTTACAAGGAGGAGGGAAAAAATTCTTCTTAATGTCTGATGATAAGATAAGAAGCAATGGGCTTAAACTGCAGCAAGGGAGGTTAAGGTTGAACATTAGAAACAATTTCCTAACTACCTGAGTAGTTAAGCACTGGAATAAATTGCCTAGTGAGGTTGTGGAATCTCCATCATTGGAGATATTTAAGAGCAGGATAGTTAAACATCTGTTAGGGATGATCTAGGTGGTGCTTGATCCAGCCGTGAGTGCAGGGGATTGGTGCAGGGGATTGATGACCTCTTGAAGTCCCTTCCAAGTTCTAGTATTCTTTGAGTCTATGATTCTATGTCCATAGTTTATGACTATATCCCAGGAATAGGCAATAAAAAATGGCAGCCCGCAGGGTTAGTCCCTGGCAGGTTGCTGCCGCTCTGTTTACCTGTGCCTCTGCAGGTATTGGAGCATCGCAGCTCTGGTTGTCCGTGAATCGCTGTTCACCGCCAATGCGAGTGGTGGAAAGTGTCGCAGACCAGGATGCTGCTTCCTGCCTCTCGCATTGGCCGCGAATGGCGATTCGTGGCCAACGAGAGCAGTGATCCTCTGATACCTGCGTCGTAACAGGTAAACATGGAGGTGGAGGCCCACCAAGGAATAACCCTCAGGACTGGATCTGGCCTATGGGACAGAATTTACCTACCCGTGGTATATCCTAGAAATGTGTTTTAATAGTTCCTACATCTTCTTTTAGTTGTTATGTAGCCTAGTTACTCATGCATAACATGCATCTTAATTCTTTAATTGCATTCTGTCCCAGGAAGAACCCCATCTATGAACTAGGGGCAATCTACTTTGTATCAATGGAAAATATTATTGTTAAAACATATGCATATTGGGAATGGATTTTAGCAACCACCTGAGCAGACGTATCCTTGAGCTTTTCTAAATCTCTGTTTCTGCCTTTATCTGATGAGTATCTACCTTTAGATCTGAGCAAGGACCACTTCCTGGAAGGAAACGCTGAATGGGAGGGAAAATAATAGGAAAATCAGTGTTCTTAACCCCCAGTCTGTGGGGATTATAAATGTTCATCCAGATTTTTTTTCTCTTCTAGGAATCCTCATTCCAGTGTATTAATGTCACATGACAGATTTCTGAGATGGTCCAGAGGTTAAAAACCAAGGAGTTTATTTACTATTGGTAATATTCTGCCACCCTTCCTGTGTGAAAATTCTTTTGTGTAGCTTCACAGAAATTACTCCAGTCCCTTTAATTCAGCCTGTTAGTGGGCATGTGATTGGAAGTCACCTATAGCAGCAGATCATTTGCCTCTGCCGCAAGTCCACCGTTCCTGCACACAACTGTGCAAATGGACTGTACAGGGAATGTGTGTCCTTTGCACGGCTTCTCCACTTCCAGGACCCTGTTCTCCTTGCACATAGACCATTTCTCTGAACCTTTAAAAGGAGCTGTGGGCTCTTATCTTAGTCGTCATTTGTGAATGTCATAAATCCAAGATATAATTCAAGACTTTGAAGAAGGTTCAGAGCTACTATAGCAGGGGTTAGGGCTGACGTATGGTGGCAGAGGGGCATGGCGGGCTCACAGGAGGGACAGTCTAATCCACATTGCTGTAGTCATGCCAGTACTCTCCCTCAGGTGCCTCACTGTCGGGGGCACAGAATTCACTCACATATTTTGTATAGTAAAAGAAGGAGGGAGAGGGAATAGCAAAGGCCTGAATAACTTTCCAGTGCAAAGGAGACAAATAGTATCCCATGGTGCAGTGTTTAGGACCAGATTGATGAGCCAAATGTTTGCAAGGGGATCAGAGTATGCCAGCAGGAGTCAATATAGTCCTCCTATTAGAAATTTAGGAAGTTAACAGAGGTCTTCAAAATAATCACAGGTTGAGCTGCATCATTTAATTGCAGGGGATAATGAGCATTGAAAAAATGCCCATATTAGTAAATACTGCAGCATTCCTGGTCATGGGTGCAAGCCTGCCCACTTCTAAAGAGGGACCTTGCAAGAGGGACCACTGAACTAAGCAACCATATAAATACAGGGGATAACTAACGGAAAGCAGGGTTAGGAGTGCCGGTCATAGGTTCAAAATGAGGGCTCCATAGGAGACACTGAGCGGAGAACACCCCGGACATTGCCCACTGCTTCTCAAAGCTATCCAAGGAGGCAGTGGACACTGACGAGAGGAATTCTGCCTGAATATGTGAGATTAGGGACAAGTGGAAATAGGCCCCACTGTTGCAGAGCACCCCCTCATCCAGCATCCTCTTAGTGTTTCAACTTGCCTTCTGGCGACAAGGGCTCTTTAGCAAGAGGAGAGGGGGGACCAGGCAGCAGGACATCGCAGACTGCTGGAGGAGGTTGACAAGGAGATCTCATGATTTTGTGGGACCATGGATAGGGTGTGCAGAATAAACAGGTGCAGGGAGAAGTACAGCCAGAGCTTCAATAAGAGGTTCTAGAGGAGCTGGAAAAGGGACTACAACTGGGTCCAGTTGAGATAGGTGTGCACTGGGCTCTCACGTCGCAGAAGGGTTGGGAATGGGGCTTAACCACAACAGGTACATGCCTGTGCTCACAACTCTGTGAGGGAGCTGTCACCTGGTATCTCTGGTGGGCTGTGGGAGCAGAGTGGAGTAGAGGCTGGCTTACTGGGGCTCCTCACCTTCCACATGTGGTGGATCGTCCCACCATTTGGTGTCGGGGTGGAACCTGAGAGTGAGGAAATGGAGGGTGTACAGCTTGTCCTGAAGCAGTCTGGAAGCAAACCTGCTGCAGGTTATGCAGCTGGCTCAGATTACAAAAGGGAGGAGGCCCAAGAAGGAGGAGAGGAGGAACCGGGCAGCTTGTAGAACAGGGGCCCGATAAAAAGTTCCAGAGAGCCTCTTGCAGGGATCTCTCCATGAAAAGGAAAGGGGGGAAGGGGGAAGCCACCGTGATCTCCTGGAGTATACACATGAAAGGTTGAAAGTCGCATGAATTGACCAAGTGCTCAGGGATGCACCCAGTTCCTCCTGTCATAGTCCAGGAGAGCTCCAATACTGGGCCTGGTGTTCTTCCACGGCCCAGAGCTCCTCCTGCTTCTGCTGCTATGCTCTGCAGTGGGGTAGATCCCCAGGACTGGTGGCCAGATGCCTCTCTAGCTCTAAGAGCTCCTGTTCAGCTGCTTTATCACTGCATCTCTCAGCCAGGTGGAGGCCCAGGTGTAGTTGTGGCAGTCCAACTGGGCATGCACTTTCCCCACAGCCTACCACCACTGTGCCAAGGGAAAGGTGGGCCACTGCCCCTGCCAAGCCATCCAGAACTCCTGGAAGAATGCCATAAAGCCCACATTCTCCAGCAAACTGTTATTAAAGTGCCAATAGGCTGGCTCCACCTCTCCAAATGTAGGGAGGCATCATGGCCACCAACTGGTGGTCTGACACAAGGCCATCTGGAGGAGTGGGCTCATGCTAGATAGAAATGGGATAGGTAGATGCAGTCCAATTGGGAGTGATGTGACATAGATGAAGGTGGTATTGTCATCCAGGTGGTGGTTTTGCCAAATGTCCACCACGGAGTGATGATGCAGGATCTCCCTGCAAACACTCATGGTGCTTTGGCAGTTCTCAAGTCCAGAGTAATCCTGGTCCTCAAGGGTGGTGTTGAAGTCCAAGCCCAGGACCAGACACTCATGACCCAAGGTGTTGAGGAAGGTGGATGCCTGCCAATAGAATTGCACATGGTCCAGGCCTGCATTTGAGGCAAAGATGTCAGCCCCTCCCTGCAGGCCTGGACATGCAGCAGGTAGCCTTGGGGACTCCCAGAACCTCAGATCATAGATCAGGGGAGAACAGGGTGGCCACCCCAGCTGAATTGGCAGGTGGGCAGTGGCTAATGTCTCCCACTCCAGCTAGCCTTGATGGCTGCAGCTATGTGGGTCTTCTGCAGGAAGATTACAGAGAAACTCCTCTCCTGAAGACAGGAAAGCACCCAGCTCCTGGGGAGATCCACCCCAGGTGTTTAAGGGGGCAAAGATGGTGAGTTTCATGATGAGGGCTAGAGAGGATCCTCACGGGCAGGGGTGTCAATAGCTCCCCACAGAGCCTGCAACAATCTGCTCCCAACCCTGAAAGCCAACAGGGAGACAGAATTTGTGGGCCTGCCACTAGGTGGCGATGTCTTGCCTTGGTGTCCTCCCTCTCCTCCTGCGAAAGAGCCCTTGCAGTCCAAGGGACAAGCTGGAAGCGCCCCCAGGCACTGAAGAGCAGGCTGCACCTTCCCCTGAGATCCACGGGTGTCTGTGAGGAAGTGGTGCAGACCGCCCCACAGCGAGGGACAGAGCAGTAGATTCACTGCCATTCTCTTGTCAAGCCTGTGGGAGGACCTTACTGCCAACAGAGACAAACAAGGGGTGGACCCCTGGTGCAGCATTGGTGCGATGCAGCCCGTCCCTATCCCCATCCCGAGCAAGGGAGGGAGCAGTGGAGGGAAGAGAGCAGCCCCTACAGGATCAGGAAGGGGAGACAGGAAAACTGCCCTCAAAGGGATATCTACAAGTAAGGGAACAAAACAACCCTGGGGGCAACAGCAGCATGGGAAGTGGAGGGGAGGGGAGTGGACAGCACATTGGGAATGGAAATGGGAATGGGGCTGGTGGTGGAAATAGGAGTGGAGCTGGGGCCAGCAGTGGAGATGGGTTGGACTGGAGTCAGGGGTGGGGCAGGGTCACAGGCAGAAATAAGATTATATTTCCCAGCAGCTAAACCATCGAGGTACGGCGCCCCTCGACTGGGTTCTGGGACCGAGGGGCCAGGGAGGGGAAGGGAGTGCTCACCAACACCAGGCCCAGGCACCGCAACAAGCAGAGCATCTGCAAACATAGCATTAGGCCTGTTGGAGTCTGCCCCATCAGGAAGGGAGGGCAGCCACTCTGCCCCAAAGGCGGGGGATTTGCCCATGGGCTCTGGCCTGGCTGTTGCCTGTAGGCGCTCAGTGGCCATGAGTGAGATGCCATCCACAGACCATCCCTGCCCATTCCTGCTGCCATGATGGTCTCGGCCTAGACCACCTGCTGGGCTCGGTAGAAGATGTGGCAGAGGGACTCTTCACCCTTCTCATCAGAGGGGACTTGCGGACACTGCACTTGCCCCAGACAAGTGGCCAGCCCCTCAAGGTGAAAGCAGAGGGCTGATTAGGAGGGGGAGTGCAAGAGGGCACAGGCAATGGATGTAGGGGTCCCGGAGGCAAGGGAAGAGTAATGGGGGCTCTCTTGCCCCCAGCAACAACCCCACCACCTTCTCCTCCACAGGCCCCACCAAACAGCAGCCAGCAAAGACAGGGCTTGCCCACTTGCCTAGGTGTAGCAGAGGAGCTATCTCTGGAGCCTGAGCAGGAGCAATGGCAGAAGGAGGGGCATTTGTAAGAGCCAGGCCACCAGGGGCACTGGTTGTGGCAGGGCCAGGGCCCTCCTGCGTCTTGGGGGTCCCTGATGCCTCTCCAGGGCAGGGAGGGGCAGTCCCTTCAGATATGACAGATGTAGCATCAGGCCTCACTCGAGTAGTAATGGACCCGATAGTGGGTACCCTTGTAGGGCACCAGGAAGGACCACTTGCGCACTGCCTTGTCACACACTGCTGGGGTAGCTGGGAGAAGGCTAATGATGGAGGTGGGCTTCCCCAGGGTGGAGAGGATAGGCAAGAGGGCACCATATGGAAGGAAGGGTGGAATGGAGGTCAGCATCACCTGTCCTCCAGAGGTTTGAGGGGCTGGTACATGTCCCCCACCGCCAGGCTCCTCTCTATTGCTTCCTGGGTGGCGGCCTACAATGCCAGGAAGATGACCTTCCCGTATGTCTTCGAGGCCCCATCACCTGCACAAATGCTGGCACATAGATTTCAAGGTGAGGCAAGGCTGATACCAGGAGGCAATGGATGTCATGCCTCCTGATCAGGGAGGAGAAGGGCCCCTGTTTTCTGAAGATGGAGCTGGAGGCAGTGGTTGGGGCAGAGGATGCAGCGGCATGTGGAGGGGCTGCAGCCACCTGAGCATGTGCTGTGGGGACCATAGGTGGAACAGAGGGAAGAGCTGGTGGAGGGAACAGCAGGGGAGAAAGGGACTATGGTGGACATTGGCAGTGGGGGTGTCCCAACCATGGGAGGTTTCACCTTCTGGGTGGGGACCTTGCCCTTCTTGTTCCCCTGGTCCTTTTTACTGGCTGAGAAGGGGGCTCCCCCTGAGCCAGAGGGATGGCAACCATGGCAATGGTGGAGTTCGAATTAGAGGTCGAGAAGTCAGCTGCAGAGGTGTCAGGGGCAGTAGCAGGGGCGGACCACAAGCTCAGCAGAGGTAGAGCACTTCTCCATTGCAGCAAGTAGCAGAGGAAGCTGGGGGGAAAGGAAGAGGCAACCATCTCTCCCCACTAGGGGCAGGGGAGAAGGATGCTACAAGACAGGAAAAGGGGGGTGGTCAGAGGTTTCATCTTCTGGGTGGGGCCCTTGCCTTTCTTTGATGCACCCAGGGCATAGGCTGACTGTGTTTGTCAGTCAGAGACCCGTGCTCATGGAGCTGGTTGCTTTGCTGATTTTGCAAGTCTGGCACCTGGTCATCATGCAGTGAGGCAGAGTGTCCGCCCAGAGACAAGGAGGAGGAGAAGCCACGCCCCCAACTGGATTACACTTCCGCATGATCTGGTTGCCAGATTTTTAAAAATGTAATAAGTAATGCTATTTCCTGGGATAAAAGTTACATTTATCCTGAAGGCTGAAAGAACAAAGCTTTGGAACAGTTTGTATCAAGTTGCCTCAGACTTCTTAATCTCATTACCCTGCAGCAATATCTGGTGGGAGTAGTGAGTAGACCCAGGTATTTCCCTACTATTACTTGCTAGTTCTAATTTTTGACATAATAAAATCAATGTTAACTCTTAAGACTCTGAGAATGATGCATTTAGAATAAATAAAATTCCAGTATGCTTTGGTGATGGTGAATTAGAATTGTAGGAGCATACACAAGTTCAAAATCTCATTGTACAGACAAAGCCTTTAATTTTTTATTTTACATTTATGTGGTACAAACTTCACTGGATAGCTGATTAGACCCCAAGGAATAGTCAGAAAAGTCCCACAATCAAATGTCTGGCCTTTTTGCATTAGTGAATACACAAGTGGTCAAACTACAGGGGTTTAAAACTCCTTTAGAGGGTTTTAAATGATAAAAGAGAATAAGTAGAGCAGGGTAGCACTTCTTAATATAAACTTTTTACTTAAAACATTATTCTGTTAAATGTAAAGTTGACTTCATTACCTTGTGTAAAGCAATTGCAATATGTATCAGATGAGCAAGCAATGCCAATTTCTAAAATGCGCCTGAAAACATACACTCACTCATCCATAGATAATTTTAATTAGGAATTGTTTACACTGGATATAAAGCTTGGATGCCTGACCTAAAGACAACCAGGGTACTTAAAATGTTTTGCTTGACAATAGCAAACAGCAAAACATCACTAACATATGGGTGCTGCTTCAGGTTAACATAAACAGCCCGTCTCCCCCCTCCGAGCTGTGAACGATGGGGCAGGGGAGGGATGCTTAGATACCATGGATCAAAAAAACACTCGCACACCCCTCTTCCTTGATGGAATGTGACAAAAACTTTAGAGGCTTCAGAGGGGTAGCTGAGTTAGTCTGGAACAGGAAAAACTTAAAAAAAATAGTCTAGTAGCATCTCAAAGACTAACAAAACAGGTAGCTGGTATCATGAGCTTTCGTGGGCACAGCCCACTTCTTTAGACTCATGGGGGCTGCTGCTGCCCGGGGACACCAGACCCTAGCAGCAGATTTGGGGTAAAGCCACGACCCAGCTTCCCGCCCCGAAGACAGAGGAGGCAAGGCGATGGCCCGGGGCGGCGCCCAGACACGCGGGTAGGCTTGTTGGGGGGATGCTCCCCCGTGCCGCCCGGCTCCCCGGCGCCCAGGCGGCACATTGCACATTGCCCAGCGCACAACGCCCTCTAGCCAAAGTCAGACTCAAGACGTTTCCAAGCCACCCCCCCTTCTGACACGGAGAAAAGCGGCTCCCGGCCCCTCCACGCCACCGCTCCAGGGTGCACCACGCTGAAGTCGGGAGGCTGCCGGGGCCAGCTGATGACCAGCCCGCGGGTGCAATGAAATGTAACCTCGACGCGGCAGCCGCGCCGCCCTGCCCTTCGGTGCGTTTTAAAGGGACTAGTTGAGAACAGTTCAGGAAGTGACAAGCCTATTTCCTCCCTCTTAGTAGATCGGCACGAAGCACTCCGGAGCCAGCAGGGGAGTCGCGCAGGCTCCTTCTGGAGACAGATGCTGCAGATCGTAGCGGGGAGACCCACAGCCGCGTGCTGGAGGATGGGGGCTTAATACCAAGAGGCAGAGTAAGAGATCCCGTGCGATGGGTCGCTTTCTTTATTACCTGCTGGGCCTTTGCCTGCTTTCCTCTCCCCTTTTTCCCATCTCTCCCCCCTCCAGTGGTCTGACCCTGGGCAGATATTGTTGCAATGTGTAAAATAGTGGAGCTGCCTGAGACACTTTTATTCTCTTCTTGGAGGGAGAGAGGGAGAAAGAGAGACTGGCCTGATGGCTTGAGGTGGAGGCTATTTTTGTTTCGTTTTGTTTCTCTTTGTGCGTGGCTTGCTCGCCTGTAACTGAAGGGATGGGGCAGGGAAGTGCCCGGGTGAGTCCAAACGAAGCAAGCCAGCGAGCAGGGTCCCACTGCTGCTAAAAAGTCTGATCTTTGCATTCAGAAAAAGAGGCAGCGAGCCAGGGGGATGATTGAGCCTGCGGTATTCGTCTTATCCGGTTTATAACTTCATCTTTCTCGGCTGTCATCACAGAGCAGTTGCTAGAGAGGAGCAAAGAGGAGGGGGGTGCCATAGGGAGGGGGCGGCAGCTTTCCGAAAAGTTTTGGCATTATCACAAGACAGTGCTTTTGTTTACTGAACTTTGCTTGTAGCCCAAAGATCTGGGTACGGAGCAGCGCAGGTTTTGTATTATTTTGGCTTATTACTTTGGGACCGGGCCCATGCGGTGGCTGCTGCTTTCCATTGGGAATGGCAACTGGAAGTGTGGTAGAAAGGATTTGTTGCTTTACTGCTTGTGCTGGTTGAAAATGGCATGCTTTGCATTTGCACATGGCGATAGGATCTGTCTGTCCTTGAAAGGTTCTTGTAAAGTCACATTTTGGTAGTACGTCATTGATTTGTCAGTCTCAGGGGGAGTTTATTCCCCAAGCTTGATAGCTTTTCTCTGAGGGTTAAAAGAAAGACGTAAATCTATCTGAGCATAAACAGGCTTGCAAAGCTGACGTGCTATGTAGTTTTCCTCATAATAACGTTTGTCCAGAGTGCTGTCTGTATATGTTGGTCCCACATACTGTAGCAACGGTATTTTCTGAAGCTACTGTAACTGGCTATTATTTCTCTTTTAACTCCTCAGGCATTATATTGCTGAAATACAGCCCTTCAGTTCTTTATGCCTCAGTGTAGATTTTAGACAGACTGTACTTAGATGGTGAACAAAGAACAGCTCTTAGCTGCCTATGATAAATGGCATTCTGCCTCCTATAGGCTATACTCTCTAGCATTATAGACACTTTACATTTCTTGACTGTAAGATACCCAATAGTAAACTGTACATTTTAACTTTAGGTGCATGTGTATCAGTGCTTTTGTACAAGCTGGTGTATACTTTCCTATATTCAAAGCAAATTAGTGCCATGGTTGGCTGTTGTCAAATACAGCAGTAGGATTTATTGCACCCTTATCTTTTTTGGGGTTGTCATAAGGCCAGTACAAATGTTTGGTATATGCTGACAGAGATGTTCAAATGACTTTTTCTCTTTAAAACATGATAGCACACTTCCATATGACTTCCTTGCATGTGTACTAATCCCTCTACTCAGTGGTAATAGCAGGACTGGTTTCTTGCTGTGCCTACTTACAGGATGCAAATAGATGGCAGCAGCATTAACTAGTCCATATGGTATATGATCCTGTTAGCAGAGAAAATCCTGCATATGAGAACTCATTACTAATGCTGACAAAGGAAACATCTAGTCTTGTGAAATTATTATATTTGTTCTCAGTTTGATCATAGAATCTGGTTTCATCTTAATTCTAATACACTCGGTGGCAAACACAGTACAGCTAATATTTGAGACTGGGTTATTTAAGGTTAATACTCTGTGCACTTTTCCCACCATAATATAAATTGGGGATGGAAACAAACTGTGTGTATTTACAAACTATGTGTATTTCCATATTTGTTTTATTACCCATTTTTTTGGATCATGGGTATATTATAACTTTGCTGTAATGATGTAAGATTACTTTCATTCATATTCCAAGCAGCACAGTGCATAAGGACTGCCCAAAGTTCAGGAGACATTAGTGGTATATCAGTTGGCTACAGAGCAGCTGTATCAAGTTATAAAACCAAGTGAAATATAATGGTGAAGGTGGCATGTGCCAAGAGAATGGCATCAGTTAGATGCTTTGATGTACCTTCATTGCAGAAAAACAGCTTCAAAAGAAATTCATATATCTAACCAATGGAAGGGGAAGAGGACGGGGTTGCCCTTCATAAGTTTGGGCTGTAGTGAAATTCCCTTGTGTTGGGATTAGTTTGCTCTGCTGGTTAATATTTTTCCCCAAAGGGTTCAATTTATTCCACTATCCTTCCAGATTGAAAATAATGTTTAAATTTCAATCCACCAGCTCTGATACATCTAGCCAGTGTTCCCTATAATCTTTTCATTCGTGTGCAGATTTTTTCCATCCAAGTGCAGAATAATTTGTATGTGTTCTGAGGCATGTGCGAATGTGCACTAGGGATGTTAAATATCAGTTAATTGAATAGTCGAGTAACCTCATGAAGTCTTATAGTCTCCACGGGTGGGGCTGGGAGCCAGGGCGCTCCAGCCTCATGCCTGAGGAGCCCCCTGCCACTCCATACTGCTGCCTCTGTATCAGGGGCAGTAGCACGGGATGTCAGGTGGGAGCTGGTCCGCAAGGGGAGCCCATTTAAAAACTAGCTCCCTATGAGAACCGGCTTCCTGTCACCTTTTGCTGCTGCCTCTGATAAAGAGGCAGCAGCCCCCATCTAGGCGGGGCTCTGAGCTCCTGTACCCAGCGCGAGCTGGGACTGAGTCGGGCTGCCTGCCCGCCTCCTGATACACTTTAAATGCAGAGCTGCAGCAGGGGTAGGTCCCAGACCCATCGCAAGCCAGGACTGAGCTGGGCTGAGGGCCAACCTGCTAAAAACTTTTCTGGAAGGGGGAGGGGAGGGAAATGCCTGTAGTCTATAGAATTAACCCAGGGGTTCTCAAACTTTGTGATACCATGACCCCCTAAAATGCTAAATGAATGTGTATGACCCCCCCCCACCCTCATTGCCCTGGGTCGCTTCTTCCCTCCTTCTCACCAGACTCCTTGCCCTCCTGGGGTTCCTTCAAGGCATTTGCGGTCCTCAACGCCCTTCCCCGCTGCAGGCTCCTTCCCCCTCTCTTTCTCTTCTGTGCCTCTTTTCTTCTCCGCGTCCCTTTGGTTCCTTCTCTCTCTCCTCTCCTCCGTCTTCCACTCATCTCCGGTGTCTCCTCTGCCTGCTCCTCTGACCTCCACGTGCCCTTATTTACCTCTGGGTCCTCTGCCCCGACCCAGTCCCCCAGCCCGCTGCCTGAGGGACCCTGCCCTCTCCCAGCTGGGGAAGCGTTCGGTCGCTCGGCAACCGTGCCCCAGCCGGCCTTTTGCATGTGTGCTCTGGCGCCGGCCTCACTCTCCCGCCGCCTTGCCTCCTGCTGCAGCTGAGCTGCGCTCCTGGAGTCCCGCGGCCCTGGCCACACTGCATGGCTTGCCAGTGGCTGCCTTCCGCTACCCCGCTGCTCTTCGTGGCCCGGGAGAGAGGGGTCGCAAGTGAAAAACTGAATCCAGCTGCGACCCCCCTCTAAGTTGTTCACGATCCCCAGGGGGGTCGCAACCCACAGTTGGAGAAATGCTGAATTAACCTATAAGCTTTTGCTTATCAGTTAATTGGTTGATCGACTACATGATTATATCCCTAATGTGCACCACCAATAGAAACACAAAAGCTAGTTGTGAGTGCTCTGATAATCAAGTGGGTGGCATTTAAATCCCTCCTGTGTGGATGCACAAGCACACAGCTTACAGGGAACATTGCACTGAGCTGTACCAAGAATTAAATGCACAGCAGCATGGACATTTGACTGAATGTATCGTATTGACTGAAACACATGCCAAACCATCTTTAGCCATTTAAAACTTTTCCCTTCTGTGAGTCCCTCATTTCTTTAACATTATCCTGAGTTTGGTACATGATTTACAAGGAGAGACTGAGGGATTTGGGCTTGTTTAGTCTACAGAAGAGAAGATTGAGGGGGATTTGATAGCAGCCTTTAACTACTTGACGGGAGGTTCCAAAGAGGATGGAGAGAGGCTGTTCTCAGTAGTGACAGATGGCAGAACAAGGAGCAGTGGTCTTAAGTTGCAGTGGGAGAGGTCTAGGTTGGACATTAGCAAAAATTATTTTACCAGGATGGTGGTGAAGCACTGGAATGGGTTACTAGGGAGGTGGTAACATCTTCATCCCTAGAGGTTTTTAAGTCCCGGCTTGACAAAGCCTTGGCTGGGATGTTTTTTGGGGGTTGGTCCTGCTTTGGGCAAGGGGTTGGACTTGGTGACCTCCTGAGGTCTCTTCCGTTTATATGAATCTGTGATTATTTCTTTCTGTTGGTAGCCATATTGTATAATTTTACTTCCTGGTAAGAGGCGTGAGGGGCTTATCTAAGTATCATTAGGTGACTCAGTCCAACACAGGGTAATGAAGCACAGACTGACTATCTTTATAGAGAAGTCAAATGGAATTGAATACATTATATAGTGTTGTTCAAAGTACTTAGAGGTTACCATTTTCTTTGTATTGTTTAAACTTTTCTCCGCAAGAGTCCTAAAAGATTTAGTTTAATTCACACCAAATAATATATATATTGTTTGTAGCAGAGTGCAAGCTCACACACAATGAGTAGTTCAAAGAGTTCATTTTCTATGCAGCCAGCATATATATCTTTAGCAGTCTTCAGCTGGCTTTGTATTTGGAAATATGCCCATCTGCTTAAAAATCCTTCTAATGTGACATAAAAAAGGGTAGGCATATTTTTTTATATAATATGCTGATAAACTGAGCTTCAGCTGGATACTCAAACCAAATGGGATGTTTTCTTTTTAAATGCTTGAACAGCAGTAAGAGTTTATTTTGACAAATTAAAAGATGCGTGTAAATTTCAAAAGTACTGTAACATTATCTCGGAATCACCATCTTTGTAAAAATACTGAGCACGTTGAATGGCTTTATATATTCTTCTTCTCTTCTATTTAGTTCCATCACCTTTTATACATTTTTCATCCTCTTCTGGAAGGAGCCATTTTCTAAACAGCAGTGATGCACATGGCAGCTGCATGGCCTGGTCTGCTCAACCCTGTCCCTTTCCTGGCAGCTTGGGTATGATTTCTGAACCATACATGTCAGAATATTAAAATACAGAATATGTCACTGTAATACTTCTCAACTAACGAAGTGTCCAGTCCTGTAAGATGCTGAGTGCCTTCAACCCGCAGCAGATCTAGAATTATATATTTACTAGATCTGGTTGAAAACACAGAAAATTTAAGACACAATTTCAGTTGAAAATTTTTGGGTTACCCAAAAAACAAAAAACCCAAATACTTAAAAGGAAAAATGTCAAACATTTCAAAATTTGAACGCTTTGTTCAGCTCCATTATTTTTTGGAGGAATATTCCATGTTTAAAGAGAAAATGAGGAACATTTCTTTGTCATTAAAAAAAATAAAAACAAAAGCACAGAACTTGAAGTATGTGTGTGAGAGAGAGAGAGAGAAAGAGAGAGAGAGAGAGTTTGCAAAGGGTCCCAGACTCAACACCCTCAAGCGCCCAAACCGAGGCTATGTCTACACTACGGGGTTTTTACAGGATAGAAAAGCTCCACCACATCCAGGGATCGCGTCTTCTCTTCCACTTCTTTTTGTGGAAGAGCAGACGCGCTTTTTTGGAAGCCTTGTCTTTCTCCTCCCACAAGGAAGAAGGGCTCTTCCGAAATTTGACCCAGTGTAGACAGGCCAAATTTTGGAAAAGCCTCTTCTGAAAAAGCTATCGGAAAAAGGTACACAAATTGCAAAGCTCAATTTGCATACCTTTTTCCGATAGATCTGTGTAGTATAGACATAGCCAGAGCCAGGTGGCTGAAGGGCACACTTTAAGCACTGTTTTATCAAAGATGCATCACCTAGATTTTGATTCTTCCCCATATGTATCCCCTTTTCCTAGACCACTTTAAGCAGCACTGTTAAGGCTGTTTGAAGCTGCTCAGAGGTTTGGAATGTTAGAAGTAGCCCTGATGTAACTGCATTGAGAAGCAGAATGCAGGTTGGGGCAGTCAAAGGTGCTATTTACTACATGCTTCATACAGCTGCCATTAAAAGAAACCCACATCTGCCATACAAGTGCTTCTTTCTCTCACCGTCAGAAGTAGAATTTCCCTCTCCAAATTAAATTGGCTTTAGAATGGCTACCAAAAACACATTGTGCTACATACAGTCACAGAAAGAGATGAGCCACAGCAGGAATTGCTTGCGCTCCTTTATGTTTCAGAAGTGGGAAAGTAATTTTCGGTTTTGAATCTCCAGATTCAATTTTTTTTTATCCAGGACAGATATAAAACAGGAAGGGATTTATTTCCTGTTTTTGGTTTGGATACAGACAGGATTTTAGAGACCAACTTGCATGAAAATTCTATCTCAGAAGCAGGGCTTGAGAAACGGCAGCGAAACCTATTCACCAGCCTCACACTGCGCATGCACAAGACCCGCATTGCGCATGCGCGCGCCGCTGGTGAACGGGGCGACCGGCTAAAATCTACTTGCCACGGGCGTGTAGATTTAGTGATTTGTCGAGCCTTGCTCATAAGGCAGAACTGTGGGGTTTTTCCACGAGCTTAATGTGGCACTATCTAATCCAGTGTTTCTCAACCAGTGGTATGCGTACCCTCAGAGGTGCTCGAGAGAAGTCGGGGGAGGGGGAAACTTAAATTTGGAGAAAACTGAATTTTTGTTTTAAATTTTATAGCACTTTATTATTTTTGTACTTTTTATACTTAAAAATTTCATCACCTGCCTGGCTACGATTAAGTTGTTTAAACAAATGTGTTGCAATGGTAGAAAAAAAGTGTGTGTGTCTGAAAACTGTAGGTACTAGAGGTACTTATAATTTTATTTTTTTTAAAGGGGGTACTTTATGAAAAAAAAGGTTGAGAAACACTGATCTAATCTGAACCTGATTCCTGCTATAAAGGAATCAAGATCTGATTCACTGCCTTCTCTAGCTCATATTCAGTATATACTGACTGAGCAGGCAGTGTACAAATCAGATCCAGAATGGACTTAGGCTAGGATTTTGATATATACATCTAAATATATTGGGTCCGCTACAATTATGTATATAATTATTTATATAAATTTTGTGTATTTTTCAATATAATAAGTTGTGATTCGATTTCAACAATTTAATGGCACAATAAGTCAGAGGTGCTGGAACAGTTTTTAGAGTAGGGGTGCTGTAAGCCATTGAACCAAACTGTAAATTTTCTATATAATGGAAAACACTTCAAGCCACGGGATGCTGCAGCACTCGCTGCACCCCTAGTTCCAACACCTATGCAAAAAGGCATACAGCTTTCGCCAGAATCAATATAAGATTTGTGAGAACTGGTTTGAAGAAGCATTTCCAGTGAATGAATAGAGGTGTAACTTTGTTTTGTACAATTTGTCCATTTTACATGACTTTTCTATTTCTGATTTCTTGACAGGCTGCTTTGAAGCTGTTTCTTCCATCTTTTCCTTTCTCCCAAAATTCTACAAGGTTTTTCTCCTTTACTCTGTAGAGGAAATATATTTGCTTGCTTTTCCTACAAAGTCCCTGTTAAAGAAGGAAAAACAAAACAAATGAACACAACTGAGTTAATTGGTCTGCTTCTGATTCACTTACACACTAATGTGATTAACCAAATTTAAATTCTTTGGGGTTAACATCAGTCTACATCAGGGCAAAATTTGGACCAAATACGTGAAGCAGTGAGAACTGCCAAAGTTGTTCCCTGGTATTTAAAGGGTTTAGCGCACAGAGCTAGCCTAGCGGTTTGGGATACTCTTGACATATTGTGAGAAGGAGGGAAAGAATGATCTCAGCAACTCTGTATCGTAGGTTGAAAAAACACCGAGAACAAGTTCTTGCTTTTTCTGGTACCATGGAGAAGCAAGACAGCCAAGGTAGCATGAAAGAGCTAAGAGATGTTTGTACAACGGAACTCGTGAAGAGTTAAGGGCATCTGTTTTAAGGCCAGAGAGTGGTGGTGTTGCTTTTTACCACTCTTACCCTGACCGGGAAGAGAGGGTGAAGGATATGTGGCAGAAACAACTAGGGAAACTAAAAATACTTGAAGGGCCTTGGAGGACTTTGCATTTCAAAGGTTCCACTTTGAAGAATTTCATATCATATCACCATGGTTAAAACTTGTGACCGTGAGAGTCATTTCTTGAATTCTTCCCTCTCTTCTCCTTGCTGCTGAGGGCAAAGGGTGGGCATGTTTGGCAATCTGCACCAGGAACTTGTGTTTTGCATTGCAGAGGTCCTTGCAAGGCCATTTAAGAAATATCATACTAACAGCCTCTCCTGTGTGTCTGATCCTAGGAGAGCTAAATATAAACTAATCAGCATAATAGAAGGGAATTTTCCACCATACTACTCTTGTGAGATTGTGATTGTATCAGCCACTACGAAGTCGTGAACCAGAATGACTGCAAATAGATAGCAGTCATTAGTATGTAGGAAAATTTGCACACGATGCCCATGAATATTATGAATTCAATTTTATCAGAGTGCAAATTGTAGGCCTATACTATTAGTGCTATTCTGAATGCAGTCCTATGGGCATTCTTGTTAGACTAGAAGCGACAGTGATGTGTATATAGAAATGCCTAGGAGAGACAAATATGACATTTCAGAGAGAAATCTAATGAATCTATCTACCTACTTGTTTTTTGGCCCTCTCTAAACTCTGGACACCTCTGCAGTGACAGGACTCATTATATGTCATGTAGAGCATGGACTTGATTTTGATGGTGTGAATCAGGACTGTTTTCATTGAAACGCTGATTCCCCTTTCACGCCAGTTCTGCAAAAGTTTTCCTGTATTCCATTGAGTTAGTTACTCCTGATTTTTACTGGTGTAAGGAAGACCAGAATTAGGCTTCACAATTTCCGTTCTGCTATTTTGCATATCAGTAATATGCATGATATACATATGATGAGGGAATTCATTGTTTTATAACAAGGTTATGCTACAAATTCACATTCACATCCCACCTGACTGCGACTAGCTATTTGCTTAGGCTAGTAATGCAGAATATGGCTTTGGTACAGTAAACTGAGTAACAGATCATGAGGCTGATCTGATTTTTTTCCATAGTTTTATAGATTGTCCACATTTAGAAAGACAACATTTCCAAGAAAGAGTTTAATTTTGAAAGTCAGTCCTGTTGGTATGAACCTCTGGACTTCAGTATTGCAAGGTTTGCATACATGCATTTTCAAGTCATTAATAGGTTAAATTTATTTTGAAAATGAAGTGCCTGACTCAGCAATTAATTCACATCCAGAACTTCTGTTGGTTCAAATAGGTTGTTTCATGGGTTCTAAAGTTTGTCTAATAAGATTTGCAGCAGAGAAAACCTGCTATCACATAGGCACTTTGGGGAAGAAATTGTTTTACCATTAATAAATGCAGAAGTATAGAAACTATAACAAGCACCAATCATTCTTAATAGCATGGGGACAAATTCGTCCCAGTGTAATTTTGTAGTAATAACTGTATTTAAACTGAAGGTTAAAAATTAGAATAATGAATACAGAACCTGTTGTGCCCATTTTGTCCATTGTACCAAAAAAGACCCCAAGCTAACCTGGGTCGTGTTTTTTACTTTCCAAAAGTTAAATATAGCAGTAGCATTGTGTTGCTCTACTGTAGCCAATGTGAGTCATCCTTTGGGTTTTGTAATTCTTTATTTTCATTGAACTTGGCCATAAGGTTTGCTTTTGGCAGCCAAATATTTAGCACTTTTTAAATTATACTGTGCTGTAGGTACTACAGTGATGTGAAAATTTTACTTTTGTGCCATATCTTTACAAAAACAAGGCTTTGTTCAAAATTAAATTTAGCAGTTGTTGATATAGCAATTTAAAATTTTGCTAATTTTCTTGGTTGCCAATTCAAAACCAGAGTAGTCGGAAATGACCAGAAGTCTTTATGGTGTTTACCAGTACAGGGCATCCCTGCTATAAGTCACCCCGGTACACATCCGCTCCACACTAAAGTTGTTAACGCTTGAAAGAACTGATGCATTATAAGTTCTCCCTTTCCCTGTTCTTAAGTCGCGCTAAAGAAAAACCCTGATTTGCACAAATGGAAGTCAGCCAAGGGAAAAAAATTCCCCGCTTTAAGTTGTTTCGCTATAAGTCCAAGTTTTTTGGAACGTTTCTTGGACTTAAATCAAGGACAGAATGTACAACTGGTAAAGGAACTGAGAATTGGATGGGTGTGAAGATGGAGCTATCATTTTACCCCTAAATATAATATCCTTCCAGGTCAGACTTAAAGCACATTATTGAAGTCCCATGGAAAAGCAAACCTTGTGATTGCTTGTGATATAAGACAGGAGTGCTTCAGTCTTGACAGCGGTTAATCAGGTACCTTTCCTTTTCACTAAATTTGCATAAAAGCACCAAACTGCTAAGGAGAATAACAAGAGAATAGCACAAGCATGTAGGGACAAAATGTAGAAAGGCTAATGCCCAAAATGAGTTACACCTAGCAAGGGACATAAAATGCAATAAGAAGAGTTTCTATAAATACATAGGGAGCAAGAGAAAGAAGAAGGAAAGTGTAGATCCTCTACTTAGTGGGGTAGGTGAGCTAATAATGGATAATATCAAGAAGGCCTAAGTATTTCATACCTGTTTTTCTTCAGTCCTCATCTTCATTCTGTGGCCTTTCAGGCATCCGTCCACTCTCAAATATAAATGAAAAGCAGACCGCTCTCATTTATGCTGGCTGTCAGTAGCTCCAGAGAGTTACTCACATACCAGCCAGCATAAATGAGAGCAGTCTGCTTTTCATTTATACTGGAGAGTGGATGGATGCCTGGAAGGCCACAGGATCAAGAAGAGGACTGAGGCAAAACAGGCATTAAATACCTTGACCTTCTTGATATTATCCATTATTGGCTTGCCTACCCCACTTGAGGAGAGGACTTACACTTTCTTTCAATTTTTCTTGTGCTCTGTTATTGCATTTTATGTCCCTTGCTAGGTGTAACTCATTTTGTGCATTAGCCTTTCTACATTTTGTCCCTACATGCTTGTGCTATTCTCTTGTACTTCTCCTCAGCATTTTGGTGCTTTTATGCAAATTTAGTGAAAGGGAAAGGTACCTGAATAGCAACACTTGTGGAGATTGAAGTTCTCCTGTCTTACTGTACAAGCATTAACAAGATTTGTTTCCCGATGGAACTTTACTAATGTGTTTTAAGTCTCACCTGGGAGGATATTATTTTTAGGGGTAAAAGGATAGCTCAACTTTCATACCTGGCCAATTCTCAGCTCCTTTACTGAAACTGCAGTCACAAAAATCCTTAAAACTGGTATAAATCATCAAATTTGTTGACAATCACCAAATCTTATTTTCCATCATTTTGTACCTTTAGTAAGTAACCAGAGAGAGAGTGTGTGTGTGTGTGTGTGTGTGTGTTTGGTATAGGACAGTGGTGGGTAAATACTGGCCCGTGGGCTGGATCCACTTCACCAGGTTTAGTCCCTCACTGGCCACTGCTGCTGTATTTACCTGGTGTTTGCTGGTACGGGTGATTGTAGCTCCTGTTGGTCCTAGATCGCCATTCCCGGCCAATGGGAGCTGCAGGAAGCAGTGTCCTGGTGTGTGCCACTTCCTGCAACTCCTGCTGGTTAGGAATGGCAATCTGCAGCCAATGGGAGCTGCAAGCACCCATGCCAGCAGAGACACAGGTAAATATAATAGCAGCAGCTTGACGGATGCTAACCCTGGCATGCCACTGTGATTGTCACTGCCGTCTTATTGCCCACCCCTGGTAGAGGAGATGCAATGCCAGCTCTAAACCACCTGGCTACGTCTAGACTGCAGAGTTTTATCGGAAAAAAATACGCAAATTGCAAAGCACAATTTGTGTATCTTTTTCTGCTTTTTTTTTCGGAAGAGGCTTTTCTGAAATTTGGCCTGTCTACACAGGGACAAATTTCGGAAAAACCTCCTTTTTCGGAATGTCTCTTATTCTTCTCCCCGAAAGGAATACAGGGGTGATGAAAGAATGTTCCTGCTTTTTTGGAAACTGTTCCAAAAAAGTGGACGCATTCCGTGGATATGGCAGAGCTTTTCTGGGATACTGGAGGTATCCCGGAAAAACTCTGCAGTCTAGGCATAGCCCCTGAGGATTCCCTTGTAACAGTGGAGTGGTATAAAGCAAATCCCCTATTACTTTGAAGTGGTCTTTTGACGTGTTTGCAGTATTTGTGTCCTGGAATTCAGTTGCCTAACTAGGGCACTTCCATCATGAAAAGTATTAAGGCTTCTTAGTTCCAGCTCTGGTTCACTTGAGAGATCAGAAAGTCATGTTCTGTTGCATGTCAGTAATGCACCTCCCCAGTAGCCTAGTTATGTGGCCATGTTTTGCCTTTTATTCTGCATGTGGCTCAAAGCTTATGGTCCTATTTATTTAGACTGTCTCTAACTTGCCTAGAGCATTGTACTTGGGGTCGAGAGATGTGGGTGCTAGTCCCAACTTTATCACTGACTATGTGACCATGGGCAAGTCATTTTTCCTCTCTGGGCCTTAGTTACCTCATGTATGAAATAGGGAATAATAATACTTATCCACCTTTGCAAAGTGCTCTGGATGTAAAACTGTAGGGCTGTGTCTACACTGGCTGCCTATTACGGAATAGGCATGATAATGTAGAACTTTGGAATAGACAAATGCGCGGAATAAGAGATCCTCCGGAATAGGGCTTTATTCCGGAGGATCGCGCCAGTCTGGACGCTTTTCTCCGGCTTATCTCCAAGCCGGAAAAAAGCGGCGGCCATGAAAATGAAAATCCCCCGCGCATTTGCCTCTTCCAAAGTTCTACATTTGCATCCCTATTCCGTAATAGGGGCCAATGTAGACGTAGCCTAGGTGTGAAATATGTTCTTTTATTTCTTTGGGACAGTGTCTGACAGTTGAGCAAGGTTGGATGCTCTAGTCATTTTTTGTGTCACAATGATGTACAAAAGTGGCAAAACTTCTGAGTGATCAGGGTTTTATATTTGTGTGATAACCTTATTAGCACTGAAGCCTATTATCAAGCTTTCTGTGTTTGATAATAGTCATACATGTCATGATGTCACTGCAAGTGTATGTTACTAAAATTCATTATAGGTTTTTTTTTTTGTCACAGCCATTAAAAAGCAATATCGTGTAACATTTTTGAAAGGGCAAGTTTTAATACTATTAAATAGATGTCAAAACATACCATCAAGTGCAAGAACTGAAAATCCATTACAATTAGGAAGACACAGAAAGCCTTAAAAGAAAAATCTACATTAGTCTTTGTAACATCTCCATTAACCTAGAAAAGATAATCCATTTATTGAAATATCAGTTGTGTTATAATTGAAATATAATGCAATAGAGAGCATTTTGCACAAAGAAAGGATCATGTTTAAAGAAGCTTTAAAATTATTGATAGATTCATTTTGAAACTTATTCACCCACAGTTTCTGTTGCTCATTGTATATGCTGTGTTGGTCAAAATTATTTTTCACATAGAGATTTTTGATGAATTGTTATTATTGGATACAGGTGAGGAGGGGCATAGACTGGGTAAAATTGCAAACATTTTTCATACTTTCTATCTAAAAGGCTAAATGCGGGCTAAATAATTTAGACAATAGCTGTGATCCAAGTGAAAGGAAGTTTTGTCATTGATTTCAGTGGGTGCTGGAGCAGGCCCTAGATCTCTATAAAATTAACTACTCTGGCTGTAAACCTATGAAACTAAATGAATATATATTAATTATATGTAGTAGATCTGATCTTTGTCTATATATACATATATTGAAGTGAGCAATTTAATAAATCTGAAGTCTTTGGAAACAAATTTATCCTGAGACTTCCCAAACTATTTTATGACTATAGTACATACTCTTACATATTTTGACAAAGAAAGTATTTCTAACTTTTTTAAAATACAAACTCTTTTTACGTGATCGATTGGTTTGCCAGCACCCTCATTACATTCGAGCTATTGTTTTAGCTGTGTGCATGCTGCTTGTGTACTGTGACAATGCTGTAATTCGGACACAATAAAATTAGATTTTAAAAATAATAATGTTAGAACTGAACTGAAAGTCAAAATTACAGACAGCAGGTCCTGATTTTTCAACCCTTATTCATAAGGAGTGGCACTTACACAAGTAGACCCATTGACTTCACTGGAACACACTGCTTCTTAGCATGTAAATTCAAATTAGTTAGGGAGTATTAAGTTGAACTTTATTCTTTTTAAGGATAACTCATTCAGGGCTGGATTAACTCTTTTGGGGACCCAGTGCTATTACATTTTGTGGGGCCCCTTAGGCTCTGGTGCAGGGCCAAAAACAAAGGGTTCAGTGTGGGAGGAGGCCCTGGGTTGAGGCAGCAGGATGGGTGCGGGAGGGATTAAGGGCTTCAGCTGGGGGTGTGGGCTCTGCAGTGGGTTTGAGGATGAGGCATTTGGGATGCAGGAGGGGGCTATAGGAATGCAGGAGAGGGCTTATGGAAGGAGGTTGGGGTGGGGTGCATCGTGTCAGCGGGAGTTAGGGTACAGGAGGGGGTTGAGGGTCGATGTGTGGGGTCTAGGAGAGAGCTAGGGTGTGAGAGGGGCTCAGGGCTGGGGTTCTGGATTAGGGTGGAGTGTCTGGACAGGAATTAGGGACTTAAGTGCAGGAGAGGACTCACGGCTTTTTACCTGGGGCAGCTCCCATTTGCTGGGGGCAGGAACAGGTGGCTCCATGCGGCCTTTGCTTGGCTGTAGGCACCACCCTTGCTGTTCCCACTGGCTGCGATTCCTGGCCAATGGGAGCTGAAGGGTGGAGCCTCAAGCTGAAGGCATTGTGAGGCACCATGACTTGGCTTTAGCTGAGGAGGGAGGAATGGCAGCGCACACAGCTCCCTATCCCCTCCCCTTCCCCCTACCCCTCCATCCCCGCTGGCAGGCTGGTTCAGAACACAGGGGCTTTAGTGGCTGTAGCCCCAGGCCCTTGGCTAAGAGGGGCCCCGTTAACCCAGGACCATAGGCTGCAGTCCCTGAAATTCCTTTCTTAATTTGACCCTGATCTCATTTATAAGGCATAGTACTTGTCTGTCATATTGACAGAATAATTTTCAGTTATTGAAGAAATCCTGGAAGTTCTGACATTATCATGTGCCTATTAAACTCAGCCATTCAACACTAATTTCACAATGTCTGCTTGTGCACATCAGGGACAGATCCTGATGCCCATACTCAGTTCTTCCCAACTGGAGTTTGTCCAAGTTGTGACGGAGTAAAACTTCAACATTAGTCTCACAGACAAACTTCTAAAAGCAACACCCATTAACTATCTACTCTGATATTTATAAGAATCCTATCGCTGTAGTTCTTAAGATTTGTACCATTTTCCATTCTATCTATGGACAATACACTGACTGTAGTACAGGGATGGGCAAGAGATAGCCCAGGGGCTGGATTCGGCCTGCCAAGCCTTTCATTCTGGCCCATGGCCCAAGCCGCTGGATCCACAGGCAGGGAGCCAGCTCAGAAGCTGGCTGCTCCATTTGCTTCTCTGCAACATTCGGGGTGAGGGGAGAGCTTTGTGTGCTGTGACCCCCCTCCGTCACTAAAAATCCCTCTCAGACCTCACACCCTTTCCTGTACCCCTCTCTCTTACCCGGAGCTCCCTTCTACATCCAATCTCTGTTCCAGACCCTGCAGTCCCTCCATAGAAAAGTACAGTCCCTTACCACATGCCAAAATTTTGGAGTGACCGCCAATCAAAAATTATTGCCCCGCCCCCATGCTTTAGTATAAAAACAATGATTTCTCCTTTAGTACTATGTGCTGTTAGTTTTTCCAGGCATGCTCTTCATATTGACCTAGAAAAATATGACCACTAGAATATTCTCTCATGTATTAGTTGACAGCAGATACATGCTACAAACTAATCAATAAGGAAGGACTCAAGAGAAGAGTGAAATCTTACACTTGTTGCACAGTATAAATTGGGCATCCTATTGGATATGGGTAGGCCAAATGTTTGCAGTAAACAAGAGGACTGTTGGTAGATCTATTTCTGCTCAGTTTAAAGCTGGCGTAGGAGAGATGGAGCATGGTTTGATGTAAGAATAGAATGAGCTCTTATGCTTTAAATTAATGTATTTGTCAGGGATGGTCCAATCATCAGTGTCACCCATGCAACAACTTAATATTTACATAATTGGTGAATGGAACCATTATTAAGCCTTTTTGCCTGATGTAACTTCTGGTAGGAAAGTCATATTTTGGTCATGTTACTGTGGTCTAACATTTCAGAATAAAATCAGTACAGTTTTTAAGTAGTTTTCATCCTTAAGGATTTCAAAATATTTTGCAAATATTTTCAGTAGTGTATACAATACCAACATTTACAGTTGTTAAAAAGTTGGTACAGTATACACTTTGCATAGACTTTTTCCTGTAATAAATACATCATTTTACTAGGTGTTATTATTTACTCACATGATGCCAAAGGTGTGCATGCTGCTTTACATATATGGGGGGAGACAAGTTCCCTGAAGAGTTGCAGAATATAAAATATCTTCTCAAATGAGATCATCTCTGTAGCAAGAGAGCTAATTAAGGAACCCTTTGATATGCACATATAATTCCTACTGTTGCTAATGAGAATTGCATGATTTTATTGAGGGTAGAATATTATTTACTTTTTCTATGACTGAAGATTGATTGAAACATATCCTCAGCTGCTGCCAGCTGGCCCTCAATGGAGCTGTTCTAGTTTACACTGGTCCATTTTAAAAAAAGAGGAAACATGTCTAACATGGAGTATGCCCATTCAGAGAAACAAGTCTTCTAATATTCAAACAACAAAACCCCGTCCGAGAGACACTGTAGCACTGAGTCAACTTTTACTAACTTGAGAGAGAGTCAGAAATATTAATTTTTCTTTCTCACCTACTTTTCTAAGCAATGAGAGGCCCCTTTAGTAGAGAATCATAATAGTAAAAGTATTTCATGGAGCTAAAATAAAATGAAACATAAATCACTTTACATCAAATAGCCAAAGTAGCTTCAGAACCCAAAGAGGGTATATCAAGGGGTAGAAGTGCAACATCAAGATTTCATGTGAAGGATGGAAAAAGTAACCTCACCAGGACAAAAAAGGCAAGTTTTAAATGTCCACTAGTGCTTATAAGTGAGTTGTTTTGCATTGGACAGCCCAGTCACAGATAGAATTCTAGGAGGGGTTCTTTAAATTCATGGAGAAGCCAAGAAATGGTTACCAGTATCCATAGACCTTTGGTTTGTCTTTTCTTTGGAAGGATACATATTCAAATGTTGCTGTCTCTAAAACAGGGTTGATGCACGTTAATCAAGTAATGTGAGGTAATCACAGTGTTGCCAACTCTCACAATGTTTCTTAAATCCCCAGTCACTGGAGTCAAGAGATTTTAAATGAAAGCTGAGCGTCTCATACAAAGAAATGCATTACTAGTCTTGTTACCATTGCCAAGAAATGCTTGAAAATGTGAAGCAAGTGCTCCCTAAAGACACAGAACCCAGTCGACAAAGAGAAAGAACCTAACATTTTATAAAACAAATCTAATAATTTTTAAGCCATGATTCTGGGAGCCCTAACTCATGATTTTCAAGTGCTTGGAGATGGCAGTACTGTAAATAGGTCATGTAACTTGTTGATACGGATTTTCCCATGTAACAGGAATGAGTTTTCTAGCTTCTGTGTTTGCACTGAGGAATCATTCGTTGTTATGCACTGACAAACTAGCTGGCACAGTTGTATTTCCAAATAGCAGAGGGACTGATGTCAGCTTTGAAGCTGTGTCAGGAATCAATATTTGGGCTAGTTCTTCTCATGATGTTGCTTCAGAAAAGAACTGTGGTGAGACCAGAGATACTCTGGAGGAGGCTCATAGAAGCCCTTAGTTAAACATCATGGCTCAGAATCACTGGAACTTCTCTCTTTCGTTCTTCCTAGTTCTCAGCTCCAAATGTGAGCACTAAGGAGTCAGTTTCACATCCTGATTTTCACAGGGTAGGAGGGAAGCAAGAGATAAGGTAGATGTTCTATCCGAGAAGATGGCTAGAAGCACTTGTGGAGGCTGCTGCTTGACTGCATGACACCACAGCCTTGCTACCACAGTCCTTTCTAGAAACCCCTCGGAAGTGGGAGGGGACAGAGGAAGCCACCAAGAGAAGGCTGGAATGTGAAGGAACTTTGAGAAATCATGGACTAAAATAAATTTTAACCTGAGCCTCTGACTCGATGTTAATTTAGACTTAAGAATAATTATTTTTGAATATCATAAGTAGACAGTTGTTCTCTAGCAAATACTACAAAGTCAGTTTTGGAGGACATCAATGGGAAAATGCAGATTTTGTCTTTTTGTGGATGCGTATGTAATTCTAAATGAGTCGATACTGAAGGGAATTAAGCAACATCTCAGAGGCAGAGTTTGAAGAAAGCTGAAAAGAAGGTACTTGGTCCAGCCCTAAATAAGCAGATATTGTTATAGATATTTACAATATCTATCTAATGCTTCAGAAGTTGCTTTACTTGTGTTGAGGTACAATTGCTCATCTGAGTAATCTCAGCAGTTTAGTGGAATTACTCATTTGAGAAGGTGTGAATAAGAGTTTCTCAGTGTGGCCCTCAGGGAGCCACTTACAGGGCCAGATTTAGATAAGATCTAGTTTCTTGCTGTTTCTATCCTCCAGAGAACTGAAACACTGTGGGCATGTCTACACAGCAGGGCAAAAGTCGAATTAAGATACGCAACTTCAGCTATGTCAGTTGAGTAGCTGAAGTCGAAATAGCTTAATTCGGCTTTTGGCACAGCAGGAAGTCGAAGGAAGAACACTCTTCCTTCAACTTCCCTTACTTCTTGTAAAATGAGGGTTATAGGAGTTGGAGTAAGAAGTCCTTCAGCTCAACATTAAGTCAAAATAATGGCTTGCTATGTAGATGCACATTTGATATTTCAAAATAACGTCAGTTATTCTGAAGTAATGCTACCGTGTAGACATATCCATTGAGAATATCAGATTTTGAATTATTTCACCCCTATACATGGCTCCCTGAAATGTTAAAAATGACAGTTAAACTATAAACATAAATACTACACCAGACCTCCACATATAAACTCACCAGAATGGTTTTCAGAAAGCAAGGTCTGTAGGTGCTACTTGACTTTGAGTCAAAGTCATGGCAGGATGCTGTTTTGACTTCTTCTTCAAAGAGAAAAACTGTATGCAAGAAAAGCTGAACAGGCTGAAGCAGCAGCTGCTATCACTCATCACAAAATTAAACCACTCCTGAAGAGACAGATTCTGCCATTTTTACTTATAGAGGGTACTCTCTTACTTTGTGAGTCTCATTAAAACAAGTTAAATTCTGCCAGTCTCACTCGCAGTCTCACTCTTGATGATTACTGCAGTACCTTACTTCTCAAGTGGTCTTACTTAAATCAGTGGGATTACTTTTGGCCCTTAGATTTTCCTCATTATCCAAAGACCTGAGAAACTTCTGAAGATATAAGTAATGTTGTCCTGCTCATTTGATCTTGAGTTATGAAGGCATCTGTATCCAGTCTGTCCACATAACTCAGATGATGGGTCATATACTACACAGATTTCCTGTCTTTTCATCCGCTCCCTCCCTTACTTCCCATTCCTGTTGAAGCTTCACAAAGTTGCCATCAGCTCTGATGGATACACTCATGTTCCAAATGTAGATCTGAGCATTGTAATGGAGTTGGCAATAGCTAAAGGAAACTGCTTGAGCACTTCCCTCCAAAGCTTCCTTAATTCAGCATAGTGGCTCCAACCAGTCATCTCTTTGCACTGATTAATTGTGAAGAACAGGAGGGGAGAGTTCCCTCCCCTCTCTCTGCATTTCTGTATCGACACTAAAACGATCAAAACTGGCCCCTCTGCAGCTTCCACATATAGGAACCATCTCTGGTAACAGATTGTTACATGTTTAATGAAATTGAGAAAAACAAGAAATGTAAAGGCTGCAGGGCTACACAAGTTTGCTGTTCAGTCTGCCAAATTCAAACTAGCTCAGGCAACTCACAGAAGTTTGGCTTCTCACTCATTAAGGAGATTTATATAAGATGTACCAAAATCTGTATCCAGCAGGCTGGAGAGTATTGAGTGGCATGCCATTTGCAAGTGTGAGATGAAATGGAGTCAGCTTGATTGAGTGTCTTTGTCACTCCAGTTATATTCCTTATCACAATACGGAAGGGAATATCTGTGCAGACATGACAATCAGATCAACCTAACTGGTAATGACCACAATAGAACCTTGGAGTTATGAACATCAGAATTATGAACTGATCTGTCAACCACACACCTCATTTGGAACCATATGCAAAAAACAAAAAAAGGGAAAAGTTAAAAAAAAGATTTGACAAGATAAGGAACATGTCTCTGTGTTTGTTTCATTTAAATTAAGAAGGCTTAAAGCAGCATTTCTGCATACTAGAGTTTCAAAGCTGTTTTAAGTCAATGTTCAGTTGTAAACTGTTGAAAGAGCAACCATACATAACCTTTTGTTCAAAGTTACCAACATTTCAGAGTTATAAAAAATCTTCTTTGCCAAGGGCTACGTCTACACTGGCCCCTAATTCCGGAAAAGTCATGCAAAGCAGGTAAGTCAGAATAGGGAAATCCGCGGGGGATTTAAATATCCCCCGCGTATTTAAATAAACATGTCCGCCGCTTTTTTCCCGGCTTGGGGAAAAGCAGGAAAAAAGCGTCTAGACTGGCGCGATCCTCCGGAATAAAGCCCTTTTCCGGAGGATCTCTTATTCCTACTTGAAAGTCATGCAATTCTTGAAAGTAGGAATAAGAGATCCTCCGGAAAAGGGCTTTATTCCGGAGGATCACGCCAGTCTAGACGCTTTTTTCCGTCTTTTCCCCAAGCCGGAAAAAAAGCGGCGGACATGTTTATTTAAATCCGCGGAGGATATTTAAATCCCCGCGGATTTCCCTATTCTGACTTACCTGCTTTGCATGACTTTTCCGGAATTAGGGGCCAGTGTAGACGTAGCCAAGGTGTTTGTAACTCTGAGGTTCCATTGTATTTCTTAACCAATTGATTCTGTATTGGCTCAGGTGCATAGGATCAGTGAGTTCTTTGAGACTATGTGCATGGAATAACATCCATTGTAATCTTGTGTAAGGCCTGTTTCATTACAAGGGCCCTTGGTCAGTCAGTGTAATGTACTCAAAAGCCATAAGCACAGAGAATCTATCTAGTGTAAAGAAACTAGAATAGTATTTTAAAAAGCAAGCCCCTCTTTTTTTCAATTTGCAAAGAAAGCCTCCATTGTATAACACTTTGCAGCACTGGTTATTTTGAGCCAGTAGGCAAAACAAACATACCAACAGATGTGTTAGCTTCACTCAAATATCTCATCAGGATACTTCAGCTACCTTCAGCTACAGAACCTGATGCAGCCAGGGAGATGTTAACACACAAACAGCCCTCTAAAATTACTGAAATGTACTCATAACAGCTATAGCTACTTTTCACAATATGTTCCAAGAAAAAACAAAAAACAGAAAAATCTCCAGCACTCCACTACTATGGTGGACATAAGACCCAGCTGTCCTGGGCCAGCTGTGGGGTATTGGAACAAAGATGTGTATATTATTGTAATTGATGCCTTTGACCTTTAATCAAGATTTATAATGGCATATTAGTTCAACTGAGTGACACTTTATCTGGCTCGCTTCAAATGAATAACTACATCATTTTCTTCCATCCTTAATTTCTTTCAGCACAGAGTCATTTTAGGCAGCCGTGTTCTTCAAATATTTTCCTTGAGTGGATATGTAGCTTAACACCCGGGTTTTGTAAGGGGGTGGCTCTTTCTATATGTGCGTGTTTTCTGAGGCTTTTCAACCAGCACTGTAATGGAAAGCTCTCAGCTAGCACCTCAGCAGTGGAAAGTGTCACTGAGATCACTGCCCATTTTAGATGCCCCAGTAACACAAATTATGGCAGTGGCAATTAGGATTTTTGAACTGTCTCCAGCCCTACGGACTATAAGGATAATGGTGGGATCTATAATGGAATATATACTAATAGGCTTTGCATGCTCGTTGTGCCTAGGCGACATACTTCAGAAGTCACTGGGTTTGAGAAACCCATATCCTTCAGTGTACTTAGGTTCATTTGAGCAATTGAGTGGGATGACTCGCATGACTGGAGCGCTGTCATGGAAGGGTATAGATTGTTCAGGAAGAATAGGCAGGGGAGAAAAGGAGGAGGAGTTGCACTATATGTAAGAGAGCACTATGATTGCTCTGAACTCCAGTATAAAGAGGGAGAAAAACTTGTTGAAAGTCTATGGGTCAGGTTTAAAGGAGCAAACAGCAGTGATGTTGTGGTTGGTGTCTGCTACAGGCCACCGAACCAGGTGGATGAGGTAGATGAGGCTTTCTTCAAACAACTGAGCGAAGCTTCCAGATCGCAGGCCCTGGTTCTCATGGGGGACTTTAATCACCCTGACATCTGTTGGGAAACCAATACGGCAGTACACAGGCAATCCAGGAAGTTTTTGGAGAATGTTGGGGATAACTTCTTGGTACAAGTGCTGAAGGATCCGACCAGGGGCCGTGCACAGCTTGACCTTCTCCTCACAAACAGGGAGGAACTAATAGGGGACATAGAGGTGGGTGACAACCTGGGAAGCAGTGATCATGAGATGGTAGATTTCAGGATCCTGACCAAAGGAAGGAAAGAGAGTAGTAAAATACACACCTTGGACTTCAAAAAAGCAGATTTTGACTCCCTCAGAGATCTGATGGAAAGAATCCCCTGGGATGTTAACATGAAGGGGAAAGGAGTTCAGGACAGCTGGCAGTATTTTAAAGAAGCCTTATTGAAGGCACAGAAAGAAACCATCCCGACACGTAGCAAGAGAGGCAAACCTGGTAGGAGACCGGATTGGCTTACAGGGGAAATCCTTGGTGTACTTAAGCACAAAAAGGAAGCTTACAGAAAGTGGAAACTTGGACAAATGACTAGGGAGGAGCTTAAATGTATAGTTCGAGAATGCCGGGGGGTTATCAGGAAGGCGAAAGCGCAAATGGAGTTGCGACTGGCTAAGGATGTGAAGGATAACAAGAAAGGTTTCTACAGGCATGTCAACAAAAAGAAGGTGATCAGAGAGGGTGTGCAGTCCCTAATGGATGAAGGAGGTAACCTAGTGACAGAGGATGTGGGGAAAGCTGAAGTACTCAATGCTTTCTTTGCCTCTGTATTCACGGACAAGGTCGGCTCCTGGACTCCTGTGCTAAGCGACGCAAGATGGGAAGAAGATGGACAGCCCTTGGTGGGTAAAGAACAGGTTAGGAACTATTTAGAAAAACTAAACGTACACAAATCCATGGGTCCAGACTTAATGCACCCAAGGGTACTGAAGGAGTTGGCAAATGTCATTGAGGAGCCTTTGGCCATTATCTTTGAAAAGTCGTGGAGATCGGGCGAAATCCCGGATGATTGGAAAAAGGCAAATGTAGTACCCATCTTCAAAAAAGGGAAGAAGGACGATCCAGGGAACTATAGGCCGGTCAGTCTTACCTCGGTTCCTGGAAAAATCATGGAAGGGATCCTAAAGGAATCCATTTTGAGACACTTGAATGAGAGGAAAGTGATCAGGAATAGTCAGCATGGATTCACAAAGGGCAAGTCGTGCTTGACCAATCTGATTAGCTTCTATGATGAGGTAACTGGCTCAGTGGACATGGGAAAGTCAGTGGATGTTATATACCTTGACTTTAGCAAGGCTTTTGATACGGTCTCCCACAATATTCTTGCCAGCAAGTTAAGGGAATGCGGATTGGATAAATGGACAGTAAGATGGATAGAAAGATGGCTAGAAGGCCGGGCCCAGCGGGTAGTGATCAACGGTTCGATGTCAGGATGGCGGTCGGTTTCTAGTGGAGTGCCCCAAGGTTCGGTTCTAGGACCGGTTTTGTTCAATATCTTTATTAATGACCTGGATGAGGGGATAGATTGCACCCTCAGCAAGTTTGCAGATGACACTAAGCTAGGGGGAGAGGTAGATACGCTTAAGGGCAGAGATAGGGTCCAGAGTGACTTAGACAAATTGGAGGATTGGGCCACTAGAAATCTCATGAGATTCAACAAAGACAAGTGTAGAGTCCTGCACTTGGGACGGAAGAATCCCAAGCATAGTTACAGGCTGGGGACCAACCAGTTAAGTAGTAGTTCTGCAGAAAAGGACCTGGGGGTTACAGTGGATGAGAAGCTAGATATGAGTCAACAGTGTGCCCTTGTAGCCAAGAAGGCTAATGGCATATTAGGATGCATTAAGAGGAACATTGCCAGCAGATCCAGAGATGTCATTATTCCCCTTTATTCGGCTTTGGTGAGGCCACATCTGGAGTACTGTGTCCAGTTCTGGGCCCCCCACTACAAAAAGGATGCGGACGCATTGGAGAGGGTCCAGCGGAGGGCAACCAAAATGATTAGGGGTCTGGAGCATATGACCTACGAGGAGAGGCTGAGGGACTTGGGTCTGTTTAGTCTGCAGAAGCGAAGAGTGAGGGGGGACTTGATAGCAGCCTTCAACTTCCTGAAGGGAGGTTCCAAAGAGGATGGAGAGAGGCTGTTCTCAGTAGTGACAGATGGCAGAACAAGGAGCAATGGTCTCAAGTTGTGGTGGGAGAGGTCCAGATTGGATATTAGGAAAAACTATTTTACTAGGAGGGTAGTGAAGCACTGGAATGGGTTACCTAGGGAAGTAGTGGAGTCTCCATCCCTAGAGGTGTTTAAGTCTCGGCTTGACAAAGCCCTGGCCGGGTTGATTTAGATGGGATTGGTCCTGCCTAGAGCGGAGGGCTGGACTTGACGACCTTCTGAGGTCTCTTCCAGTTCTGATTCTATGATAAGGGGATGGTTGGATGAAATAACATGATCTTGGTAACTAATTGACCATTCATTTCCAGTTGGAAATAGGTCAATGGAGGGATGATAGGAGTTGCTATAGGGAACTTTCTGGGTGTCTGGCTGGTGAGTCTTGCCCACATGCTCAGGGTTTAGCTGATCGCCATATTTGGGGTCAGGAAGGAATTTTCCTCCAGGGTAGATTGGCAGAGGCCCTGGAGGTTTTTCGCCTTCCTCTGTAGCATTGGGCACAGATCACAGCTGAAGGACTCTCTGCATGTTGGGGCCTTCAAAGTATTGGAAGGCTTCAATATCTGAGACATAGGTGAGAGGATTATTCTAAGAGGGGTGGGTGAGATTCTGTGGCCTGCACTGTGCAGGGGGTCAGACTAGATGATCATAATGGTCCCTTCTGACCTTAAAGTCTATGAGTCTATGAATTTGATTTTTAGAACTTTCCTGACTGACCATTTTTCTAGGCTTCACACCAGACTCTACTATCATAATGTCTCCTTGTCAGTAAATCAACAATGCCAGGAGAGCCTAATGTCTTCAAGCAACTCAATAACAGCTCATACATCATAATGCAGAAAGCTCAGTTGTTTCCCTGTATCATACCCACTTCCACTTCTCTGCAGGTTGCTCTGCCTATCCAGGTTCAGCCTTAAGGCCAAGTCTACACTGGGGGAGAAAGTCAACTTAAGATACACAACTCCAGCTACAAGAATAGCATAGCTGGAGTTGACATATGTTAAGCTGAATTTCTGGGGTATCCCTCTTGCGGGTGATCAACGGGAGAAACTCTCCCATTGACTTCCCTTATTCCTCGCAACCCTGTGGAGTACTGGGGTCAATGAGATTCTATCAGCGGTTGATTAAGTGGGTTCTTACTAGACCCACTAAACTGAACCTCAGAAGCTTGATCTCCGGAATGTCGATCTTTGGGTAAGTGTAGACCTGGCCTTAGAAAACCAAAAAATCTGGTTTGCTGACATTGTTCCCTAAAACAGTGTCAAAGTGTCAGTGATGATCATCAGCAAGAGACTGGGTGGCTTAAGTACTATAGGAATTCACCTGCACTACCAGAGAATACAGCCTTTCACGGGACAGGTTAGGACACTTTCATCCTGAGGTACAGTTTTGCAGCTCAAGCTTTCCGCATACCAAACTTCTTCCTATAAATCAGCAAAAACTCTGAGCAAGCAAGTCTTGAGCTTACCAAGAATGCTCTGCCTTTGAAACTGTATTGCCTGGCTGTAAGTAAATGGACATCAGTTCACAAAGGTAGGCACTGAGATGGATTTAAGTAATATTTGAAGTATGTCTGTGCTCTTCCTCTGGGGGAATTCTGTTCCAAAAATTAAATGCTACAAACAATATTTTAAAATTGTACAATTTTTGTCAAAATAACATGACATAATTACACCGGTTTCAAGTATTTTGGTAATTCATTTCAAAATACCTGTAAGGAAATTGGACGGTAATAATCCAACCACCCCTAACCCCCAGCTCTAGAGAGTTAAAGAAATCTCTATGGCAACCCAGACATGTACCCCCCCCCCCCCGAGCCCAGCTGGGGGGCCATACACTCACTCACACCTCCTTCTCCCCAGAGTCCAGCTCTGGGAGCCCTCCTTGCCCAGATACCGGTACTCCCTCTGTCCTCCCACACCCTGCTGCAGGGGTCCCCTTGCTCAGATACATGTGTCCCCCTTACCTCCAGAGCCTAGCAGTGACTCCCTCCCTAGCTCAGATACCTAATCCTTATCCCTGAGAGCTCAGGAATACAGCCTAATGCTCCATCCCAGGCTTGCATGGAGTTACCTGTGCACCACTCTCTCCTTTCCTCTGGGCATGTGGGGAACTGTAGCTGCCAGGAACTCTCTAGCTCTCTCCCCCTGCCCCTGACTTGTCTTCCATGTGCAAATTGGGCTCTGCTAAGTCTAGATCTAGCAGTCCCTAGTGTTGGCCAGCAGTACAGTAGCCCATTTCTGTGGGAGAAAGGAAATTCTGCCCCAAAAACCATTAATTTATGTAAAATTCTGCATTGTGCAGTGATGCAGAATTCCCCCAAAGTAATGCTTTGAAAAGTGGTTCTATAAAAATAGTATGACTGAATTCCATGTTTCTTTGTTTCTCAATGACTCCATATCAAGTTTATTCTGTTTATGGGGAAAATGTTTTTCTATTTACCAGATGGGGAGTTAAAGTCAAGCTGGATTCTTCTGGGCTTGCACAGTATCTTCTGTAATTAAGAGTCTGCAGCTGGAACAATTCTGTATGGTTTGTGAAACCAATTTGATAAACCTGCTAATTGGCCACGTTGGTTTGTTTACTTACCAGCACTGCAAATGGCAAAATGGAACCAATGGGAGCTGGGAAGCTCTGTGGCTGTGGCGCTGGTAAGTAAACAAACTGGCGTGGCCAGTTAACATGTCTCTCAAAGTAGTTTTGTGGACCACTTTGAGAAACACTGCTGTAGATGATGCCCTTGGAAGAGAAGTTTCTCACTCTCTCATAGTTGTTTGCTCTGAAGTGTTAATTGGAGTAAAACGTGGTAAAATCTTGTTTTTGTCACCAAAGTAAATAACTCAGACTCTCAATAAAGGTCTGTTCAATAAGAAGGTGCCTTATTACAGTCATTTTTCATAACTGTCCTTTACATTGAGATCTCTCAGTGGCTTAAGATGTGAGTGATCCCTTTTTTCCTATTATTATGGTTTCACACAAGATGTTTTGTGCAGCTGGAAAGGTGACCAAGTGAATTCAAGACCTCTTATCAAAGCCACAAATGGGTTTGTTCTTGTCTCCTTTCACTATTTCTGGGTGTCAGTATCACACAGCAAATCATGATCTAGCCAATTAGCAAGCCCATAAGTGCCACCTTTGAACAGACCAACATTTTTCTAGTTTGCTTGGTTCTTACCCATCAGTTGGTATTTGTTACTTGCAATTACTAATTTTGCTCTTTTTTCCCCTTTCAGTTGCCAAGAAGGAAAAGACAAAACCACTGCCAATACCATGTCCTTAGTCTGAGAAGGAATAGCTACTGAGATGATGGGCCTAACCACCTCTGACCCTCTCCTGTCATTTCTCTCTATTCCTTTCCGCCATTTGTTTGTAAGGGAGTCTTTCCCCTGCCACTCCTGTTCCTTAAGAGCAAGGGGACAATAAACTGATGTTGTTTTTCACTGACTCAGCTGGTGTGTCATTTTCCTTTATTTGCTGTTAATGCTTTCAGTTTAAATCTGTACTTAGAGATGGACTCCAACCAAAACACTCAGATTTGGGTCTGTGTTTGGATTTCAAAGTCTCTCAATCTTTGAGAATGTTTGGATTTAAGGTTTTGTGTTTGTCTCATTATAAAGATCAGGGCTGTTTGCAAAGTTTGAAGGCAGAATCAGTTTGCATTTTGATACCTACTCATCCTAAGTGCAGGGGTTTGGGGACTTGTTTCAGATCCATATCTACTTGCTTTAGTTATTTATGTGTGATTGTGAGTAGCATAATAAATTGTTGTACTTGGGAGTTAGGGTTAGTCATGGAACTCAGGCTATGTCTACACTACAGGGTTTTTGCGCAAAAAGAGCCTATCAGAAAAAGCACAGGTGCTCTGATGGCCATTCATAGAATGGCCATCAGAACTTTCTTGCGCACGAGCATCCATGCAGTGTGGACGCTCTCTTGCGCAAAAGCACATCGCTTTTGAGATGCACTTTTGAGGTGTGGACACGCTTTTGCTCAAGACGTTTTCAGAGAAGATCTCTTCTGCAAAAAGCTTCTTGTGCAAAAACCCTACAGTGTAAACAAAACCTCAGACGTGGGGTTGCATGTGGCCATTTCTAATGACTGAAAGCTGCCATGTGTCCTATTTATAGTGGAGCTCCTGCGATGGTGTTCTTGCAGAACTGTAATAATAAAACTTTGGCTCTTCTAGAGCTGTCTATATTAATTATATAGCTGTAGAGGACAACAGCTTAATCTAGAACTATCCTGTAACTGGCAATTAACATCTTCACTTGAGTAATACTAGTTTCTTTGACAACCTCTTTCCTGCATTAAGATGTTAAAAGTAAATGTCGAGATCATGTGGGTCATAGAGCCAATCAAATATGCAGAGCTTCGGTCTTCTGAAACCTAGCCATTTATTACTTCCCCCTTTATTATATATGTAGTTTAAGTGTCAGATCCAGGCAAGTCTTTTACTTATTAATTGTGATGAAAGTGTATCTTTATCTGGTAGCCATGGCAAAAAGCCACTGGCAGGAAAACTGAGGAATTTTATAGTCCCAATTTTTTTAATGGCTAAACCATTAAGTGAAGATAAAATTATATTCTCATGATAAATTGTTCCTCTCTACACAATTAAAGTGGCACTTTTTATTTACTGAAATCTTTTGCAACACTTGACAGGTACCTGAGTTCTATCAGTTCCCTTCATTATATGGTGAGGGTGAATCACTGTTCTACATGATCTACAATAAAGGTTAAGTTGAAGAGAAATGCTGTGGAAAGTAGTGTTATCTCTTATCATTGAAAGCAGTGGTGTCTTGTTTCTTTGCAATGAGCTACATACTGAACTGAAACTAAATGGGAGTAGGATTATGGTTACCCTACTATACATTTTACAACTAAATCCTAGATTTGGGTATAATAGGTCTCTCTATTTTTTTGAACTTTACCTTTTTCTTAATATTGTGCTTTTCCTTTTAAACAGATTCAGATAATTGATCAAACAGGGTATGTCTACACTACCACCCTAGTTCGAACTAGGGTGGTAATGTAGGCAACCGGAGTTGCAAATGAAGCCCGGGATTTGAATTTCCCGGGCTTCATTTGCATAAAGCCAGGCGCCGCCATTTTTAAATGTCCGCTAGTGTGGACTCCGTGCCGCGCGACTACACGCGGCACGGAGTCCGCACTAGCAGACATTTAAAAATGGCAGTGCCCGCTTTATGCAAATGAAGCCTGGGAAATTCAAATCACGGGCTTCATTTGCAACTCCGGTTGCCTACATTACCACCCTAGTTCGAACTAGGGTGGTAGTGTAGACATACCCACACATAGTAACTTGTGGAGTAAAATGAAGTAAAAAAGTGTGTAGAAGAGAGTTGGAACTGGGGTTAGGAAAAGATTTATAACAATCCTTTATCTTTGCCCATTACCTTTCATCTTTTATCCAAGGTTTTCTGGAGGCCTGATCCAAAGCCCTTGGAAGTCAGTCAGACTCCCATTGAATTTGAGTCAGTTTTCCTGTATTTTCCAAATATTAATCAAGCCTTGCCTTTTTGAGGTGGATAAGTATTACAGCTTTTTTACAGAAAGAGACTCTAACACTAATACTAACTCTGTATGTCGATTTAAATTATGCTGGTTCAGTTACATGTTATGTAACTGAGGTTGACGTACAGCAGTGTCTATGCCATCCTACATTGACAGAAGATGCTCTCCGATCAACATAGCTTCTTTCACTCAGGGAGGTGGAATGCAGGTGTTATTGGGGGAACGCTCTACCAACAACTTCGTGTGTTTTCAACAGACCCACTAAATTGAAACTGCTGTATTGATCACAGCCTTGTTGATTTAGCCAGTAGTGCGGACATAGCCTAATAGTGATATAATTTATCCTGTGTGATGTAAAATACTCTTCTTGCCCTCAAACAGTGGCAGAGATGTTTTATTGTGGGGTGTAGATTTTCTCTTGCTAAATGAAAACAATAGTCATCAATTATTTTGCAGATTGTCAGAAATAGACCTATATTACTCTAGAAAGGGGACAAAATATACAGACTCGAGGCCCTATTTTCTCTACTATAGAAGTTAAATTATTTCCTGAAAGAGTGAGGAAATGACACCAAATATCAAATAATGATTATAATCTTTTAATATACAGGGTTTTCCAAACTGTAAAAAAAAGTAGTAAACTTTAAAGTGAATATGGAACTCTATAATTTCAGATTACACAAAGCAAGGATCAATTTGAACTGTAGCCTTTAATATCTCCATTCTTATCAGAATATTTTTCTATGAACATTTAGTCAGTTCTCCAGTTTTCTATGGATGTATGGTTGTTATCACATGGATAGTCAATCCTGATAGGGCAGAAATATTATAGACTATTTATAGCATTAATTCTTTCTTTCAGTATATATTTCCTGTCCCATATAAATTTTCTGGAGCAATTTGGATTCATGTGAGAATGCTGGTTGATTTCTAATTTTTGTTTTAAATCTATGGTGGGATGATTTGGAATTAGGATTTTTTTCTCTGTTGCACAGCTCTGTCTTTGCTTATGCATGCTTTATATATTTTGAAGCTACATAGCTCTGATGGCAACTTTTTATACAGACTTTGAAGAGTATGTACCTGATTCTGACACCCTTATTTGTGATGTAAAAAGAAAAGTCCCCCTATAACAGGTCCCGCTGACTTCAGTTGAATCACTTACTGAGTAACGCACTAATGAACATGGATAAAGATATCAGAATCTGGCTATAAAAGCAAAGAGAGACTGAAGTCTTCAAGATACCGGCCAAATTCTAAAAGAGCACTATGTATAAAGCACTCTTCAGAAACTGCCTCTATACTAGGGGAAGCTAATCCTGACTACCCTTCGAAATTCCAGTTATAAAGCTGGAGCTGCTGGACATTTTGGGGCCGGGTGTTTGGCCTGCAAGATTCTGAATCTACAGTGCCATACTCAGAAGTAGTATTATTCCATGCAGAGACTATAATTTGTGCACAGGGAAAGGCATTTTTGTGCAGACAGGAGGGTCCATTGCCAGTCAGAGTATGAGTTTAGAATCTCACCTACAGTGATTGGTATGGGTAATGAAACTTGTAAATCGTCTAAAATTTGTCAAATAACATTTGCGAACTGAGTAATTGTTCACATACATGTTGTTCAAGTTTGCAATCTTCTGCTAGGTGGATGTGAGGCTTTCATTTTCCACAGTGATATCTCGTTCACTGCTTTTTCTCTTTGAGAGCCACTGATGTAAAATTACTTGTTCCTTTCTATTCATTTTTCCATAACTTTACTTGTGTTATTTGCAACAGCTGGACTGTACTTACTGACTTTTCTTGCTCTGAGACAAGGAAAATGTTGCCTTTTCAGCTGTCTCTCGTAGTAACTGCCAAAAGATGAACTTAGCTTGGAGAATTGGCTTCACCTACCCTTGTTTATTGAAACAGATATTTGAGTTATAGTCTGAATAGCATTGAAATTGGATATAAAGAGGTATTTTGTCACATTTTTGTAGTATGGTGATGTGGAAGCTTTTCATAAATGGCCAGATTTGTTCTTGGTTACATACTGTACCTTTGGAGTATTTCTATTGATTTCAGTGGAGTTAACTCAAGAGTTACACAGAGAGCAAATTCTGGATCCAAGTATTTCTATTCCATCACATTTCACAAAGTTCTGAAATTTCACAAAGCTTGTGACAGACTAAGGAGTGAATGGCAATTCTTATTACAAGTTGAACCTCTCTAGTCTGGCATTCTCTGGTCCGGCAAGATATGTGGTCTGGAATGAACTTAGTGAGCTGAATGTCCACTTATCTGTGTGGCCATTGCCTGCTGTCACATAAAGTTTGTTTACAGACACCAGTCCTGCCTCTCAGCATTCTGCGCTATTACTTAGCTGTAATTTAGCTCTAAATATCTACTAAGAGCCCAGCAAGCAGTGGAAGTGTTCGGAATGCTGCTAGATAATATTGACCTTTGGTGGTTCGGCAAACTCTCTTGTTCGGCACTGGTTAGGTTCAAGGATGCCGGACTAGAGAGGTTTAACCTGTATCAACAAAGAGATTTGATTTGGGAATGAAAATAACTGGCTCTTTCCTTTCCTTTTAACATACATTGTTATATGTTTTGCAAAGCAAAACAGATGCCTGTATTGATTTTACTCTGACTGTAATCAAAGGAACATTACAGTGAGAACATTTCATTCAAAAAATTGAAGCTTAGTTCAATCACTTCAGGTATGCTGGACACAGAATTTTCACTAACATTTTTAGCAACAGAATGATTTAAAAAATCAATGCAGAAATGCAATCTATATTCCAAGATCTAGCAAATTTTACGGTTTTAGAGAGCTATGAAAATGCAAATTAAGGATCTATTTCTTGATTTTCTGTATCTTCTTCTTATAAATGGATTTTCTGTTAGACCAGGGCTGGGGAACCTTTTTTGGGTCGGGGGCCACTGACTCTCAGAAAAAAATCATTCGGGAGTCTCACACAAGTGAAAAGCAAAAAAACCAAATCCTCATTGGCATGGCTCCCAATTGAGAAGAAGGACACTACCCACATTCCCCATGCACACCAGAGACTAGGGGGGGCCCAGGCTAGTAGTTTTTGTTTGCTTCAGCCCTGCAGGGAGGCAGTGGGGGACTGGAGTGCTAGCACAGGTCCTCAGTGCTGGGGAACAGCTCTGAGCCTCGGGGGCCAGATCCAGGCAAGCTGGTGGCCACATCCAGTCCCCGGTTCTTAGGTTCCCCTCCCCTGTATTAGACTCTTAACTCTACTGAGAGATAATTTGCAGCTGAGTAATTTTTGAATTTGTTCTGTACAGAGGATCACTGTTCCCAGAGAGTTTGAAATCTGTGTTTGCTGATAAAGCAAACACACTTGACCACATTCTTCAGGGTAAAGAGTATGGAAGAGAGCATGATATATGGAGAAGTCATATTAATTACTGGTCATACTTCCTTCAGGCATGGCTTAATAGCTGAAATATGTTACAGCTTAACACATCTCCATGGCTAAGGCTCTTTTCTATATTTTTCATTATGGTTGATGAAGGAGATGCAACTTTGAATCAATTATAATATTTTACCTAGTATTTCCACTGCTGAATTTAGGGTTTGGAGCATCATTCGTTGCATACCCAAAACTTCCATGGAGGTGGGGCTGCTAGGTGTCTGGTTTTCAACTGGAATGTCTGGTCAAAAAGGGACCTGGTGACTCCAGTTGATGTTAAAAGTCTGGTAGGTGGCGAAGTGAGGGACTGGGGGGGCTAAGGCAGACTCCCTCCTTCCCTGGTCAAAAAATTGAAACAGCCTGTAAGTGGCCACCAGCCAGTCCCTGTGGCCCCTAGATACAAGGGTGGCCAGTGAGGCTCTGTGAGCTGCTCTCTTGCCATCTGGCACCACCCCCGCAGCACCCACAGGCTGGGAACCATGACCAATGGGAGCTGCGGGGTGGTGCCTGCAGGTGCAAGGACAATGCATGGAGTCTTCCTGGATGCCCACCATGCACCTAGGGGCCCTAGGGATCTAGCACCTGTGTCTGGGAGCTGCAGTAAGTGTAATCGGGACTCCTTACCCTAACTCTCTGCCCCAAACTCTATTCATCTCCTTCACCCAAACTACATCCTGGAGCCCAAACCAACTCCCACCTCAACCCCCTGACCCAGCCCCGAGCTCCTTCCTGTATCCAAATTGTCCTCCTCTCTGGCCTCGCCTCCAGCCAGAGCCCCTAACCCCCACAACCTAACTCCCTGACCCAACCTGGAACCCTTTTTCCCTGAACCCCACATTTCTGACTCCACCTGGAGTCCACACCCCCAGACCAGAGTTCATACTTCCTCTGCACCCTAACCCCTTCCCCAGCCCAGAGTTTCTGCTGTACCCCAAACAGGCCCACCAATATGGGAGGCAAATAGGCAGTTGCCTTTGGGCCTGGTGATTCCCAGAGGCCTGAGTCTTCCAGCTACTGTCACTGCTACTGTGGCAGCAGTGGCAGCTGAAGCCACAGGTCCTTTATATTGCTGTTGGAGAAGCACATGCACTTCATGAGGCTCTGAGGGCTTGTGTGTGTGTGTGAGGGTGTGGCACCCTCTGTGAGGCTCGGCGGGTACATCTACATTACAACGTTAATTCGAACTAATGGATCCAGACTAAAAAACTAGTTCGAATTAGCGTTTTGCTAATTCGAACTAGCATGTCCACATTAAGTGGACCCTGAACCGGGCTTAAGGATGGCCAGAAGCAGTGCCGGCAGGGCATCAGAGGAGGACTTAGAGCGTGGAGCTGCTGTCTCAGGCTAGCCGAGGGCTGTGCTTACAGGGTCCCGACCCCCACCCCGGACAGACAGTTCTCAGGGGTGCCCCGCTTGCAAAGCAGTCCTGGCTTGGATTGCCCGGACTACCCACACTAGGCACATCACACCACTCAGCCATCAGACCGGCTGCACTTGCCGCAGGCTGCCATCTGGGGAGAGGGGGCAATTGGGGGGCTGCAGGAGAGCTTCCACCCCCAGAAGCCCGCAGAGCCAGCCCAGTCCTCCCCATCGGGGGCTTGTGCCCCATTCCTCCCTCACCTCCTTCCACTTACCCTTCCCTAGCCCCTCTTCTTGATGTACAAAATAAAGATAACGTGTCTTCCAAAATGGAATGTCTTTATTGAACAAAACTGGGGGAGACTGGGAAAAGGAGGTGGGAGAGGGGAAGAGAGAGGCTGGGAAAGGGGAGGGCAACTACAGTGATGAGGGGTTGGGAACAGGTCCCATATGAAGAGAGGCCAAAGAGACTGGGACTTTTCAGCTTAGAAAAGAGGAGATGGAGGGGGGACAGGATAGAGGTCTCTAAAAGCAGGAGTTGGGTGGAGAGGGTGCATACAGAAAAGTTCTTCATTAGTTCCTATAAAGAAGGACTAGAGGACACCAAAGGAAAGGAATGGGTAGCAGGCTTCAAACTAGTAACAGAAAATTGTTCTTCACAAAGCAAAGAGTCAACCTGTGGAACTCCTTGCTGCAGGAGGCTGTGAAGGCTAGAACTAGAACAGAGTTTAAAGGGAAGTGAGATCAAGTCATGGAGGTTGGGTCCATGGAGTGGTATTAGCCAGGGGGTAGGAGTGGTGTCCCTGCCCAAGGTTTGTGGAAGGCTGGAGAGGGATGGCACGAGACAAATGGCTTGGTCACTGTCTTCGGTCCATCCCCTCCAGGGTCCCTAGGGTTGGCTGCTGTCGGCAGACAGGCTACTGGGCTAGATCGACCTTTGGTTTGACCCAGGACAGCCATTGTAAGCTCAGGGCTCAGGGTCGGGGGTCTCAGTGGACCCCCTTGATTCTCTTGCACACCTGCTCCTGGGTGGCCAGGCTGGCAGCTCTCCTGCCCTAGCCGGCCACTTTCCTGTGCCTAGTGCGGAGATCGTGGAGCAAAGAAATGACCTATGAAAAAGGCACAGTAAATTGTAGGTAGAGGAAATAATTTTTTGAATCATGAAGAGGTTCTGCTTTGTCCGATGACATAAAAATAATGTATTTGTTCCTTAATTAATTTGACAGTAATAAGAGAAATTTATGATCGGTTTACAGCAACAAGCAGTAAATATGAGGAAAAATTATATGCTTTATGGTTCTAATTTCCATGGACTTAGTACTGTTGATAGAGATAGTACTAATAATAGAGATAACCATGTCTGCAATATAGTCGTAGGTGTGGCTACAGGACCAGTGATTTTCAATAGTCTTCAGTCAGATGGTTGATGGGGAGGAATATAATGTAGACCTACATTATAAGATTGAGATTAGGAATACAAATATTCCATAAATCCTAGTATGTATGGCAGGTTTAGGTTGGACATTAGGCAAAACTTCCTTACTGCCAGGGTGATTAGGCAGTGGAATAAATTACATAGGGAGCTGCTGGAATCTCCATCACTGGAAATTTTTAAGAGCAGGATAGACAAACACCTGTCAGGGATGGTCTAGATAATCCTTAGTTCTGCCATGAGTGCAGGGGAGTGGACAAGATGACTTCTCAAGGCAGGGGCGGCTGAGAGTGCCACAGGGACCAGGGCAGCGCCGCGTGGCCCCAGGCAGCGAAATTTCGTGGGGCCCCTCCTTTGACACAGCGTATGCACCATGGCGCCATGGCGCATGCGTGGAGCCTTGGGAAGCGTGGGGCCCGGGTCAGCCGCCCCGTTCGCCCTGCCCTAAATCCGCCGCTGTCTCAAGGTGGCTTCCAGTCCTATGATTCTACATAATGGCTTATAAGAGCCTATCACATGGGTGATCTCAGATGGGAATAACAAAGCAAACAAACTGTTGTTGCTGTGGTTATCTACAGGTAAAGGTGTGATTCTTTTCTCCCAGTTTACTGAAAGCTGGAAAGACCATGGGGATTGTTACCAGGTGTTCTGAAACTTTGTTCTTATCTTTGAATCTTCGTGCTAATAAAGCCAGCCCTGGGGAAAAAGGACTTGAACTGGCCTATAGTTTGGGGTCTTATTTTTACCTTCCCAAGCTAGTATATCTGCACCAATATTTTACATAGAACTGATGTGACCGGAATTGGCTTAGTTATTTTGTAAATTTCAATGGTTATTGCAGTTCTGAGATCTAAACTTTTTGTAGCATGAAGAAACCCAGACACAATAGCACTGTGCGGTTGCAAGAGGATTGTCCAAGCTGGGTGAAGCATGAAAAGTAAATATGCAGCAAAAATGCAAACAGTATTTTTAAATGTCTTTCCATTTGAGTAATCTGCTCAGCCTTGAAGGTCTACTGGAATGGAATCTCAGGGTGAAATCACATTGTGCTCTTGGTAATGTGATATTATGTCATTAAAGTATTCTCTAAGCCAGAGATGGCTCATCAGGCTGACATGGCTTAAGGCATCTGAGTTTTCATAGCCAATGGTACAGATAGGAGTGACGCAGCTTCATTTCCAGACACCTTTGATTTCCCTAACCTATGGACAAGACACTCCTGCAGCTGGAAGCAGCTAGTCAGTGTGAGATATCAAGTCCACAGTGAAACTCAAATCTACAACCTCTGGAATTGTAGTCAACCTCCCTAACCTTGTGTCTACCATACCTTGATGCTGTTAAGTCACAGTCTTGACATACTAATGGGATACTACTACTGCTACTACTACTATTAGCATTGTAGTGTAGCATCAGGATGCACTCTGATTATAGTGACTGCCTTTATCTCCAGTCCGTGCTGCTTACTCTCTCTTCCTCCTGGTTGCTAAGAGGTAAAAAAAGTGTCTGTCTTCTATGTACAGCTTTCCTCTTCCTGCTACGTAGCTGCTTGGATCTTGTAACCTTCTTTGGTTCATTTGCTCAGCACTATCATGCCACATCCTGTATATCAACTGGTGGGGACTGTGCACTTCCTCTGCTGTCTTACCTGGGAACAGAAAGAGTAAGAAAAGGTCTGATTAAATCTGTGTACCCTCTGAGAACTGATTGTAGGGCCCCAAATGAGTATTACAGATGTAGGTGTTATCGGCTAACAGTGCTAGGCCAAAGTTGTGGAAATGCTGTGGAAAATCTAGCTGTGCTGTAACTGGATGGAAATTCATTGAAGCCAATGGAGTTGTGCCTGCTTAGTTCAGGGCTGGGTTTTGCTCCTTGCATCTGATTCTATTTGAATTTCAAAGTTGGGTGGAATGGGGTTTTCCTCTTTGGATCTCTGGATCACTGAGGTTCTGGTGTGTGGCTGGACTCAAAAGTGCAGGAGGCCTTTTTTTCCAGATCTATTTCAGACTCGGTCCAAGATGGTGGAAAACTAATGAGATCAACTAGTCCAGTGAGATTTTAGTCAATTTGGTATACAAATATATGCACTAACTTCCTTCATAAAGAGCAATGGTAATAATAAGAAGGTAGAAAACCAGAGGAACATTTGCTGTTTCTTGTATCATTGGTTTGCATCAATAGGGCATGACAGGGCATGGCTGTACTCAGGTCACACCATGCCTCAGGCATGTTGTGAGGTAGGACAGGAAGCCAAAGATTACATTTCAGTAGAAAATCTGACTTTTCTCTCAGTGGAGAGGGTTTTGAAGAATCACTTATCAAGCGGTAGTTAAAACAAAGCAGTCAGAGCTGAAAATAGACCACCCATGAGTGGACAAACAGGGGGAGCAGCACTGGAGAGCCGATGATGTTAAAACCCAGTTTAAAAGACCCCATGGCTTCACTTTTTTGCTCGTAGAGAGCTTACTATTATTATACTGTTGCCACATTGTGAAATCATTACTTACGGTCAGACCAAGATGCCCTGGGGGGCATGCAAAACAGTGTATACCACAGTATGTCCAACCAAGGACAAGTCCTTTTGCCTGAACTTGTCACTGTTGCTGCCTCCTGGGTAGTGCAGTTCTGGGTGTGCATAGAAGTTTGTTGCAGAAGCATTAATCATTACCTTAGGGAAAGACATTTATTCATGGAGAAATCATGCCTTATTAATACAGAGCTTCACTTAACTGTTTGAATGCTGTGAGTTCTCGGGGCATTATATATCCTAACTTTCCACTGACTTATAATAAATAACAATAATACTTTGCACTTGTAGAATACTTTCCATCTGATGATCTCAAAGCAAATTAGAAATACAATGAATTCAATCACATGACACCCTGGGGAAAGTACAGTTATCACCTTTTTATAGTTGGAGGAAACAGATACACACAAATGTGGTCACACAAGTGCATAGCTTACATGGAGCGCTGCTGGTGACCCAGGAAGTTTGTGGCAAAACTAAGACAAAAAGCAATTATGACAGTTCCAAGCCCTCGGCTTTAACTATTCTGTCTTCTCTATGCCTGCAGAATGGTAACAGCACCATAGAGATTAGCAGTTAAAGAGTTAAATCAGTTCTCTGAGCTGGATCCTCTCCCTAGAAGTTTCCCAGGGACTGTCCTCTTAAGTACAAGGGATGTATGGAGTCACAGAATGGATAGGGTTTTTGGACGTCCAACCCACTGATATCCTGGTGATCTGAGAGGTAGGGAAGTCTAGCAGAGGGAGACAACATCTAAATGGAGGGCTGGCTACTTTGCAAAACTCTACTAGAGCTGTGGTATTGGCTGAGCCCTCTATGGCTGTGCAGTAGCAGCCATGGACCATGGTTAAATCAGATCAGATTTGGAGAGAGCACAGCAATTTTAGTGGTTATTAAGTCAGCATTGTTGTTAATGTCATGTGGTTAAGTACCATTGGAGAGCTGGTACCAACTGTCTCTCCTTCTCCCTCTCGGCCCCCCTGAGGGGCGGGGGGAGGGAGGGTAATCAGAAGGAACACAGATCTTCCTGCAGAAGAAAGGGGGGTAGATAGTTATCCAAGATGGGATTCCCCTCTTTTCCAATTAGGTGCTGGTGCTGTTCGACTTACTGACAGGAAGGCGTGGGGTCCTATAAACTCTTAGCGAGGCCCAGCTCCTGCTGCTCCCACTTCAGATTCTCCCACTCAGGCTACATCTACACTGCTGTTTTTTTGCGGCAGAAGATATGCAAATCACACTCTCATTTGCATATCTTCTGCTGTTCTTTTTTGCGGAAGAGGTTTTGCCGCTAAAAATCCCTGTGTAGACAGGGCATTTGTCAGAAAAAAACCCTTTTGTGCAAGATCCCTTATGCCTCCAAAAATGAAGTTTACAGGATCTTGCATAAAAGGGTTTTTTCCCGACAAATAGCCCCCTCTACACGGGGGATTTTTAGTGGCAAAACCTCTTCCGCAAAAAGGATCGGCAGAAGATATGCAAATGAGTGCGATGTGCATATCTTCTGTCTCAAAAAAATGGCAGTGTAGACGTGGCCTCAGGGAGTCCTCATTTCACCAGCCATGGAAGAGACAGGCAGAGGAGGAACTCTGGTGGAGTACTGCACATCTTTCCCTACCTCCACACCCGAAAGAAGAGAGGAAAGAGAGCTCTCTTTCTTGTGACAGTGGAGGCAGGGGGCTGTGGCTCTCACATGCTCCCTTTTACTTCAGTGTCCTCCTAGCAACTCTCTTGCTGATTTAGTGCCAAGCTACCTTATTAAGCATCCCCAATATCAAGGCTCAGGCCTCTGTGAGGTCATTAACTCAGCCACTTTACCATGCTGGTCTGATGGCACAGCTCTTTCTCAGGATTAGCCTCCCTAGTTTACTTGTTCTTTCTCAAGGGCAGGCAGCTGATGTCACTTGGGGTAAATAAATTCGAAATAATAGGCTTCTTACTCCAACTTCTGTAAACCTCATTGTAAGAGGAGTAAGGGAAGTCGGAGGAAAAGTGCTCTATTTCGAAATAAGTGCTGTGTAGATGTGCCCAAATTCGAAATAAGCTATTTCGACTTAAGCTATGCAGTTGCCGTAGCTCAAGTTGCGTAGCTTATTTCGAGTTTAGCCCTGCTGTGTAGACGTGCCCTGACTGAACAGTACTAGTTTGCTGGTCTGCTGTCACTGCACAGGCCTTTGTGGTATCATTGACTCATCTCCTTTAGCTGGCTAGACTTATGTCAAGATGGAGGAATCTCTGAGGGAGTGACTTTAGCTAATTGGTTATATGTCAGGGGAAGTCATTGGCTCAGTAGTCTAGTAGTCTACCTTGTAGTATGGATGCCAAAGCATAGGCTTCTCGGAGCGCACTGGCCAAGAGCTCAAGTTTTCTGGACTTTGATGTCAAGCTAAGGCCTCATTGAGCTCAGCAGCTTTAGCATATTGGGATGATATCAAGAGACAGGCTTCCGGAAGCAATCTTTCTAACACTGCTAGCTTTCTGGTCTGAAGCCAAGGTGTGTATCTTTGTCAAATTCCTGGCTCAGCCCCTTTCACTTTAGAGGCCTGAGTGAAAGTAAAGACCCCTGTGTGGTCATTGGATCTGCACTTGTAGCTTGTTAGTCTGATGTCAAGAGACAGGCTCTTCTAATATCACTGGATGAGTACTTCCAGCTTCACAGGCCTGAAGTGATAGTAACTAGAGGTTACCGAGATTACATTTAGATTGCTGGTTTGATGTCAAGGAATAGGTCTTTATGAGGTTGTTGTATCAAGGACCTTAAGCTTACTGGTTATATGTGAAGGCCTAGGCTACGTCTACACTGGCCCCTTTTCCGAAAGGGGCATGCTAATCTTCCTACTTTGAAGTAGGAATAAGAGATCCTCCGGAAAAGGGCTTTTTTCCGGAGGATCGGGGCCAGTGTAGACGCTCTTTTCCGGCTTTTCTACAAGCCAGAAAAAAGCGGCAGACATTTTTATTTAAATGCCGTGGGGGATATTTAAATCCCCCGCGGATTTCCCTATTACGACCTGGAAAATTAGCATGCCCCTTTCGGAAAAGGGGCCAGTGTAGACGTAGCCTTAGTGTTCTGGGTGGCCTCTGGCTCAGCATGTCTGGATTGCTGGGATGGTCCAAAGCACAAATTATTGTGAGCTCAGCGCCTTTCATTTACTGGGTTGATGTTGAAGCATTGGTTTCTGTAAGGTTACTGGCTCAGCACAGAAGGCATCTAGCAGCAAAGTCTGCATTGAGCAGCATTAACTCCTTATCTGATGGATAGTTGGACATTTATGGGACAGCTGCTTCTCTGCCTCATGCCCAAGAAGCTAGTGGGGATTTCCAGGGGGAATCGCCAGGGAGCAGAGATGAATCAGCAGAACCACAGCTGTTCCAGTTAGGGTCTCTTAAGTTTCCTTTTTGTTTCCATAAGCAAAGGTAATGCTGGGATACCAGAAGTAGTAATGATAATTTTAAACCTGATTCCCCTCCTGTAGACTGAAAATAGCTGCAAGTGTGGCATTACACTACATACTCCAGAAATGTTATAAGCCTGTGAAAAAATAGCATTGACATTGGCATTTTGTATTTCTCATGTGTTTGCAGAAAGTTTAAGTGACTATTGGAAAGTAGTTTTCTTTAAGAAAGTGGCCTTTTTCTCACAGAGCCACAGTAGAAAGCCTAGGAAGGATTTGCATTTTTCATGGTTATTAAAGACAGTAATCACATAAGGCAGCCATTACTTGTGTATGAGTCTTCCTAACAAAAATACTTGCAAACCGTAGGAGTTTCCTCTCTGTTTGGACCCCCAACATTTCGTTCCCATCACTGCAACAAAGCAGGCTGTGTTCTGATTGTTTGCTATATGGATTTGGTTGACAAAATGCTTTGGTGAGCCTTTGGGAGCCTGCTACAAAACACTTGACTGTGGCTAAGCAGAGGGGAGTGCTGTTTATATACCAAATACAATTGTTTCAATGTCACTTTGTCCTCCTTCCCACACATCTATTTGTTTGTCTTCATCTGTTGGTCCCATATTTTTAGATGGTTATCTCTTCAAGGCAGACAGTCTACACAGAGCCTAGAACAATGCAGTACTAAAATGCTGTACTATAGAGATGTAAGTCACTGAGGCTATGTCTACACTACAATTCTTTTTCAGAAAAAGGTACACAAATTGCGCTCTGCTTGTTTCTGATTGTTTTTTCCAATTGTTTTTTCAGAAGAGACTTTGGCCAGTGTAGACAGGACAAATTTTAAAAAAAACCTCCTCTTTCGCAAGAGCCCTTTTTCCTTATGAAATGAGGTTTATAGGACTTCTGAAAGAACGCGTCTGCTCGTCCACAAAAAAAGTCGGAAGAGCAGACATGTTCCCTGGCTGTGGTGGAGTTTTTCCAGGATACCTCCATAGCATAGACATAGCCTGAGATGTTCTGGTTAATGGAGCTGTGGTTTCCCTGCTACCGGAAAGATTCAGAAATGCAAAGGTATGGGTCATAGGCCCTATATTGCATATAGGTTAGGCAGGTTCTTCTTTAGCTCAAGCGCTGGGAGAGTGTGCATTTATAGGAATACTTGAGTTCTATCCCAGCTGTTGTCATGAAGTTCTATACAGTGTGCTGCCGTGTAACAGTTGTGCAGACTGTGGCTTTTTGCTGCCCTATAATTGCTTTGCCTGGCAATTCTAGCTATGGAAGGTGCCAAGAACAGTGTGCACCAAAGTGCTGCACTGTAACTCCCTTGTGTGGATACTGTGGGCATGAACTAAAAGGTTCCTACTTCACATTAACACAATCCTCTTGAAACTGAAGTATGATGTGGTTGATTTCTGGCCCTCTACTCACGCTGCCTTTTTACATTGTACTCTATTTGCACAAATCCAGACCATTATATTATAAGTATGTGGTTTGGTTTAGGTTAATTATGTGTAATTTTGATTGTCTGAAATTCTTTACTTTGAGCTTTGGCAGTTTGCACCTGGGTCATTGGGTTGGTGACAAATTTATGTGGATGCTACCAGTAAATTGTACATTAAGTTGACAGATCTAACATGAGAATCTCGAGGCTCTACCATTGGCCCTTTTGAATGGTAAATCATAAGAAAATGTATTGATTCTTCCCCCTCCCTCCCAGTTTTGCACTCTGGATGAACCTTGTTCTCACAAAACAATAGTAGGTATTTAAAAAGTTTTTTAATAGCCAGTTAGCCTTTAACTGAACAATCGCACAAACACCCACCACAAACTCTAATCCAAATAAACAAGAAAATACGATTTACAATCTGAAAAGCTAATCAATATCAGTCGATAATGAGTTTTAATGCTTAGCAGCGTACTCTCAAATATTGTTTGTTCATTTAGCAATTTATTTTTAATGAATTTTGTGTTTTTCAAACCATTTATATGAATTATTCTTGGTTGCTTTAACCACAATACAACAAAAATGGTGAAAGAGGATTAGGGGAATTATTTAGGAAAAACATTGATTTTTATAATCAGATCTCTCTGGTTTAGAACAGCAGTAAATTTGCCACAGAGACTGTTGGAGGCTGAGAAATGACTGGGCTACTGTTGTTGAATGTTTGGTGGTCTGCTCAGGGCAATGGAAACCTTACTTGTTATTTTAGTGCACACTGTGGGCCTTAATTTTGAAACCCTTATTCAGTTTTTAGTCACGGGAAACTCCCAAGACCAAAGTAAAAAGTAAACTAACAACGGAGTGAAAACAGAGTACCAAATTGTGGCCCAAGGGTATTGTGGATGGAGAGCTCCCTGTCTCCCTGCATGGAAGAGGGAGTCAGCCAACTCCAGCAATGCATTCCTTTTTTCATGAAGGATTTGCATGGTTCCATGAATCCATGGCTGTGTCTAGACTGGCCAGTTTTTCTGGAAAATCAGCCGCTTTTCCGGAAAAACTTGCCAGCTGCTTACACTGGCCGCTTGAATTTCCGCAAAAGCACTGACTTCCTACTGTAAGGAATCAGTGCTTCTTGCAGAAATACTATTCTGCTCCCGTTCAGGAAAAAGTCCATTTTGCTCAAAGCTTTTGTGCAAAAGGGCCAGTGTAGACAGCTCAGATTTGTTTTCCGCAAAAAAGCCCCGATCGCGAAAATGGCGATCGGGGCTTTTTTGTGGAAAAGCGCGTCTAGATTGGCACGGATGCTTTTCCGCAAAAATTGCTAATCCTTTGGGCATCCTAAGCAGGATTTTTCTTCTCTTCCCCAATACATACTAATACAGTAATAGGGGGTCCCTTGAGTTACTCAGGCCCCTAAGCTTATGTCTAGTGCTGACTCTGGTTAGAGTGGAGTTCAAGTAGCTACAACACCCCTGGAATTACTGACTAACATGGTGGTGTCCAAACTTTTTTCAAAGAGGGCCAGATTTGAAGAAGTGAACATGCGTGAGGGCCGTCCCCGCACTCTCAGCCCCAAGGCGGAGGGCCCGCGGGGTCGGAGGCGGGCGGAGAGCGCAGGGCACGCCGGCCTCACGGCGGCCCGTGGGACAGGGCGAACCCGCAGCCGAGCGGGGGAGCGGGGCTGCGGACATGCCCTACAGGGCAGGCTCTAGGACCGCGGAGGCCATGGGCGGCGGCACGGCCGGAAGTGGCGCGCTGGGCGCGCCAGTTCAAAAGAGCGCCGGGGAGCCAGGAGAGGGGGAGGAAGCGGGGGCCGTATTAAACCGGAACATGGGCCGCAATTGGCCCGCGGGCTGGACTTTGGACATGTCTGGACTAACAATACTTTGCATTTCTATGGTGCCTTCCACCTGAGGAGCTTAGAGCTCTTAGTTTTTAGAACAAATACAAAAACTATTGAAGGGCAGAACACACCAGACTTTGTGGTGGAAGAACTTTATATTCAATTTTTGATAGCATCCGAAAATGTTTTGTGGATAATTATGTGTCTTTTACCTTTCAGTGCATGTGATCACTGGTGGCATACAGTGTCTGTAGTTCAGCATAGACATCAGAACCAAAAGGATTTTAAGAACTGTTAACATATTTATGCATTTTAAAACATATTACTCCGTGTTATTTTATTTGCATCTTATGCTCCATACATCTCATGAAATTTCCAGTAATCTTAAGTAATCTTATGTGGTTAAACAGAAAGCAAACTAATAAGATTCAATGTAACCTGACATTTTTTTTTGTAAGTAACATGAATTTGAAGTAAATATTGCCCTCAAGTGCTCTGTAGCCAAGGCAAGATTACTGTAGTAATTCTGCACAATTCACAGGCTGGTGTTTAGCTCCTTGTTTCATTAACTACTGCATCTAAAATTGGTCACATCTTTTCCCATTCTTCTGTCTCAGCTTTGCACTTAACTCTCTGATTTGTGAAAATGTTTTTAAAATGTGTGTGTGTCTTTTCTTTTATGTATGCAGGGAATTAACAAGAGTTGGACTCATCCTGAGAGTAAAGCAGATGGGAGTTGGCTCTGCTGAACTTTTCACTTGGGAAAATGCATTAAAAAAGAAACTTTGCTGGACCATGGCTGATAGTGACCTTTGCTTGTACTGTAATGGATGTCAATGCATGATTTCATTACCATGGTGATGATCTTCACCAAAACCCTCGAAAACAAAGGCACTGACTCTGTGACATGCAGGACTGAGCTGGTAAGTTTTGTAAAATCTTAATTACAAACTATTGTCTTACTGTACTGTCCCACTGTCGCTGTGTAATATGTATTTCAAATTGAGGGCTAGTTCCTCAATTAGTATAAACTCCAATGATTTCAGTAGAAACTACATCCATTTATACCAGCTGAGCATCTGGACCTTTAGTAAATAACAGGAATACTGTGGTTTTCGTATATGTGAATCTCAGCAAAGCATTCGATCTAGTGCCATAGAATAAACACATTAAAAAATGGAGAATTACCAACTAGATAAATAGCTTGGATTAGAAGTTGCCTGACTAATGGTGAACAGATGGTCACGGCTAATAGTAAGATGAGCAAGTGGGGAGCAGTATTAAGTTGGGGATGGCAAGGATCAATGCTGTTACTTAACAGTTTCATTAAGAATCTAGAGAAAAATGCAGATTCAAACACCATCAAACGAGCTGACAACACAGAAAAACCAGGGAGGCAACAAACACTCAGAAAGACCAAATCACATTGGCAAGTGAATTGGGGAGAGTAGAACAGTGGGCTGAGTGTACCTAAAGAGAAGAAATAAACGGCACAGATGCAAATTAGGGGCAACTGCCTGGAAAGCAATGAGTGCAAAAATGACCTGGGGTGATAACATAGAGCAATCTGAATAGCCTCTCAAAGTGCCAAATAGTCAATGCTCGTCTCAGACATGCATGTATGTAGTGGCATTCAAGGAGAATTATTCACAGTCTAGAAAGAAATTAGAACAAGGTGCTGTTGCCTGGAAAATGCTCCAAGAAGCTCAGAAAAGATGCACAAATACAAATACTCCTCTCTCCCTTCCCTCAGAAGACGCAGAGGGCTCCAGCCCCTTAACTGGCAGATCCCCCAACAATCAATGCTGATTGGGGAGGACTTGCAGAAAGAAACAGGCAGCTGCCTATTGCACAGCTGATAGCTCCATGGAAGGAGGAGCTTCGGCAGGGTTGATGGAAGCATGTTTAAGAGGCAGAACTTCACCCTTCTGGGGGCACATGGTCTCCTCTGGGAGCAGTCTAAGATGTGTACATAGGAACAACTCAGTTGTTCTCCCACAGACGAGGTGAATATGTTCTGTGAGGAAGCAAAGTCCTTGTCTAAACATAAATTGTTTTGGTCATTAGCCAACAAAAGAGAAAATATGAAAAACATGATAAAATTTAACTGGTCTGAAAGATCCCCCTCTCTTCCCACTCCCTGGCAGGCCTTTTGCAAACCATTGGCTGAAATTCACTTGAAAGTCGTTAGATGAAGTGGGTGAGCAAAGGGAAGTGACAAAGTGTCATGTACAAGCTACTAATGAGACTTGGTGGCTATGGAGTGGGAGACTCACTGATCTGGGAGGAATATGAATTATTCTGTGCACTATGGAGCCACATGGGCTATGTCTAGACTGCAAGCCTCTTCCGAAAGAGGCTTTTTCGAAAGTATCTTTCGAAAAAGCCTCTTTCGAAAAAGAGCCTCTAGACTGCAAGCAGTACTTTCGAAAAAGCAAGCTGCTTTTTTGAAAGAGAGCACCTAGGCAGTCTGGATGCTCTCTTTCGAAAAAGCCCTGTTGGCATTCAAGAACGCCTTTTTTCAAAAGAGCACTTTCGAAAAAAGGCGTTCTTCCTCGTGAAATGAGGTTTACCGCCGTCGAAAGAAAAGCCGCGTTCTTTCGATTTAATTTCGAAAGAACGCGGCTGCAGTCTAGACGCAGGTGAAGTTTTTTCGAAAAAAGGCTACTTTTTTCGAAAAAACCCGAGTCTGGACACAGCCTTGAAGCCAGACCACTATAAAACAACAAAAAAAGCCCTTCCATTTCCTTTTGCTGGGGACAGAGTTGTCTGCTTTTGATATATTGCAGACTAGTTAGACTGTAATTGCCTCCCTACAAGGCCCTTGGTTATTAATGGTTTGTTAGCACTTTTGGTGCTACGTAAATACAATAATCATAATGGGTCTGGATATACATTTCTAATTGCCTCAGATGTTATACTGATGCCCATGTTCACACAGGGCCTGATGCAAAGTATGCTGAATCTGGTTGAAATGTTTGCATTGACTTCAGTGGGCTTTGGATCAGGCCCAATGAGTGGAAACCCAAGAATAAAAACTGAATAAAACCTAAAACTAAATCAGCAGGATGTTTCATGTTTAAAAAACAAAACCCAGAAAAAACCCCAAATGGATTAGTTCACTGTTTTACTTCCCAGTTTTGATGTTAAACTCAAATCTTATGAAATGGCAATCACACTTAATATAGGAACATATGTCATTTCAAAATGTTTCTTCCTCATTCTTAGGCCTCCACTTTTGTCTCTGAACAGTACTTGCTTTTCTTTGATACTTTTGATGTGTGCTGTGAAAAACAGTGTTTTTCTAGTGTTTGTTCTATTTCAAGTTTGCTCTAGTTTGGCCTTTTTTTGATACAGCTTGTCATCTTTGTTCTCTGGTTACTTTATACCTTCTCGTAAATAAATTAGGTCCCAATTGATAGAAATTTTTCTACTTAACCTGGAAAGTGACAGCATACTTCAACTTATAAGGAGGTTTCACCTCTGCATAATTGGCATTTTCTGCTTCCTTAAAACTTATATTAGATTTTAATGTATATGGATGTGCATATTTATAGGATCATTTTCAGTAGATTATATTTATAATGCATTGTCAGCAAGCATGGTACTGTTACATAAGTGGTCAACAGTAAACTATGACTTGAGAGTACATGGATAGTTGCTTAAACCCAGATAAAATGCAAATATGACAGAAAGGATCACCCTGGAATTTATTTTGGTGCTGGTGTATAAATAAAATTATAATTACATCAGTAAAGTAGGAGGCACATGCAGGAGAGAAATGTCAGAAATAGAATAGGAACATTCTTTGGGAAAGCAGAAGAATGGTGACTGCAATGGGCATTGCTAACATATTCTGCACCTGTAGTGAACATACTGATTTATTGTGGTTAATATTGCAGTTTGTTTATGGTAATTTCTAGGAGGAAAAAAAGGGAAAAATTATTGGAAAAGGAGTTTAAATAGAGAATGTAACAAAGTCTGTGGTATTGTTTTCTAGTCATACCACATTGATGCTTTCTTTTTCATGTAAATGAGAAGAACAATCCAGGTTTGTGAGAATCATTTAAAGAAAAGTTGTAGTTTGGGAGCCCACCTTTACAAACATAATCCATATTAAAAATGGCCTTTTAGTTGCTAAATTGGGAACTTTAGTGAGCCTTTAAGGTTGTGTCTAGACTGCAGGGTTTTTTCGAAAAAAGTAGCCTTTTTTCTAAAAAATTTCACCTGCGTCTAGACTACAGCTGTGTTCTTTCGAAATTAAATTGAAAGAACGCGGCTTTTCTTTCGACGGTGGTACTCCTCATTTCTTGAGGAAGAACGCCTTTTTTCGAAAGTGCTCTTTCGAAAAAAGGCGTTCTTGAATGCCAACAGGGCTTTTTCGAAAGAGAGCATCCAGACTGCCTAGGTGCTCTCTTTCAAAAAAGCAGCTTGCTTTTTCAAAAGTACTGCTTGCAGTCTAGACGCTCTTTTTCGAAAGAGGCTTTTTCGAAAGTATCTTTCGAAAAAGCCTCTTTCGAAAGAGGCTTGCAGTCTAGACGTAGCCTAAGGGATTTAAGGTCTCTCGCTTGTCCCAACACAAAAGTATTGCTGGACTCACTCTCTTCATTTAGCGTGCTCAGTAGTTTTGGATCATGGGTTCAGAAATGAGGAGGCTCTGATGTCAGTGGAATACACTCACTTTGGAATAAGGGCTTTCGTGACTGCACCTCTGTGTTGCCACTTTGGATTTCTTAATGAAGTTGGATGAACTGAAAGAAAAATTGAGGGAGGATGGTCTGTTGGTTATTAATGCACTGAGCATGGCCACTGAGTTCTTTGGGCAAGTCCATATGGGTATGTCTACACTACCCCGCTAGTTCGAACTAGCGGGGTAATGTAGGCATACCGCACTTGCAAATGAAGCCCGGGATTTGAATTTCCCGGGCTTCATTTGCATAAGCCGGGCGCCGCCATTTTTAAATCCCGACTAGTTCAAACCCCGTGCCGCGCGGCTACACGCGGCACGCAGTAACTAGTTCGGATTAGGCTTCCTAATCCGAACTAGCTGTACTCCTCATTCCACGAGGAGTACAGCTAGTTCAGATTAGGAAGCCTAATCCGAACTAGCTACTCCGTGCCGCGTGTACCCTGCGGCACGGGGTTCGAACTAGCCAGGATTTAAAAATGGCGGCGCCCGGCTTATGCAAATGAAGCCCGGGAAATTCAAATCCCGGGCTTCATTTGCAAGTCCGGTATGCCTACATTACCCTCCTAGTTCGAATTAGGAGGGTAGTGTAGACATACCCTATGGACTGCCATTCTTGGTCATCATGTTAAGTAGTCCTAAGGAGTGCTAACTCAGCAAGAGCGAGGATGGCAGAATTGAGCCCTAAAATTCAGAATAACTTCAAATGAGTTGGTCAAGTCTGTGAGAAGTGAATAGCTTTTCTGGTTGTTTTCAGCACACTCCAAAGATGAGTCAAGGACCTACTCTCTTCTCTTGTGGAATTATGGGTAAGTAACAGAAATTTCTTCAATATTAACTCCATCTCTGCTCCAGCGACCTTTCATAACTGCATGGTGTAAAGGAAAAGCATCTTTATGTGGGGAAGAGGCAAAGAAATCTTAGTAAAAATACATTCTAGAATTGTTTCCTACAATTCACAATTTCTGTCTCTAAATTAGTATCAGGACTCAAAAAGGCTATGTGTTTATCTTCTTTATCCCACATGTCATGACAGTCAGGTGGAGAGCTGTGTGTTCATTATAGTCTGACTACCTCTATCTTCAGCTATATGTAAGCTCAGCATCATCCCAAGCAACAGAATCTACTTAATCATCCATCCTTTCTGATTATTGCCACATTCATTTAACTGGGACAGTTGCCAGTGAGTTAATGCAAAGTCCTGCAGTGACTGTAAAATATGGCTAAGAGGAACAGCCATTGTGTCTAAATGACAAGTCCAATGGTGTCTGTAACCATGGTCACAGGAATTCACAAGTAGGGTTGCCAGATGGTTTAACCAAAACTACTGCACATCCCTCCTCCCCCCAAAAAAGAAAAAACAACAGGGAAAAAATTCTGTGAAGGAGAAAAAAAAAAGGGGGGGGGGGAACCAAAGTTGTTGAACCAAAAAAAAAAAAGGACTCTTGAGTTAAGCACAAAAAAATCCAACCAAACAAAAAAACAACATTAAAACAGCATGGCCCTTTCAAGCACATGTCAGTGCGTGCAGGGTCAGAATAGGGATAGGAACAGGGGAGCGGTTGAGCACTAAGACCCAGGGAAGGCATTGCTTCCCCTTGGTCTTTTGGCTTTTTGCCAGAGGCCATTTTGTTTTCTTGATCAACCCAGAACGCAGCTTCCGTGTGGAACCAGATAAGCACGGGATCCGGGGGTGGGGGGTGGCAGGAGCCCGGGTGAGGAGGCCAGGGGCTGGGCCCAGTTGCTGAGTGTGTTGTGGGGTTGACAGGTGTCTGGTATTTTCACCTCCTGGCAGGGGAAAAGAACCAGAAAATATTGGACATTTTAGGTGTCCGGTATTTTCTGATTTTTTTTTATTGGACAGGAGGCAAAAGTACTGGACTGTCCGGGTCAATACCGAACACCTGGCAACCCTATTCACAAGTAGGATTCAAGTTAGTATCTGCTGTCATGCACGTCCCACCACTTATTCCAGGGTAGTTTTCTTGCTCCTTTACTACCCAATAAATAAGTTATTTACCTTTTTCTAAATACTTTGATGCTTTTGCTTATTTTTAAAGTAATTCACACAGTACATAGATTGCATGCCTTTTGGAAAAGTTTCTGAGGGGTAGCCATGTTAGTTTGTTTCAGCAAAAACAATGAGGAGTTCTGTGACAACTTAAAGTCTAACAAATTTATTAAAGCATAGGCTTTTGGGGACTGCAGCTCACTTCAGCAGGTGCATGAAGTGGGAACTTCCATTTGGCCAGATTTATATGACAATGGGAGTGTTAAATCAGTGCTAATGACGCTAATTCAATCAGGGTTGATGTGGTCCACTTCCAACTGTTGAGAGGAAGGTGAGAATTCTTAAAGGGGAAAAAAATATTTTTTGTAGTGACCTAACCATTCCCAGTCCCTATTCAGACCCATTCTGATGGTGTCAAGTTTGCATATGAATTCCAGCTATGCAATTTCATGCTGTAGTCTGTTTTTGAAGTTTTTTTGCTCTAGTATGGACCCTTTCAAGTCTGTTATTGTGTGTCCAGGGAGGCTTAAGTGCTTCCTATTGGTTTTTGTATGTTACAGTTCTTGATGTCTGATTTGTGTCCTTTTTTTTTTTTGCGCAGAGAGAGTCTGGTTTGTCCAATGTACATGGCAGAGGGGCATTGCTGGAAAAGGGACTGTCTTTTTGTTTTCTGTTTGTACATAAGGGGTCATGGGCCTATGACTGGGGCTCTTAGGTGCTAATACAATACAAACAAATGCATAAATATACTACTAATAAAAATACGATCAGTAAAACAAACAAACTAACAAACAAAAAAACCTTCCAGGTCTAAAGTTTTTGGGCCAGCCTCAGACAGTAAGGACAGTTGCTTACTTGATCCTTTTCTGTCTCTGTCGCCAGCATGGATTGCACTGTATGATTTCCAATGTACCTTGCACCACCGCACATGGGTTTTTATGCAGAATTAACATTGACTTCCATGGGAATTTGATGCATGGACTGACGATCCCTGAAGGACCAATAACACTGAAAAATGTAGCGTTGTATTGTGCTCTGTGAGTTTTGTAATGTGGAAAGTGACTCGCTAGGCATTGGACTAAGACCTCCAAACCCAATTAAAATTTGAAACAGCTACTTGATATGAAAGCCTGTGCTCTACGAACAAAGAGGCTGCCCCCCCATTAATAGACAATTCTCATCAGTATTAATCAGAGCCAAGAACATGAATTAAGGGGAGACATTTCCCAAGCCTCTAGACAAGAAGAGTCATCTGAAAGGGGAAAAAAAAGATGAAGTATTTTGATTTCCCAAATTAAAGTCACAAGCTTCAAAGTCAAGAAGTGATAGAAACAGTCAGTTCCCTTTATTCTGCCTGTCAAGAATAAAGGAGGAACAAAGAGTACTCAATCAGTTGGGTTAGCCCTGTGATAAGGCATTTACAGAACTGTCAACAAATATGAAGGGGATAAGCCTAATTGAAAAACAGCTTGTTAATAGCTTTCTAGAAAGCCTTTACAATCTGAGCTACACTGTGCTGGTCTTCCTTGTGCGCCAAATTATCCTGTTTCCAAGGGAACATAATCTTACCTCCTTGACCACAGCTCAACATGTAATTGTCTTTGTCATGCCCAGTCAAGAAGAGTGAGTCTTACTGGCATGTGAGGGCATTGCTTTGTTTTGCTTTTAATTTCAGGCGTCTTTCCCAATGCAATTCTTGATGTCATCAAGCTTGTGCCAAGATCACAAACCAATTCAGTATTGAAACTTGTTCAATGTTTTAAGTCTGTTCAGTGATTATAGTGGCATTGAATTTGAAATTGGTTGACTATTTCAGATCACCTAGTCAGGTTCTTGTTTGTAAAAAGCAGAGAGAAATGAATGACTAAAATTTGGATTCACAGTAGGGCCCGTAGGCAGCCAAGAATTACAGTCCCATTTAAGACCTCTGAAGATTGGAGAGAACTCGGCTGGATCTTTTGTCCATTCAGTCAGGGGTCTTAAAATTATCCTTTTGGGTTCCACTGGAGGCAGTGAATGGAGAGGAAGACATTGTTGGCCAGTTAGTGGGGCAGAACTGGTGTCACATTTTGAGAAGGAAATCCATGCCATCCTCTTCAAGTAAGAGTCCATGAGGTTGACTGCAGGGAACTGAAGTATCAAGGAATGATGTGGTGCCAAATGGTGGAGAAGGTTATGTCCCTTAGGGTATGTCTACACTATCTTCCTAGTTCGAACTAGGAGGGTAATGTAGGCATACCGCACTTGCAAATGAAGCCCGGGATTTGAATTTCGCGGGCTTCATTTGCATAAGCGGGGCTCCGTGGCTACACGCGGCACGAACTAGGTAGTTTGAACTAGGCTTCCTAGTTCAAACTACCGTTACTCCTCATTCCACGAGGAGTAACGGTAGTTCGAACTAGGAAGCCTAGTTCGAACTACCTAGTTCGTGCCGCGTGTAACCATGCGGCACGGGGTTCGAACGAGCGGGGATTTAAAAATGGCGGAGCCCCGCTTATGCAAATGAAGCCCGGGAAATTCAAATCCCGGGCTTCATTTGCAAGTGCGGTATGCCTACATTACCCCGCTAGTTCGAACTAGCGGGGTAGTGTAGACATACCCCTAGTTTTTCTTTGCAATTTCTTCAGAACTCAAGATCAGTAAGTCAGTTTTTGGATAGGAGCCATGAAAGAAAAACCCAGAATGCTCTGAGGCTGTGTCTAGACTACATGGCTCCATCGACGGAGCCATGTAGATGAGGGTTGTAGGCAAAGGGAAATGAAGTGGCGATTTAAATAATCGCCGCTTCATTTAAATTTACATGGCTGCCGCGCTGAGCCGACAAACAGCTGATCGTGGCTTCATTTCCCTTTTTAATCGCAGCTTCATTTCCCTTTTTCGAATACACAAATCTACATGCCTCCGTCGTCGGAGGCATGTAGTTTAGACGTACCCTAAGTGAGTTTCTGGTGTGGATCAGTATTGAACCAATACCCCATTTAGGTGACAGCATGATATGAGAGTTATTGGCTTAAAGATGAGACATGAAATAAAATTCCTTGTACCCTGCTCTAGTAGAGATCCCACTGGCTAAATAAAAGTGTGGTAAAACAGGAAGACTTGCACTGCTTGCTGAAACTTGTGATACCTAGACTCTGCCAGACAGCCAGAAAGCATGAGGTACAGGCACATGGGCTCTTCACAGAGACTACATTGCACCTGTTTTGGAAAGTTCATCTCCAAAAAGGAACAGCAAGATTGTAACCACAGGAACAAACCAAGAAGAAAGAGGCTGTGTATTAGAGATCTGCATCTGAGACTGTTCATGGCCAATACCTTGAATATCACTTGAGAGCATATAACCAGCGAAGGGTATGGGGCATTAGGGGCTCTTCCAGTCAAGAGGTGTGTTGCTGCTTTGTGCACCAGCTGAATACTCCAATCTCATTTCAACGATAGCCTGGAGGAGAGTGGATGACCATGAGGATCGCTATAATAACAGCTGCATCAGACAGCTGCCAGGACATTAATTATCAGGTATGCCACAACTTACACCTGATAATTCAGAAGCATGGATGGTTTCAATATGACTCCTAAAACTATTACCAAGCAGCAAAGCTTGAACATGAGCCTCCAACAGAAGGCAAATCTCAAGTTCTTGCCCATTCTTCCAGCATCATCTCTGCCTTATCCCAATTGAGCCAAAGCCCTTGTACTCTCATCCACATCTTTAATTCTGACCAGCCATAGGGGGACACAGAAGCTACATAATTCAGGGTTGCTGAACACGAGATGTAGAGTGGAGTGTCGTGTTCCTACTGAGGGCACTACCAGCCAAAGCATTTCATTGTCTCCCTCGGCATCTGTAATACACGCGAAACATGCTGGGTGACAAGTCAGAATCCAGTAGGATGCTGCATGTGAGAGTACTTGAGGATAGAGAGTAAAATACTTTTGCTGTTCTTGAAAGGAAAGAATGAAGCTGAATTTCATGTATAATGGCAGCAAGGACTGCTGATAGACCTAATAAAAACATCATGGACACACCTACATCAGCTGCCAGACACAGGGGCTACGTCTAGACTGGCCACAAATTCCGGAAAAGGGATGCAAATCAGGTAAGTCAGCATAGGGAAATCCGCGGGGGACTTACCTGATTTGCATCCCTTTTCCGGAATTTGTGGCCAGTCTAGACGTAGCCAGGCTGTCAATAAAGAATAGCATTCCCATTCCAATATGATATACCAGTGTCTTAATTCAAACATAAATGGACTAAGATTTCCCAACATCATTTTATCAGAGATATTTTCCATCAGCAGGAGGTTAGGGATCATGCTACAACTGGAACAGTTTATAGTAATTAAATGCACCATAGTACTTTTCACACAAGTGAGGGTTCTGTTACTCCTAGTGAAATTCTGATTTTAGTAAATACATTTGGCCTGTGTAAACTGACCCTCAGGTTTGACAGGATATGGTATTCTGCTTCACTTCCTTACCCTAACCGTTGGCTAATGTTGCTGAGCACTGTTAAACAACTGCCATGTTACGCCTCAGAAGGTTGGCTGCAGTTCATTAGGTGTGTTTATGTGTGTGTGTAATAGTTTGCAAAACACTTCAAGATTCTGTAGACTGAAAAGTGCTATACAACTGGAAGATCTATTCATTCATTCATTAACCCTCTTCCTTTTGGAAATGAATTATTTTAGACTATTATTACAAATAAATCAATATGAAAATGCCCACAAAAGCTTCACAATTATCATATCAATACATCATACAAATGTTTTGTGAAAAGGAATAGGTACTAAAAACTACCCTAAAGGAGTAAAAGAATTAACTAGAGCTTGTAAATCTATACAATTTAAATATTTATAATGCACTAAACATTATAAGAATCTATAAAAAATATTAAGATTTATAAAGAGCCATTAAAGATTTGATGTCAGAAAATCTAACATCGGAACCATTTTTTAAATGACCTAAAGACTCCTCTTGTTTTTTTATTTTGAGATAAGCAAGCAAAGTTCTCCCAATGTAATAATAATAATACAAAAAAGATTGGTTCTTTTCTTTATTTAGCTTAGCTTTGCTGGAAAGAGGGCCAAAGTTGAAAAACCTACATCTATAAATTCAGCCCTGAGCAAGAACAATTTCTTGTGTCTGGCTGAGTGGTCCTTGAAACATCTGGAAATATAAGACATTTCCTATTATGAAACAGAATTTTTCCATTTCCCTCCCACACAGCTGGCATTACATGTCTGCAGTCAAAAGACATGCAAATGTAATGGTAGCTGTACCAGAGATAAAAGCCATTTTATTAGAAAGTTTGGTTATTGCCTCTCAATACAGATTTTCTGTATCTGAGGGGGTTGGGATGGTAAAAACTTTTAAAGAGTTTAATAATACAATAGCAGCGTCAACAAATTCCTCCCAACCAGATATTGAAGAAACACCCAGTATCTGAATGTCCAGTATCAAATTACCTTTGCGATAGAGTTGGCCTTTTTCTATTATGCTAACCAAGGTCCATAACATGGCCTCATTGTGCTAGGCACTTTATACAAGAGCTTAAGCGCTAAAGAGGCAGGACAGACAAACAGAAATAGGCAAAGATAATAACTAAGCAACATTTCATAATAACAGAACTCTTTGCTCAGCAGAAAACCGGGCTCCTAGTTTTTAAAGGTGTACACATGCTGGTTGCATGCTGTAGCTACTACTGGAAGGAGGAGGATTTTGCAGGAAGAAATAAAATGACAATGGTAGGTGCAAAAATGCCACACCCAAGTAAAATGAATGTGCTTAGTTTAGGTAAGTTTATGAAACTCTTTGTTTTGGGTTCATCGTGTCCAATAAGAATTGTTGAATCATGTATTAATTCTTTATAAAATGCATGTTAAAAAAGCAGCTTGCCCTGTTCCTGGAGAATTTACCCAGAATTCATTCCAGTTTAGTAGTTTGTCAGGAATGAGTTCACAATAAAATATGGAGGCAAAGAAAATTCTGAATTTCATGCATTCAACCTATGACAGTGGTAGTGAGACTGGGGCAGTTTCTTTAAATTCTGAAGTATGATTCTACTCCAAATGAATGGATCTGATGTCAATGGGATTAGTTTAAGAAGCAAGTATTCCCAGTAGTATTTGTACCACTGGGGCTAATACTAGTAATGTGGCTACATTGAATGGGTTCTGAGCCCTACAAGGAGGAAAACCAAAAAGTCAGAAGAAAAATTGATAATGAAATAAAAAATAAATAAATCCCAAAGCAAAACACGCCTATAGCTTCAGAAATCATCATCATCATATTAACCTTATACAAGATGGCAAGAGTGAGAGCAAGTCTTTGTGGCAATGTCTATAGTTATGCTCATTTAGACTGCTAATTTGGAAATATTTCCTTTTAAAAAAACAAGACTGTTTTGCAGCTTGATTTCCCACAATAAGGCATCATTTTTCCTTCTAATTCATGTACGCCACACGTCCTATTTCTGAACTGCGATTTCCTTTGAAAACAGCTTGTCTGTGGAAGGTTCCATCTAAATGACTAATTGCTGTATACTTGTGACAGGAAATATTGCTCAGAAAGCAGCTCCAGCTCTATACGCATTGCCTAGGCTATGCTCTTCAAGCCTGCCTAACCCTGAGAACCTTGTTTGATTGTGCACAGATGTGTATTGTTGAGTGTGCGCGCAGTGTATCTACCAGCATCTGAAAACTAGAAAAAAGCACTGCTGACTAGAAAAATAGGGAGACATCTAACTCCACCAAGACTGGGAGAGGGGTATAGAGGGACAGATTAAAGAGTAAGGAACATTTTTCTGGTACTTCTTCCCTCTTCCCCCAAATAAAGGCAGTTGGCATGAATGGTGTGCAGACCACAGACTTTGATGTGTCATGTTTGTTCTGAAGAGAGAAATTTTGGGGCTATCATTTTCATTTCCCACTGAAGCTTAGCTGCATGCATCATATTTTAATCTTGTTTGTGAAACAGGAAAGCAAGAATACTGGTGTGGTTCTATGCCATTGCCATCAGCTAATTACAGCCATTAAATCTGTTCCACGTTTACAAGACATCTCTTGCACATAAATGGGGGCAATGGAAAATACAGATTGCCTTCTCCCCTGTGCAACGAATGAAGAAAAGACTAAAATTTAAGTAAAAGAATATGTGAGAAAGAGAATTCAATACAAACTTATCACAAATAAGACATGCACAAAAAGAAGTGTTTGTAAACTTGTTGTTAAATTGGGATTCAAACATAATTCGTATGCCAAAAAGATTTTTTTTTAAAATGGATTGAAACCCATAATTACTTTACGAGTTGCTATAATAAATTATTGATAATGTAAATTATTTCACAGGAAAAGAACATAGAGGAAACATGAGCAGAAGGATCATCCATTATGTATAATAAGGAACTGTAAAAATATTGTAGCAGCACATTTGTGTTGCTATAGTTAAGTTGTGTCAGCATTGTACCACCTTATTTTCTGTGGTTAATAACATGGTTGTTAAAATTTACTCTGTGCCATCTGAGGAACACAGTTTTAGTTACAGCAATTTAAAAAGTTTGTGACCATTTTGAAGCCATAAGGGTGGAAAAAAATGTCAAAGTTTCCTATGCTGTGTGTGTGTGTGTGTGTGTGTGTGTGTGTATGCACATATGTGTGGATTGTGCTACTGTAATTCAAAATCAGGTCAGCTATTTCATATAAAACGTGGTTGGACCCTTCATAGTCTGTAATGTGGACTTAAACCCTTTTAAAATGAACAGTTTAAATTTGGCTACCGTGAGAGTTCAATGTTATGTTTTATGCTTTCTAAAAAGCTCTCCCCCCCCCCGTTTCTGGCACTCTTGGGAGTTGAGGGGCTTTCTGCCCAATGAAGCACCCTCACAGGAGGAGATGCACTGCTGTGTCCATTTGCTGGCTTTTAGGGGTTACTGAGTGGAGCCAAGTCCAGACTGTCACTCTCTCTTTTTTTTTTTAATCTCTGGTGGGGAGTTGGTGGAGCTCCAGACCTTGGGAGTCTGCAGTTGGAGTTGGAAAAAGGAGCCTGGGCTATATGGGGTACAAGGGGGCAGCCCATCCGGTTCTCACCACCACCCCCTTTCTGCAGGCATTCCCAGGACAGTGTCTGCTGCTATAAAAGTGAGGTGAGCCTGGGCTTTAGGTTATGCAGATTTTGTTATTGTTTTGGGAGCCAACAAAATTGTCATGCCGCCTGCAAGAGAGAGATGAGAAACAGCAGTTTTTAAACAGATACTATCTCAGCAAAGGCTGAATAGAATTTTGTGGAATTTTTCAGAGAAATGGCATTTCTTTAGCTTGAGGATACTCTCTCTGCCAAACAGAAGACTGCTACAACATTGCAGGTGTGAGTACTTCTGAAAGAAAAGGGTGTGAAGCAATCTAAATATAGGAGTCACTGTCAACACCCCTTATAATATTGGGCTACCACTGGAAAGACTTGTAAGAAGGGGATGAGGAATATGTGGGATTCATGAGGGAAGGAATTTCCCCAGTCAGAGTGTTCAGCTCTTGTAACTTGTGGATTTCTGGAGATTTGCTGCAGTCATACAATAGAAGCATGATAACAAGTTCTCCTGACCTACTGACCATAAAGGGGACCCTGATGAAAAAGTTCATGCATCCTCATAGTGCATGGCATTTCCACAGAATCCCTAAGTGGGATACAAAGATCCACAGAACACTGCAGTTTTAAAAGAGATCTAAATCTGCTCTCTCATTTTGTGCCTGCAAATTATTGGGGGCAGAGATTTGCAAATTTAACTAAATGCAGGCATTGAGAATGCAATGAAATATGTACCTGGTGACACCTCCAGGTACCGTCATTTGCATCTGCAAATAAATGAGCCTACAATTGTATTTCTGAGCACAAACGAGAGGTCAGGTGTAAAAAAATCAGGCCTTGACTCATTTTAATGTATTAGCAATTTCAGAACACGTTAGTGCTCACCTTTAAATATCAAGTAGGACATATCTGGAGGGAAAAATCAAATTGCATCATCTAGTCACCATATGTGAAAAGCTTTACTTTTCTTGATTTATAATGGAAGGAAGGTGCTCATGAATCTGCAATGGAGGTGATGAAAGTGCATTATAGAAGTACCTTTTATCCTTTAACAGTGGATAGCATTACAGAATAGTGGAACAATTACTGTAATTGTGAACTGATTAACTAAGGCTTCTCGAGCCTATAGGCCATATTCATTATTGGCCCACCCTTTTGCCATCAATATATTTGTCCCATAAATATTAATTGATTACGGGTGGAATAAATGTTATGTAGAGCAGTGCCCCTTTAAAAAAATTATAAGTATCCCCTTTAAAAAAAATTATAAGTACCCCCAGTACCCACAGTTTTCAGACACACAACATTTTTTTTCTACCATTGCAACACATTTGTTGCAACTTAATCGTAGTCGGGTGGGTGATGAAATTTTGGGGTGTAAAAAGTATAAAAATAATAAAGTGCTATAAAACTTAAAACAAAAATTCAGTTTTCTCCAAATTTCCGTTGTGTTGATGTACCCCGCAGACTTCTCTCGAGTTCCCCTGAGGATAGTCATACCACTGGTTGAGAAACAATGATGTAGAGGACCAGCATAAGGTGTGTTTGCCAGTTAGCCCTAGCCCACCCTCAGACTGCAATTTTGTTCCTACAGATTATATCTCCTGCAGTATAGGTTTCTTGACCATCTAAATAACTGCTTTGCAGGCACAATAAGTTACTCAGAAAGCCAAAGGATATAATCTGGAATTTCCATTAGCTTTGCTTGAACATTACTTATGTGGATTTGGAGTCCAGCTTCCGAAAATCTTTTCAAAAGGGTCCAAGAGTGGATTCTTTTACCCACTTTCTGAGTTTTGGGTGAGCAAAGAATTAAATTCTTAATGTAGTTTATCTGAGGAGCACAGTGTTCTTTTTTTGGTATTAGGGCCTAATTTCTGCCAGATACTCTTGTCAGATATTTGAGTATGAATCCCATTGTGTGTGTAGGAGTTGGGTGTATGTAATTATGAGCTGAATTTGATATTAGATTTCAATTGGAGATATGCTGGTTTATGAAGGAGAGAATAGATCCCACAAATCCCCTAAACATTTCTAATACTATAGAAATAAGGTAAATAATGTAGAACTGCATTTTTGGGGAATCCAGATGCACTGATTATTCTGATTTTAAAAGCACAGTGTCAAGGTATTTTTCATCATCTGTAAGATGTATGACCTTTTAGTAACTTGAAGGTGAAATCTGTACCCCTGCCAAACAGTTGCATCCCCCCTCTTCAAAGGAAAAATAACAAGGAGTCCTATGGCACCTTAACGACTAAAAAATGTATTTGAGCATAAGCTTTCGTGGGCTAGAACCCAATTTCTCAAATGCATGTTCCAAGTGGGTTCCAAGTGCCACAGGACTCCTCATTGTTGTTGCTGAAAGACTAACATGGCTATCTGTCTGAAACTTCTCAAAGGGGTGCACCAGTATGCTTTGAAGGTTGCTTATAAATTGTAGGCCACAGCTGATTATGTATTTATTTTTATTTTATAAATATATAGCATTTAATTTATTACAAAAAGCAAGCAAAAAATGACATAGCTTGTGCAAACAATTACAAGAAAAGAAGTCAGACATTTCTGGTCCAAGCTTGAGCTTTTCAGCTCAGAGTTTCCTTAAAGAAACCTTAGCATCACAGCTTATTGGGTTTTTCAGCAGGCCACATTTTTCAGATCTGTTTAAAGATCTGTAAACTTCCCTTTAACGTTAATGCTCTAATTTCAGAAGATATTTTTGGTTCTGGTAAGAGTTGGCATTTCCTAATACAAGGCAGAGTGAGGGGCGCTCATGTCACTGAAGAACCAGTAAGATGCATAGCTAGCATGTAGGTAGAAAGCAGCGACTTTTGAAGAGATTTTATAGAGATAATAACCTAGCCCCCTTCAACTGTTGTGGTGCTTGCCTCTAAAGGTAAGACCAGGTTATCCAGAAACATGTTTCAACATGCTTTTTGCTAGAATAGATCTAACAGATGTCTTGGTTCATGGACATATGGGTAAGTTATGTTATAGTCAATTTTACAAAACCTTACTGGAGATTAGGGACTAGGTCTTGTTTATAGCAGGTGAAAAATGTTTATGAAATAGTTCATAACATAGTTAGAGGCTGTTAAAAACTTGGTCCTAGAAACAGCCTGGTTTATACATAGCTCTGTGACTTAAATCCAACATGGAGTGTAGTCTCAGTAGCTGATTTGGGGTGAGTGAGGAAGTCTTAGAGATTAATCAAAGGCTAGGCAGGCAGTGGTGTGAAGGAGCAAGATGATGCTAAGGAACATGATGCTAAGGAAAGCAGGAGAGATACCTTTCTTATTTAGGGCTGCTTCTGGCCATCAGGGGTACAGAAATCAGCTTCTTTCTTCAGCACTAGCAGCTGCAGTATCTCTTTACTCACTTGTAACTCTTTTAATGGTGTGAGACCTAAATTATTTTGAAATAACTAGCTTTCAAATGGAAAATGAGTAATATTCCTTCTTTATACAACAAATTTTGTACTCTTCATAATTAGATGATATAAATCTTAACTTTTTGCCTTGAAGGAAAGTTCAAAATATCATCACGACAATGGTGATTTAACAGATTACCAAAGGTCTGAAGAGTGGCTAAATCATATTTCATATGTGAGCAGTTTGAGAACCAACTTTCTGACATTTATTAGTTTTGGGGAAAAAAAAAGTAAAAAAGGCCAGCACGCCCTAACATTAAAAGCACAGGATGTGTTGGCTCTAGTTGAGGCTTGTTCGTGGCTCGGTACTTAACAAAGCTAGTGTCAACCACAGCTGAGCAGACAAGTCCTAATAGCTGTCAACCACAGCAGATGTAGATGAAACATTAAAATTAATAAGCAGGCCACGGAGAACAATAGTGTTGCTACACCTCCAGCATCTTTTCACCCACAAGTCTGAAGTGCTTTAGGTTCTTAGCTTTTTGCAGAAAACCACATTTTTTTGGAATCTTTAGGTTTATGTCATGAAATAGCACCATGTGTGAGAACAAAAGAATGCAGGGCAAATAGTCGTCTGAAGCTTGGGTCATCATATGACTGTTCTGCTTTGATCACATAGGGCTTCAGATCCTCTGTAGTTAACCAGGTTAATTTGTGCCTGTATTAAAGGCGCAAAGAATATGCGGCTTGAAGGCAAACCAGGCTTTTCAAGGTTAGAGAAATAAAGCCAAAGAAGTGAGGTTCCTAAAATGTAACTTACTTAAAAGAAAAGATACTGGGCCAAATTCATTACTACATAGTTCCTCTGAAATCAGTGACGCTTCAATAGGGATGAATGTAGCCCTATTGTTATCCTTACACAGAAAAGTTATTTCTGTAGCTCTCCAAGACAATGGACGATGATACAGCTTTAATTTGCCTTCTCAGGAATAAACATAGGGCCTATACTCACTGAAATCAGTGAGGGTGTATCTCCACTGGAAGCTAGGAATGTGATTCCCAGCTGGCGGAATCATGCTCAGACTAGCTCTCAGTGAGCAAGTATGCTAAAAGTAGAATGTAGCTGCAGAGCACCAAGATGGGCTAGCTTTCCTGGATACATAGCTAGAGCCTCCGAAAGGCAAGTAATCAGGGCGGCTAGTCCATCTTGCTGCTCATACTCTGCAGCTGCCATCTGGGTTTAGTGCACTGGCTGGATGAGGGCTAGTGTATGTCTCCTTGGGCTGGGAATCATACTTCTAGCTCCCAGTATAGACATATCCTGAGAGTTTTGCTATTCATTTTAAAGATAGGTGAGATTGAGCCATTCAGGACTTGATCCAGAACCCACTGAAATCCATGGAGACTCCAACATGGACTAGGGATGTTAAGGACTAGTCGACTATCCGATAAGCAAATGCTTATCAGGTAGTCAGTCGACTAGTTGACTAATCGATTTCAGACAGAGGCAGCAAAGGAGGGAGAGGAAGGGGTACTTCAAAGGGGCAGCGCTGCACAGCTGAGCCGGGGATCAGCTGTGTGGTGCTGCTGCTCGTGGAGCCTAGGGTCCATTTCCAGTGTGGCATTTCCATGGAACCCGGGATCAGTTGCGAAGTTCCCAGCTGACCCTGGGTTCTGGGGAAATGTTGTGCGAACCCCCGGCTCCACGTGGCATTTCAAATCGGCAGCGCAGCATGGAGCCTGGGGTTCCCCACTGAGTCCCCTGCTGACCTTGGGCTCCATGCTGTGCTGCCGCCTGCTGCATGCGGAGTTCCACGTTCCTCCTTTGAAATGTACATTTCAAAGGAGAAATGCAGAAGTGCCAATTGTCGAGTCGAGTCGAAATTCCATCGATTACTTGGCCACTAAATTAACCTTTACTTAACATCCTTAAAGTGGACTGGTTAAATGAGATAGCACATGTCAAACAGTTACCCAGACACAAGCTAGGATTTAATAATGTCGCTGTCTTGGTTTGGAGTGCTGGATCAGTTTGGCCATGTGCCCCTGTATGATTGGACAGCCTGAAAGGCTGGAACTTCTTTTTAACCTGCTGCCACTTCATGCCTGCCTCTCTCTCTTTTGTGCTAGGATATTGCACCGTGAGCGGTAAGGAACTGTTTTTACACTTCTGCAACACTCAGAAACAGAGAGACAAGTAAAGGAAAATTACCATATTTACTTGATCATAAGCCCATTTGTTGATAAGCTAACATTTAAAAAAGAAGTAAAAATTGAAATTACCCATTCATAAGCCGACTGTATCAGCGGTTTGCAAACTTTCAGTCCCAGCTCGTCAGTTAAGCCAATGGCACGTCAGGATGTTTGTTTACCTGCAGCGTCTGCAGGTATGGAATTCACAGCTCCCAGTGTCCATGATTCACTTTTTCTGGCCAACAGGAGCAGTGGGAAGTAGGGGTACGTCTAGACTACAGGCTTCTGTCGACAGAAGTTTTGTCGACAAAACTTCTGTCGACAAAGAGCGTCTAGACTACATTGAGTTCTGTCGACAAAGCAAGCTGCTTTGTCGACATGGTAGTGTAGACGCAAAGGACAGTTTACATGCAATAACACCTTCTGTCGACAGAAACTCTGTCGACAGAAGGCGTTATGCCTCGTAAAATGAGGTTTACCAGCGTCGACAAAACTGCTGAGTTCTGTCGACATTATGTCGACAGAACTCAGCGGTAGTGTGGACGCAGGTATAGTTTTGTCGACAAAAGTCTACTTTTGTTGACAAAACCCTGTAGTATAGACACACCCTAGCAGCCAGCATGTCCCTCAGCCTGCACCGCCTTCCTACTCACATTGGCTGGGAACAGCAAACAGCAGCCAATGGGAGCTAAGTGGCTCTGGGCCTGCAGACACCCCAAGTACATAAAACATCCTGATGTGCCAGTGGTTTGCCCTGATGGGCTAGGAACTGAAGTTTGCCGACCCCCCCAGGTTAAAAAAAATTGGTAAAACACAATGACCTGTACATAAGATGACCTCTGCTCTTTACTGCGTCATTTTTTAGCAAAAAAATTGGGCTTAAGATTGAGGATATATGATATTCATTGTCAAAGTTCTCTGGCTTTTGTGGTTTAATGTTACAATTTTAAGGTGCTTAATTGCAGTATTTTATATCACTTCCTTTTCATTGGAGTGTTTAAAAAAGAAAGGTTAATTGGAGGACAGAGAATTTCTTTGACCATAGGTTTTAAAAACTTCTATAAAATTACTTTCTGGGTTATTTTCTTAGTTTTTCCTGTGTTGTTGGGCAATTCACTTAATTGCTGTGTGCCTCAGTTTCCTCTCTCACCCTTTGTCTTTTCCAGGTAGTTTGTAAGCTCTGGAGGGCAGAGACAGTCTCTTATTATGTGTTGTATAGCCCCTAACACAATGGGACTCTAACCTCAACTGGGATCTTGAGGTGCTTCTGCAATAGAAGTACAAAAGCTACAATAATAATCTCCCTGACAATGTCAGTCTGTATTATAGAAGTTTTGAAAGCTATTTCATGACTAAAGAGGTGCCACAAAGGTGCATCTGGTATATTCTGCAAATTCAGACATGTAGGATAAAAAATTAGGAAAAAAATATTGGACGTATGCAATAAGCAACCTGGCATTTTCAGTTTTATGGTTAAAGTTAAATCCAAAAGTAAGTGGCTTGCGGGCCAGCAGTATTTCTTTTTTAAGTAACTAAGGGTATGTCTAGACTACATGCCTCTGTCGCCAGAGGCATGTAGATTAGGCTACCAGACATAGTAAAATGAAGCGGCGATTTAAATAATGGGATGAGGTTTACCTGAGTGGTCGAAAAATACCTTTGATGTCGACACCCGCGCGTCCAGACTATCGCGCTGAGCCGACAAACAGCTAATCAGCTGTTTGTCGGCTCAGCGCAGCAGCCATGTAAATTTAAATGAAGCGGCGATTATTTAAATCACCGCTTCATTTTACTATGTCTGGTAGCCTAATCTACATGCCTCTGGCGACAGAGTCATGTAGTCTAGACGTACCCTAAATGAACTAACTCATTTTTGTTAATTAAAATGGGGAAAAAATCACCTGAGATTGGTGAAATTTTGTATCTTCTGTCCTGTTCATAAATGGGCAAATGTTCTTGAACAAAGCAGTTTGCTTTTCAGTTGAGGTACACTCCTGGTAAATTTTATTCTGGAACAAATTTCTGCATCCTTAAATATAGCACTAGGAAGGGCTCCCATACAATTATGTTTAGAAGATGAAAATCCTGTTCTTAAAATAACTGCAAAACCCTTTTTTTTCTTTTTGAGTCCATTTAAAAACAAAATCTCTGCAACATCCTTTTTCTTAGTTGACCATCCAATCAGTTTCAAGATTAACATTTATTTGCTGTGAAAATATTTTTGTGGGTTATCATGTGATATTTAAAAATAATAATCTAGTACTAATGGACTACAAGCAGGCTAAAACATATGACAATCGTCATGCTATAAATCTTCAGCCCAGAGAAAACCCTGCTAAATATGGCTGACTGAAAATATATTGAATCATTTATATGGGCCACCATACTGTAAAGGACCTTACACAGTAGGAATATTGCTATCACCTTGATAGCAGACTTCATATGCAAAGGGAATTCATATGTTCCACTGGTAAATAGTACATGTTGCAAGGTTTGTTCTAAAGTGCAAAGGAAAAAAATCTTAAGTGTTGCTCAAAAAAATACTGTCTTAGATTTTCTTGGTAATGTTTAAAGATTTACAGCTGTTTGTGCAAAAGTGATGTTGAAAGAGGAAGGTGTTCTGTATCCTCTTCTTGTAGCTCACTAAGGCCTTTTGTGAAATGTCACGTCTAGGACCTGAAGGTCATGGCAGCTTGCCATTAAAAATTAGCTTCTATTTCTGTTTCTTTTGTCTGGTGATCTGTCCTGAGAAATCTCTCTGTTGGCTGCATTAATAAGAGAGGGATTAATAAAGATCTAAAACATAGATGTAATTGTTTAGTGTATTTATCTCAATCTTCACTGAGTTTATTAAAATGAAAAAGATGGCAATGGTTAAAATAGAACCGAATTAATAACTATGGCCACAAACAACACTGGGCTCTTCAGTTACTAAGTGGCATTCTCTTGGAATTAGAAATAATAAAACTTGCCTAATGCAGTGAGAAATGAAAGGACATCAACCTAATTAATTTCCAAATTTGATCTCTTTGACTAAAATGATCATTATATGTTGGGGAATATTCTATATTATTATTTATTTATTATTTGCATTGTGGTAGTGCCCAGAGCTGTCGATTAAGACTATCTAGCTCTTTCAAAATCAGCATTCAATTGCTTAAGTAAAAACAAAATCACATTATTTTGATATGAGCACATGAAAACTCTGCAGCAACAGTTAACTGATATATTTTGCCTCTGTTTGCAGAAGCAGCCTACAAAAACAGTTACCAGTCATGCATGGTTAGGTGATTACTTTTTTCCATCACGGCTGTTGATGGCATACGTCTTACACAGTTTTCCTGTTGAGTGTGAATAGGATGTTTTTAAAGAACTTCATTAGCCTTAACCATATTGTAAAAAATGGGTCAAATTTTCCTCACTTGAATAGAGTCATTGACTTCAGTAAGACTGTCTTCACAAATATGATCAAAAGGATTTGCCCTGTGCTCCTAAGTGGTCAACAGCAAGCTATCCAAACACAGTTGAAACATGGTTTGCAGCCTTCTTTTTGGTAGCGGCAATTGGTGTTCCAACCATAACCATAGCTGTAAATATTTTCAGACATAATTGTGAGCCATTGCATGGTTAAGCCATCACAAATGCTATCGCAGAGTCATTCACCAGCTACATGCCAGCTGACAGAGCAGATATATACACATGGAGAAATACACAACAGGAGGTCATGTTGGCTTTTGTTCTGCTATATTAAAAATGCATTAAAAATCTCAAGTGAAATGGACAAAATTGGCTTGGAAAGTAATTTTGATGTGGGTTTGTTAAAAGAAAAAGAAGGGGAAATAGAAAAAACTAAGCCTATATTGATATGTCCCTTTAAATGAGGAAGTATTTAATTGCTACATTGCTATGTTTATCACAAAGTGTGAACAATCTATTGCACTATTTATGACTGAGAATCTCAAAGGAACCTAAAAGACAATAAGTACTCATCTCCCACTGAAATTCAATAGGACATGAGTGCCTTATTCCCTTTGTCCAATATGAAAATCCCAGCCCAATATATTATTTACATAATTATTCTCATATGAACATAGTTTAGAAAGGCTACTTTGAATTCTGAATAGGATACTTTGAATTCTGACTCAACATTACATGCTACTAGCAAAGTAAGGGCCAGCATTTTCAAATATGTGTTCACTTCAGTGAGAACTGCGGCTAACCAGCAGGTATGATATGAAAATAAGTCCATTTATTTAGGTGCCTGGTTATGGATAAAGATGACTGATACTAGGCATCCATTTTTGCAATTTTTTTACCAAGGCAATTCAATTCTAATAGCGTGCTCCTCATATTGATAAAGTCACATTATGTGTTGTTTCTCCTATGTTACCCTGCTCTAAGATCATTAAAAAAATAGAATAGGTGCAAGAACTATCCTCTTGACCTCGTCGGAGCTTACATTCTTAGCTGATGTAAATTTGTTTTGCTTCATTGATTTCAGTGGTGCTACACCACTTTACATCAACTAAGAACCTGGCCTTGACATTTAATTTTAATTTTATCTTTCCTTTAGACTCTTGTAACTTTGCAAACCTCTGAGATAATGGTTGCTTAGAGTCTAGAACTAAACACATGATTCTTAGGCATATTTTATCGGTCAGATAAAGTAATTATTATATGCTTTTATAAAGCAAAGTTCACGTTAGCTAGTTCATTTGGTATAGTCTCTTCTCATAGCACTTTCGCTATATTAACATTTTTGCTGCTGCTGACATTAGCTATCTGTCTGTCCATCCATCAGAAAGCAATCACTTGGCAAGCACTCTGAGAAACCATCTTCCAAAGGTTAACTAACTTATATTGGAAATGTCCGGTCTGTTATTTTTAGTAAATGGACATTGAAAAATGAACCCTATAATTAATTCATGCTAATATGTGTGTGTATAGATATATCAAGGTGTATAATTTTTTAATCATTTCTAAACTAGAAAATGACAGATGGAGAGATCTCAGCAGGAAGTGTCCACTTCAGATTGAGCAGCCTAGCAGCAACATCTGGGACTGTCTGCCTGATAAAAGTGAAGATGGCTCAATATGGCAAAGAGAGGCAGCTAACACATGTTCTGTGACCAACTTGATCAAAGACCTCAGTCTTAGTGACCACAATGGTAACCCATCAGCACCTCCCAGCAAACGCCAATGTAGGTCACTCTCTTTTTCTGATGAAATGTCTAGCTGCCGAACATCATGGAGGCCTTTAGGATCAAAGGTCTGGACTCCTGTAGAAAAGAGACGGTGTTATAGTGGGGGAAGTGTCCAGCGCTACTCAAATGGCATCACCACCATGCAACGGAGTTCAAGTTTTAGCCTACCTTCAAGGTCAAATACTCTTTTCTCATCATATGACCAGTCTGGAGTTAGCAGCAAATTTGGATGTCAGCCGTGCCAAGGCCTGAGGAGGTCAACCACCTATGGACAGGCAGGGGACATCTTGGGTTATGATCACAATTCTGTAGATGTTACCCGGATGGACATCCAGAGGTCCCTCTCCTGTTCACATGATCAGTTTTCCTCCTCGGAATACTGTGCACCCTCAGCAAACAGCACTCCTGCCTCAACACCAGAGCTGGTGAGACGCTCCAACGGGCTGTCCCGAAGCCGGTCGCAGCCATGTGTCCTTAATGACAAGAAGGTAGGAGTAAAACGTCGAAGGCCTGAGGAGATTCAGGAACAAAGACCTTCATTGGACCTTGCCAAGATGACCCAGGTAAGACATGTTTTTTTTCACTAACATGGGTGGCCCAGACTTTTACAGGAAATAATTGAACATTTCATGTGGACAGAACACAACACTGAACAGGCAGCACCAACACGGGATTATTATTCAGTCAACAGAAGACTGAATTTTAATTGTTTCCATGTGGGCTAAAGTGCATTTTCTTCTGGCTGAAAGTCTGCATTAAATAGATGTGATTGTTATGGAGAAGTTTGTTCTTTTTGTTGAAGCAGAAAACTAATCCCTCTCCAACTGGAGTTTTAGCATTATTCTTTTAAAATCATCCTTTTTTCCCCCATTGCACACTGCGGCCTACAGCACATCTCACCAATATTTCCTCATGGTATGTATTTCCACCAGAAATAATTTTTAAAATAAAATCAAATGCTTAGGGGAGAGAACTCAAAGATCCAGAGCATGCTGGAGGAAATGAGGACAACATTCAGAGTACTCTGCATTAACTTTTATCACAAGTTGAATTTTCTGTGGTAGGGATTGTACTGGCTATTAGTGGCATCTTCAAGCAGTCTTGACTCCTTGTAATTTTCCACTCTGGAGATGTTATCATGTTTTATTTTCAGGTGTAACTGTAACACTAACAGGCAGAACCAAACCTGGGACTTCTAGAGCTTAGCTAAAAGCTAAGCTTGAGCTAAAAGCCAGCTAGTTCTCAGCTCAGGCGGTAGAGGAAACTTAGGGTATGTCTAGACAGCGGGGCTACTTTGGCATACTAGAGGCATCCCAAAATAGCTACCCCACATCTTTTAAATACGCTCGTTATTTCAAAATATTTTTGTAATAACAGGCATGCTGTTTTGGCATCCCTGTAACCCTTTTCCACTAGGATTAAGGGATGTGTCGAAATATTTCAAAATTTGGTTCTGTCAAAATTTGTGTATCTTATTTCGGTTTTAGGGTGCTATGTAGACCACCCTCATTCTCTCTCACTCTCTCTCTTAAATGGTCTAAGTGCCACTACAGAAGACAGTGAACCACATACAGAAGTCCTGTGGCACCTTATAGACTAACTGAAGTGTAGGAGCATAAGCTTTCGTGGGCAAAGACCCACTTCGTCAGATGCATGCATCTGACGAAGTGGGTCTTTGCCCACGAAAGCTTATGCTCCTACACTTCAGTTAGTCTATAAGGTGCCACAGGACTCCTCGTCGCTACATACAGAAGGTGTGTGGGTTACACAACTATAGGATAAAGCTTTCTTCCTCAATCTGCAGTATGAATCCACCGTGCAGATAAGAGATTTGAAGTGTCTATCTGAGAAGATTTTGCTCTATTTCCCAGAACCTTGAAGACCCAATTACATGATAATGGCCTTTAAAAATGTGTGAGAAAGAATCAAAATGAAAGGATACATCAAAGAGCAGCACAGAAAGGAATTGCATTTTGCACATAGAAAGTTTTCCATAACCACAGTTTTATGATTAAGGTTTCTAATGTCAATAAACTGTGTGATAACATCAGCTTTGTATGGTACAGAGATAAATTTGGGTCTAAAGATCCTGTGGCTCTTTTTGCAAAAGTGAGGTATTAACCATGTTGTCCTGGCCAAATTCCATTTTTTTTCTAATACATTTTGCCTGCCAAAAATTTTCCCTGAAGTTTCAGCTGGAGACAGTTGTCTCCTTCACTTTCTGTGGTGTAATGTTGCTGCTAAAACACCTGTTGCATTTCAACCCAGAAGTGAATGTATTTCAGTAGTACAGTACATAATGAAGTTTAGTTTATTGTTAATAATAAAACTAGTGACATCTTCTAAGCATGTACTGTTAAGAAATAGAGTTGCAAATTTCCTTTCCTTCTGATGTTGTAAACATATTTTTTCTTTTAGAACAATGTGATATTTTATGCTATTTTATTCTTATATGGTTCAGTGATTGCTTGAATGAGTGACTCCTCTTGTGACTCCTCTTCCAGGGAATGAGTCACAAGACCCTTAAATGATAAAAAAGGGTCAGAAAACAGCATTCTTGAGTGATGCACTGTGATCTCCATTTGATAATCTCTGTCAGGTACAATTAACACACTTAGCTTATTTATTAGTTAATAAGCTGGATAGGTAGTAAAAACGACTTACATGTATTGTTATATTTTATTAGCTACAAGTTGAAATAACACAACTGACATCACTGAAGGCCTTTTTATTTTCTTGCATTGGTAGCAACATTTAAAAATATATAGTTCTGTGTACTTGTGCCTTTATATGTAGGTTACTTCATATGCTCTAGGCATCTACAAGCAAGTGGTGGTAGAGGTAGTGGCAGTAGGAGGGCAAAGGGGCATAGATACTTAAAAAAAAATACTGAACTTGGCAGGGAAATATTTTTACATATCTGGTATTTTCTGTTTTTTTAACCGGACAGAAGCCGCAAATACCGGACTGTCCCGGCTAATACCTAAAGGGGCACTTAAAACACTTCTGATGATGGCTCAGTGCTCATCCACAAGTCCCTAAGTACATTAAACATACCTAAAAGTGGGCAGCAGGAGATTTCTTATCCACTCAGGGGCAAGGAGTCTTGGGAGAAATGCATTCTGTGTGATTTGGAATAGTTCTGGGGATTTATGATTTCAGAGAGTTTGCCGTGTTAGTCTATTTCAGCAGAAACAACAAGGAGTCCAGTGGCACTTTAAAGACTAAACAAATTTATCTGGAGATTTATGTTGCTCAGAAGACACAGGCCTGGTCTGTACAACCTTTGCATTGGGGAGCACTTATTCACACAAGTACTAGTCTCATTGACTTCAGCATGAGTGCACCCCGCTAAGGAACGAGATTCTGGCAGTCAGCTGCTTCCACGGTGGTTCTTGAGCCCCACCTGTCACACTCAGGCTGGGGCCTGCTCAGGAATTTAAATGTGACCCCTTTTGGAGGGGCTCATTCTGTGCCACCACCCAGGAGCTCACTCTCTCCCCTCCCCACCAGGTCCTGGGAAGAGCTCACTGTCCTGCCGCTGCCCGGGCCCTGGCAGGAGCTTACTCTTTCCTCTGCTGTGGCAGGAGATTGCTCTTCTCTCCTCTCCTCCAGCTGCGCCTTCCCCTCTCCCAACCCCAGTGGGCACTTACCCTTGCCCAACCCTACACCGTGGCCCCAGGGTGGAAGAAGTTCTATGCCCCTGATGATTACTTGGGGGTGGCTTGCTTGCCCCCCATGCACCCTCTGCTCTCGGGCAGTGGTGCTAACGGCTGTTTGAGAGGCAGCAGTGCACGCCACACCGAGGAAACCCTTTATGTTACATGCAGAGAATCCTGGGCTGATGGCAGAACACCTTTGTTGGGGTGCAGACAGTGCCTTGTGAGCTGGCGCAGACAGGGAGTACCATGCCATGACCAGAGGCCTTAAAGGCAAAGGAAGAATGTTCAGGGGACTTGAGAGCACATTCTCCAGACCAGCTGAGTAACCACAGCACAGAAGATGGAGCCCACATTAGGAAAAATCCATTTAGCAGTTTCCTTTTACTTAATCCCTTTGTGCCACATAGCAGAATAAACTCTGCTTCTTTCAACTTTTCAGCCCAAGTGCTTCTATTTCTGAGTGCTTCTATTTCCTTAGTTCAAGTTAACTGTTACACCTCATTCCCCAAAACGTTTGGATTTCTGATGTGTAAAACAAAATGCAGGTAGTAGTGAAAAAGAAAAGTAATGAAATGTAACACTACACCCCTGGCTGTGCAGCTAGAGCACAATTTCTACACGCTAAATGTTTCTTTCTTCTGACTTTGGTTCCCAGGATGGACCCAAGCTGAAAGGGTTCCAGTGTGTCTGACAGTAACCAATACTGAAAAGTGAAGGGTTCCTGCAGCCTGCAGAGCTCTGCAGGTTCCTGCTATGTAGGACTATGCTGCACAGTACAAATCTTTTGCAGAAATGGGTAACTGCGTCTTTCTGACCACATGGCCCCCTCCTCTCCCACCATGTGTTGTTTCTTGTGTGACCTTCCTCTCTGGATGGAATGAACTAAGTAAATTAATCCCAAATAATTATCAAAGTAATGGAAAGCCCAACATTTTTGAAATGATACAAGGAAGAAATGTAGCCTCTATGTAATTGGAATTAGAGCCACTCTATTTCACAGCAGAAAAGCAGTGGAAGTAATCGGTCAGATTCCTCTAATTCACATACAAGGTAGTTTCATTTAGAGTTCACAAGCAACTCCTTGTTATAAAAATACCTTATGAAATGGCTTTGACCTATTGCTTTCTGAGTTTAGCTGCAGGACCCTGAAAAATGACACAATATGCTCTACAGTAGGGCAGGGCTTAAACCAATCATTTATTTATAGCATCAGATTTTTGCAGCTCCAGAAGCATGATCTGTATTTTTTTTTCTGTGCTGCCCTGCCACCACACACTGGTGACTGTATTTTTCTCCGGCACCATTAGTAATATATTCATTGAGAAAAAGGTCACACAGGACTGTGCTTAGGCTTTCAAAATTGTTATGATAATGCAGGGATGCCCACTGAAAGAGGACAGGGAAGGATACTCCTGTGGATAAGGTGCTGCGCTTTGTCGGGAGAAATTCTCTTTCCAGTTCTGGCAGTCTGTGTGTGACCACAGGCAAACCACTTCACCTTTCTTGGCTCGTGTTTCCTCGAAGGGAGACTGTGCAATCAAATTCAGCACTTTTTGGAAAGCACAGTGAGATTCTTAGGGAAAAAAAATTAGAGATGCAAAGTATATTGTGTAAGAAAAAAATCTGCACCACAAAAAGTCCTGTGTTAGGCTTGTTTTTGCATTCTGTCTTGTTTGTCCCTAGGTAACTTGGCATGCGGCATTTTCACAGCATTCCACTCTTGATCTGTTCCATGCTAGATAGGTTCTGTGGTACTCTTCACAGATGATAAAATGGATATGCACACAAACCTTAGTGTTGCATGCATACCTGGGTTGGGCTTGCAAATCTATCTGATAACATTGTGCTTGTTTTATCCAATGACTTATGCATGCCAAATTGGGAATGTCCAAAATGCCCCATCAGCAACCTCAAAGGGAGTGGAGGAGTCTGGTAGGAGGTGCTCGGGACCTTTCAGAATCAGACCAAAATGGAGAGACAAAATGAGATGCCTAATCATTCCATATGCCTTTCTGTTACACCGTGTTTGTTGCAAGAACAGCTGTTGAATTAATAGAACGAATAAAATAAATGTGAATATTTATTCTGAGTCTGCACAGTAGCTTCTAAACACTTCTCCATCTTGAACAGGATTTTGGACATTGTGTGAAGAGCAGAAAATGATCTGTACAAATCCTGGGGAAAGGAGAGTTGCAGGGATGTAAGGGAGTCACAGAAAGAGAGGGGGTAAGAATTATGCAGACCCTGACCACTAGTAACTATCACTAGTTTGCTGTTTCTGCCCATTGGACATTGTAGGAGAACCTCGGATCAGTCCGAGCCATATTTGGTAGTTGAAAAACTCACTGCAGTTTTCTTGCTGTAATGGTCCTGGGCTATTTTTGTTTGCTTGAGTCTGTGTGCATTGAAAGGACGTGTTGTATTCTTTCTGAATATCAGGATGAGAGAGAGTAGAAAATGAAAGTGTAGCTGCCCAAACCTACACAGTGAGCTCCGGAATAGCTGCTTGGCTAAACTGTAAATATCATGTTAGTAATTGTCGATGGAGTCTGTGTCAGCTAAATAGGGGCGTGCTGTAAAAGCAGGAAAGTAGAGAATAAGTCATCTGTCTTGGCTCATCATTTTTGTATTAATCTGTGGTTAGACTGTTAGGAAAATTAAGAGAGCCATTGAGCTGCGGGTCTCTGTGTGTGCTGTGCAGTTTGCTGAGGCTTTATGAATTACCCTGCCATAAGCTGTCAGTGCTGTTACCTCATAATCTTCCTAAGGTCATGGCGATTGTGAGCTCTGCAGCTTCAATCGCCCATTAACAAAAATAATGAGTTTATCTTGGAAAACACCAATGAATCATTTTTTTCCAAAAGCTCCTTGCAATTTTCTTCTCTTTAATTGTTAGCCATTTGCAACTAAATATTCCTAAAAGGGAAAAGTCACTGATAAAGGGAAAAGCAGTATGGCAGATTACACGGTGTCTTCCATACACAGGGCTAAGAAAGAAATCCTCTTCCTGTGCTTTCTAGGCAAGTATTAAAATGGAGCCCTCACTAGGGTAGCCACCCCTGCAAGACTGTCCTGGAGTCTCCAGGAATTAAAGATTAATCTTTAATTAAAGATTATGTCATCTAATGAAACTTCCAGGAATATGTCCAACAAAAGTTGGCAACCCTAAGCTCCACCCTTAATACACAAGTGGTCTGAAGACTTAAGACATTTGGGAAGTTGCTATGGGGAAAGGAGACTTAGTGCCTGGCTTAATGAAGCCCATGGGCATTCTTTTCTTGGCTCAGCTCATGCACAAATGCTCAAGCAATGGCTGGAGAGTGCAGGCCCTGGTTCTCAGAAAAAAAAAGCAGGGAACTCCATCCTGGAAGGGAGAGAATGGTCTTGTGGTTTCAATGCTTGGCAGAGGGGCGAGAGGACTGGTTTCCAGACTCAGATTTGTTGCAAACTTCATATGTGACCTTGGGCGAATTACTGAATTATTCTGTGACTCACTCCTCCGTGCGCAAAACAAGTATAATGTTTCCTACCTCACAAGGTATTGTGAGACATCCATGAGCATTTGCGAGATGTGGCCAGTGATGAAGGCTAGTGAAGATGATAAATCGCTATTTGAGAGTCACAGGAGGGATGTGGTGGAGAAAGGGGGACTCCACACACAGTTACTACTGGGCTGAGTTTATAGGCCAAACTGTTGCTTTCCTATCGCATTGCTGGTGATACAAGGCCAGTTTATTTACTTGTAAATATTTCACTCTTCAAGCTTTTGGGAATAGATCTGGGAGGAGGAACACAGACCGTGAAAGTCTGTTTTTGTGGCTTTTCTTCCAGTCGATCCACCCCATTAGCTGATACCCTGTAATACAAATGCCTCTTAGTTTTTAAATTAGTGCCTCATAGGTATTTAGAAAAGGCAGCCGTTAATACAGATCATTTATCTCAAACCTTCCAGTCAGCTCCTGTTACTCTAGAGAGATCTCTCTCAGCTGCCTGAATCTCTGCAGGCATGGCTAAAGGCTTCCAACTTGGCTCTGTTGTTTCTCTCAGGGTTTAAACTACTTCATTTTTTTGAACCTGAAGCTAGGATTGTAAACTGGATCCTTTAAGCCAGTTCTTCAGGTTTCTTTCAGTTTTAGCAAAGCACAAACTACAAACAAGAAGGACCTTGGCTGTCAAATCTACCAGTTTCTCCAACATTTGGTGGCTGTCTCTCATCTTTTTGATGTAGAAAGGACTTCTACTTCCACTACTGGACCCTGTAGATGATGTGTGATACTCCCATTGAAGGCTGACAACACAGTTTGGATATGGACTGATACTACTGCAGCAAAAACCTTTACTGTTTATGCTAAGCAAAACTTCCACTGACTCCCAAAATTTCACTGTAGGTCTCTTTGATGGAAGTAGTAGTAGGCTGCTATTCTGTCAGTCAGCTGATACATAGCAGACAGTGCACAATGGTGATAGAGATGCAGCCGTGTTAGTCTGGTCTAGCTGAAACAAAAGACAGGACTATGCAGCACTTTAAAGACTAACAAGATCGTTTATTAGGTGTTGAGCTTTCGTGGGCCAGACAATCAAAAAAGTGAACACATATAAAATTGACAAATCAGATTTTAGAACAGAGGGAGGGGTGAAGGGGGAACGTTAGTGTGTCTGTGAGGTAATGATATCAGGGGTAATAATTGGGGAAGCTATCTTTGTAATGTATCTCACCCATTACAAAGATAGCTTCCCCAATTATCACCCCTGATATCATTACCTCACAGACACTAACCTTCCCTCCTCAGCCCTCCTCTGTTCTAAAATCTGATTTGTCAATTTTATATGTGTTCACTTTTTTTTGATTGTATCACTTTGGTATATATGGTCGTGCCAATTTTCTTCCGCAAATTGATCTGGCCCACGAAAGCTCATCACCTAATAAACCATCTTGTTAGCTTTTAAAGTGCTGCATAGTCCTGTCTTTTGTTTCAGTGAACAATGGGTTACAAATGCACATCTTGTTTCCTGATTCAGTATTAACAGGAATGGATGGATCATCAAAGCTACGCCATTTTGAAAAAGTGAGAAAATAGATCAGCATAAATCAATTCTGTGTGGCATTCACAGTGATCGCACTAGGGGTACGTCTACACAGCACACTTATTTCAAAATAAGCTATTTCAGAACTTGTTTTCCAAAATAGTTTATTTCAAAATTGCACATCTACACTATACTACACTACAGGGAAGCCTCAAAATTAGTCAGAGGAAGGACTAATGGAATTAGAGATCCAGGAAGCACAGGGGAGTAATTACTTTGAATGGCCCTGGGGAGAAGCTATTTCAAAATAAGCCAGCCGTTATTTCAAAATTATTTCCAAATAACTGTGCTGTGTAGATGCACCCTAACAGAATTGCTCTTCCATATGAAACCATATGTGGGGCAGCAACTCCAGTACTCAGGCTCCATAGTGCCATGAGTGGTTCTCAACCTTTCCAGAATAGTATACCCCTTACAGGAGGCTAATTTGTCTTGTGTACCCAAGTTTCACCTCACTTAAAAACTACTTGCTTATAAAATCAGATATACAAACATGTCACAGCACATTTTTTCAGTAAATATGCTTATGTTATAATTTTTATCATATCATCATAAAATAAGTCAACGGAAATATAAATATTCTACATACATTTCAGTGTATAGTATATAGAGCAATATAAACAAGTCATTGTCTATATGAAACTTCAGTTTGTACTGGCTTTGCTAGTGACTTTTATGTAGCCTGTTATAAATCTAGGCGACTATCTAGAAGAGTTGATGTAACCCCTGGAGGACCTCTATATACCCTAGAGGGTGAGAGTCACTGGTATAGTGCACGTTTTACGGGGGGCCTCCAAAGCAGTTACAGGAAGTCTTTGAGGCTACATCTACACTACAGAGTTTTTCCGGGATACTAGAGATATCCCAGAAAAACTCTGCCACAGCCAGGGAATGTGTCTGCTCTTTCAATTTTTTTTTTCCAGAAGAGCTGATGTACTCTTTTGGAAGCCCCATGAAACGAGGTAGAAGGGCTCTTCCAAAAGAGGAGGTTTTTCCAAAATTTGGCCCAGTGTAGATTGGCCAAATTTTGGAAAAACCTCTCCTGAAAAAGGTGTAGTGTAGATATATCCTAAAGGACAGTCCAGCAGCCACAAGGGAGCACTAAGGCATGATCTACACTAGGGGCTAAGTTTGAATTAAGATACACAATTTTAGCTATGCTAATTGCTAATTGAGTCAAAGTATCTCAACTTGAATTTTGGTGCCATGCACACTGTAGGAAGTCGAAGGGAACACACTCTTCCTTCAGCTTCCCTTACTGTTTGCAGAAGCAGGACTGCTGGCATCAACAGGAGTGCCCTCACAGTTCGAGTTAACGTGTCTTCACTAGATCCACTAATTCAAACTCCAGAAGATTGACTGCAGCTGCTTCGATATTATCTGTAGTGTAGACATGGCCTAAGAGTTATTTGCAAATCATCCTCACTTAGCTTATATAACTTAAGACGAGTTAGAATGTCCCATCTAGAATATTAACTTAGAGCCACTGCTGCTTTGAAGGACATTCCTCCAGTCTGACCTGTTCAGAATAATGGAAGATGCCAAATGGAGGTTAGTGATTTGAGGCAGCACAGAGGAAAATCTGTGATTCCTGCAGGGATGCCCTGCCTTGTGCCACTATATGGAGATAAAGAAAGAAAAGCTGTAATGCTTTTCTAGCACCGAAAGGCTTCCAGATTAAAAATGTATGTGGGTGGAACCCTGGATCTATGCTAGTTTAGGTATTTTAAACTTCCAGCCAATTTAACTCTTTTACTTCCTACTGATGTTTGTCTGTTTTGTGTTTTGTTTTGGGGTTTGGAGGGATTTTTTTGTCCTTGCAGCTGCAGCAGCGAGCATTGCCAGAATTTTCCTTTGTCATTTTCTGTTTTGCAGCATGGCTCTGACCCCTGACATCATACAGTCTGGGACACTAAAGGCACAGTAGCACAAGAGCTCAGTTTGTTACAGTATCGCACTTGGCAATTAAGCGTAGGCTGTGGAACTGATGGCATCATCAGAAGGGAACGAGCCTCTCGGCGCTAATAAAATTACACTACTTCATCTGACAGCATTGTGAAACAGATCGGGGAAAGGAGCTTTACTGTCTGGGCTAGGTGGAGACGTGGCACAGCACTTTAGGAAGGGGCGGGGTCTTGGTCAGAAGGGGATGAGGCTGGGGCTAGCCTTCCTCCTGCCAGCCTTTCAGCTCCTGCCAGAGTGCGTCACTCAGGGCTCTGACGTGCACCACCCATGTCTCTGGCAACGATTTAAAGTAGCAGTGGTCAGGAGTCCCAGGCCTTTTGGAATCACTGGGGCCCAGGGCAGTTTTCCCCCAACCACACATCCCTCCCCCATTAGTGAGTCCTCTGTTTGTAGTTTCACTGTTGGTCCTGAATAATATAAGCGCATGGGGACAAAATGGTATTCCTAGCAGGCAGCCACATTTTTAAAGGCTACTTCAGACTGATCTCTGAGCCCAACCCAAATCCTCAATATCCAACTCTGGAGGCATTCCTGGTCTGAATTTCTATGTTTGTAAAGTCCCAGCTGTCTGGATCTGATCTGCAGGGATGTTTGAAATCCAGATTGAGGTTTTGTGGCTCAAGCCCTTCTGTCATTTCAGAGTTTGTCTCAGAATCTCTTTCTACTGTCAGCTTTATCTATGGATTCCACTTAGTGCAATAAAGTTAAGAGAGAGATTCTTTGCTTAGTAAAAACTACACGCTCTGTACCTTTGCTAGAAATGAGTAACAGCAGAAAAAAACTCTGTTGTAGGTTTGGAGGTATAGTGTTAGGATGTCAGTGTTAATTTTGATAGAGATGCAGCTGTGTTAGTCTGGTTAGTCTGATCTAGCTGAAAACTACTACTTAATAAACCATCTTGTTAGTCTTTAAAGTGCTGCATAGTCCTGTCTTTTGTTTCAGTGTTAATTTTGTTTGTTCAGATGTCAGGCACCATTGTCACTGCTTCTCTAATATGCTCTATTTTTAAAGTGTCCTTTCTCCCCAAGAAAGATTTGAAGCTGAAATGACCTACAGAGTTTATTCATAGTGTCCAATTTTTTCTGGTATGACCAGTTTAAACCTACCAATGTTATGAGGTGCTCCTGATATGTTGAGCCTGCCTGTGCCAGTCAATTAGGTACAGGTACTATTGTTTGTAAAGAGCTGCATATGAGCTTCTTTTTATAGTACGCAACAAATAGTGTTAATTGGTCTTACAGAGCTAGGAATATTGCATATTCTTGAGACTCATTGGCCAGCTCCTTACGTAATAATAGATATATGGTGACCTCTCTTTTCTAGAGCACAGCCAAAGAAAGCTGATAAAGTGAACAGACCACCCTAGAAATAGCCCACTAATATCTCAATAGTCCTTTGTAAGGGCTGAGGTCTTAAATTGTACCATGATCTTTAATTCTAATTAACTACTCCTTCTCACACACTTGTTCTTATTCCTCTTTTTCCCTGCCCATTCCCCTCATCTAAAATGCATACTGAATCTTGTTTAAGGCAAAACCAGTTCTCTTGACATTTTTATATTGGGTTGGAAGCCAGAGAGACCAAATATTTACAGAACTACAAACTTGATTTGACTGCATTCACAGTGAGTGTTAATGGCTTATCTTTGACAAAAGTTGAATAATTCTGTGTTTGAAGGGTAGATGCAGCAATGCTCTTGGCTGCTTTAAAAACAGTAGAAAAATAACTGAACACAAAATGTACCTCCAGCACAGTAAGCGCCAGATTAATTTACAGACAAGAGTTATAAGACTGCTAGACATTGAAGGTTTTAACAATACCAGCCACTTTAATTGGTTGGTTACAAACAAGAACTAAACACTAAAGTTTCGAAAGACTTTTCAGATAGTGTAACAAACCCTCACAGTATGACTATAAATCCCCAATTCAGTGCCATGAAATTTGTTGGGATTGGATCATTCCCTAAATCCTCCTCTTGGTCAGAGGGAAAAATTAGTCCAGTTGGATTCTGGAAGAAGTTCCTGACCCCAGCTCCCCACATTGTGACCTGGTAAAGTATTAAACATGGAGGTACATTCGTAACAGTTTATACCTCCCCAGATACATACAGTCATTGATGAAGACACATTTCCAGATTAGGTGGACAACAGTTCTGTCTGAGTTTGGCACTTACTATGGTAAGTTCCTTCAAAAATGTATCATGTAAACTATGGCCATTGTGCTACACATGACTCTCTTTTCAAAGGATCATTATATGCACCTTGGAAACTTGTGGTCACTTTCCAAGCTAATGATGAGATGCAAGATATCTGAAGGTAGCAGCACACTAAACCTCATGGGGACAGTAAGTTTTGTAGTATTCTGCAGTGATGCCTGTTGGACACAATGATAATTGTACTCTTGGGGCATACTGTCCCATTTGGGAGAAAATGAATAAAATAAAATACATTTATCTTCATCCTGGTTTGTGTGTTGTGCACAGCTGTCAATTTAAAGGCCTTCCAAATGAAGGAACTATATAAGCAGGCAGCTGCGTCAGTTCACCACGACGTGTAATACAAGGTTGCCTAGGGAAGGAGCATCAAACCTGACAACACAGCAGAAAACAGAGTGGCATTTTAAAAGTCCTCATAGAATGAGTGGATGTGAACATAAAGAGGAAGACTGCCCCATATAAGCGCTGACTGCTTGCTGGACAGCCAGAGTATGCTGATGAGTTAGAAAGGTGATCTGCTCTAGTTGCGGGGGTGTTATTGGCTCACAGCATTTGAGTGGTGGCCATCATCTGAGCCAAATGGGAGCTGCTGCCCAAAGACCAAGAAATTGTACTGTTGCCCAAAGCCCAAGATGGAAATACACCTTTTACTTGCTGTAGTGAAAAGGTGAGTGCTGTTCTTCACTCCTGCTGGGACCCAGCTATTCCTCCTCCTCTTTTCCTAGGACCTGGCTCCTTCTCCTTTAGTTGCCTGGTAGGAATTTGCCATTGCGTCTCTTGCAGCACACATATGCCAAGCAGCACTGAAACAGCACACAGCAGCTCATGTTACATTGCAATACAAATTCCACTGGATAAAGGTGTATGATCAACAAAGCCCACAAGAAAAGGAGACCAACGTTTTGGGATTTTTATACGTATCCATGAGATTCACTGTCAGCAGCCGGACCAGCAGAAGTGGGGCTGAAAGAAGGACTTTTCACATGTGGATCGGGTAGGTGAGCAGATGAGCTCAGGGAGGTCTTAACAGGCACAGAAGGAGGCATGGAAGCCTTCTGTCTGAGAACTGAGAGAAGCTAACAAGCAAGTGGAAAGGGGGTGCAAAGAGGAATATGCAGGGGTGAAGTGTAGCTTGATAAGGAGAGGATAAACAGAGAGAGGTCGTTATATAGTACTTTGAAACTGTAAGCTTCAGAGGGGTAGCCAAGTTAGTCTGTAATAGGAAAAACTTAAAAAAACCAAATAGTCTAGTAGCACCTTGAAACTGGAGACATGGCACTTGAATCCAATACAACAGAGGATGAGGAGCCGGGGGGGGGACTGCAAAGAAGTGAGTTACATGACCAAACCAACATCTAAGAAAGATTGCTTTTGTGGCCATGTTTTGTACGGACGGAATGGTTGTAGCATGTGTGTTTGGAAGGATGTTGCAGTAGTAAGGAAGATATAATGGAGACCCGATCAAAAGACTTGTCTCTGGGGATGGAAAGAAAAGGGTGAAGATGCTGAGGAAGAAAAGGAAGCAGGATTTGGGTATAGCCTGGGTATGTGGAGCAAGGCAAAGGGAGGAATTGAAATTAACCCCTAGATTGCAGGCCTGAATAATCAATCACTGGAGCAATTCACCAAGGGCCATGATAGATTCTTCAAGTCTGTCACGGCTCAATCCCCCCAACCAGACACTCTGTGTGTAGAGATGGGGGGGCCGGCTAATTTAGAATAGCCATTGCAAAAGCCTGTCTCTGTGATTCTCAGAGACAAATTTATTTAATCTTAGTCTCCCTGAGATCCAAAAAGAAAAAACAAGATTGGTTCCTCACTGCCATAATCCAGTGATTACAGGAAAATCAGGGAAGAGATCACTTGGAAAATCCCCTGCCTAAGGAAAAACTCTCCCCCCGTCCAATCTTCATTTTGCTTGGAGTTGGGAAAACAGGGAATCCACAGATAACAATAGACTCTGCTCTTGTAACTAGACACTTAATCCCAAGGACACAACAATCAACCAATAGGGTTGCCAGGTGTCCGGTATTGCCCGGACAGTCCGGTATTGCCCGGACAGTCCGGTATGTTTGCCTCCCGTCTGGTAAAAAAAATCAGAAAATACTGGACACCTGGCAACCCTACCACACACTCAGCAACTGGGCCCTAGGTCCTCAGCTCCCACTTTACCTGGTTCTGCAGGGAAGCTACGTTCTGGCTCCATGAAGAAAACCAAATGGCCGCCAGCAAAAAGCCTAAAGAACTGAAGCCTTCCCTGGGTCTTAGCGCTCAACTTCTCCCTTCTCTTGCTATCCCTATTCTGACTCTGCAGGCACTTAAAGCTGTTTTAATGCTGTTTTATTTTTTATTTTGCTTAATAACTTCCTTTTTTTCCCCCAACAACCTTGGTTTCCCCCCTTTTTTCCCCTCCACAGAATTTTTTCTCTTGTGTTTTTTTGGGGGGGGAGGAGATGTTTGGTATTTTTGAATAAACTGTCTGGCATCCCTATCAACCAATACCAGTTAATTAGAATAAAAAGAAAACTCTTTTATTAGCAAAACAAAACTGTTGCAAGCATAGGAAGTTGGCTAGATGGTAAATAGCCACAATTTGATAAAAACTCAGGGAAAGTCCCTAAGCTGTAATCCGTAGCTATAGAAGAGAAAAATAATTAGTCAGCTCAGACATGATTTCCAAACCCCCAAACAAGGAAAACAATAAACTCTGATGGACTAGCTAAACTTTTCCCAACTTATACATTTCAAGAATTCCATTCTTGGAGAGAGGAAGCGTCTTCCATCACCCTAAATACTTGGGAGAAACTGCTCTGATCTCAAACAAAGAAGAGAGAGAGAGAGAAAACCCCCTCTTTTCCAGTTTGAATTTCCTACCTGTATTGTTATTGGCTGATTGTCCGAATCCCCCCCCTCCCCCCAGCCAAGACCTTTGCTAGTTACCTGAGTTAACCCCTTAGTCACCGGGTGCAGGTCAGCACTCCTTCTGATCATGACAACCTCTTAAAATCTTTGTCAGATACCACTATCTGAAAGTCATGTTCTAGTTTAACCCCCACTCTCCTTTTTGCAGGTGCAGTGCAGGAATTACTGGATGAACATCTATGGCTTGTGTTGTGCAAGAGTCATACTAGATGTTCACAGCATTGATTTCTGGCCTTAACATCTCCGCCTCAGTGACTGGGGGCTGGACTGGGTGTTAGCAGTGATAATGACTTGAGCCTGATTGTTCTCCTAATCTAAAATATTCAACAATAATTTTAAGATTTTGCAAAGTTTGTTCCTTGAGCAAATAGGGGTGAAACTGCACATAACAGGCATGTTGAAAAAGGCTTGTTGCTAGCAGGGTTTCAGCAGGGGCTCACTGATCAGCATGGACAGGGGATTCGTTTTTTCTAAGAAACAGGAGCCTGGTATAAAAAAGCCTTAACTAACATGGTTGTCAAAACTATTCCCACCTCCATCTCAGGGAAGCCATGCTATAAGCCAGTCAGGAAACACCCATGTGTAAAGCACTGTGTGTGCTTTATACTAGGACTATCTATTATTCACATACCGCGCAATGCATGCTCATCATCGTTGTCTGGAGCCTGCCATGTCATGGTACCTAAACCAAGGAGACCTGTGCTTGGAAGTGACTTTGGGACATTTGTTGCCAGCACTGGTGGAGAAAGGCCATCTGTGTAGCACCAGTTAGCCCTCTGGTCTCTTAGATAAGGGAGAGTATTTTCTGATCATGCTGCTTTATCAGCTATGCTTTGCATGGCATGAGTGTGCAATACTCTTGTATAGAGTTACGTGCTTTGCCCTCTATCTTTGCTTTATAGTGGCAACTGCCTTCAGGATGATGAGGACTAAGGAAATTTGGTAGCCCCAGAATGACAGGATATTTGGTGATGCTTCAGTATTTGGGAGGGAGATTTCATAACAGTAAAATTACAACCCTTTTATTTTTTGTTAAGGGAGGAAAGTTTTGTAATGGTATCAGAACTCAGCATCCTCTTGTCATGTCTTGGCATTACAGCCCCTGCCTTGAGGCCACTTTGTCCTACAGTTGAAGGAAATAAAGGGCAATTACATTACAAATAAGGGACAAAGCTTCTTTTTAAGATCATTACCCTCACTTTTATTTTGTATCAGTGTATGAAAATTAGCAGGGTTGTTTTTTAAAACAATTTTTATCTGATCCAATGCTTTGTAAGAGCTTTTTCTTTGACACAAGTTGTAGGATATTAGGCACTAACGACTGTCCCCTAAGTAACATATTGAACATAACCATTTCCTTAACAGTTGGTTTTCCAGGAACATGGATTTGATTGTTTTTGGAAGAGTGAAAGAAATTTCAGCTGGGGGGAAGGGAGTTGCTTGTCTGTGTCAAAGATGAAATTACCATCCAAATTCTAAATCCAGGCATAAGCTTTCTATTCTTCTAAAGAGGAACGGGAAACTTCTTCTCACTCATGAGGGGTCTCCCAGGACAAGCTTTCAATGGTTTTGTTTTCCATCCTTGGTTAGGCAAGATGGAAACGTTTTTTGACCCAAAACTTTCAAAAGACTCCTCTGAGGATAATATAGATTGATTCTAAAACACTACTCTAAAAGCGACTTTATTTACTTATGTATTGCTTCATAGCATGTCCTGAAATAACAGTGCTTCAGGAGTGATACTTTCCTTTAAAATTTAAAGTTTAAAAGAAGGATCCACTTCCAGACTAGTTTTCAGATTTTGTTACTATAAGGGCAAAGCAACAATCTGAAATTGCCTAGGAGAACACAGAACTAGCCTTTCATATTGGAGAGTAGCTCCTAGTTTCCCTAAAAATCCAACATCCAATTTAGAAATAAAATGTAGAGTTTTTTAGATTAATTGTGTATGAATGAGTGAAGAAATGTATAAATTATCCTAATATGTTTATGAACCTTGTTAGCACAACTCAGCTGACAAATACTATGCCCAACAGTTACTCAATTGATAACTCTAGAAAAAATATGCAGAGTCAGGGATCAATTAATTTATTCTATAAGGTTGTTGTCCAGTAATTCTGCTTGTGGCATAAGAGCCAGAGGTGAACATTGCTGCAAAAATTATTTTCATAGCCCGTTCCTTTGACTCCAGTCTTTGCATCTTTCCACTAACTCTCCATTTTTTATTGCATCAAAAACAGGCTTCTTTTCTACACTTTCAAGGCACCTCACACCCTGTCCGCACCCTTCCTATCACTTCTCCTTCTCTACTGAGCTGTCAATCCCTTCCTCTAATGCCAGTTGGGCCAACCTCCATCACTCGCCAAGGGTGCCAGACTAGAGAGGTTCAACCTGTACTCATTGGTCTAAGTTAAGCAACAATAAGGACTGGTAACTAGAACACCACCTATGCTATGGGCGTGGCATGGTGTGAATATTTGCACATGCTGATTTCTGATATCTGTTTTGTATTTTAAATAAGCAACACGGGAATGCAGGGGCAAGATTAGAAAGGCAAAGGCACAAAATGAGATCAAACTAGCTACAGGCATAAAGGGAAACAAGAAGAACTTTTATAAATACATTAAAAGCAAGAGGAAGACAGAGGACAGGGTAGGCCCACTGGTTAGTGAGGAGGGAGAAGCAGTAACAGGAAACTTGGAAATGGCGGAGATGCTCAATGACTTCTTTGTTTCGGTCTTCACCGAGAAGTCTGGAGATGTGCCTAAAGTAGTGAATACAAGCAGAGAGAGGGTAAGTTTAGAAGATACACAAAGAACAAGTTAAAAAACACTTAGGAAAGTTATATGTCAGCAAGTCACCAGGTCCTGATGAAATGCATCCCAGGATACTCAAGGAGCTGATAGAGGAGGTATCTGAGCCTTTAGCTATGATCTTTGAAAAATCATTGCAGACAGATCTTTGAAAAATCATGGCAGATCCGGCCCGCGGAGGCAGCGGGGAGCCCCAGTGCAGAAACGTTTCTGTTTTAAAACTGGAAGAGAGGGGGAAAGTTTTAGGAGCTGCCCCGTCGGGTTGCCAGATGGTTTCAACAAAAATACCAGACACACTTGACATTACATCACAATCTATATTACATCTTATTTAGAAAATACCGGACATTTGTATTTTCTCATTTATATTTTCTCAATTTGTTTCTCAAACAAAAAGCTCAAATACTGGATTGTCCGGTTCAAAACCGGACACCTGCCAACCCTACTTCCCTGCCCACAGCACATTCCCATTGGCCAGTTTCTGGCAGCCCCAAGCCAATGCAAGCTGCTGTTTGGAGTAACACACAGCCAAGAAGAATCACGCCCCCTCTCCTGGGCTCAGTTATTTATGAAGCACATGGCCAGGCAGGCTGGGAAACATTTTAAGCTCTCTGCCGGCAGGCAGGCTAGTTTGGCAGCTGGCAAGTAAGGCTCTTGGCCACAGCTTGCTTCTGGCACCCCAGCCCTTTCCTGCTCCCAACTCTCTGCCCTACCTCCACTCAACATACCCAAGCCCTCTTTCCCCTCTTACACCCGTACCCCCACCCAGATCTGGCACCCCAATCTCCTGCCTCGGATCACAATCCCCTCCTACTCTTAAGTCACATCCCAAACCCCTGCACTGTAGTTACCTGCTCTAGGTCACAACTGCCGACTTCATCCCAACTCCCTCCCAAAATCCTTTACCCCAAGCTCCCTTCTGCACTCAACCTCCATTCCAGACCCTGCATCTCCTCCATTAATATCATGGAAAAGAATGGCCCTTGACCACTCTCCAAAATCATGGAGCCCCCCCCCGGTCAAAAATTATTGTCCACCCCTGCCTCCGAGTTATTGTCCGAGAACTGCATATATGTAAGCACCTCTTTCTAGAAGATTCTCACTCACATCTTTTTGGTGGCATCACTGAAAGCTGGGCAAAAACAACTGATGGCAGGACTTGCCTTATTTTTTTGTTACAACATTTCTACATGGTTAGTGAAAACTCACGTTCACCGTAAACTTGCAGGTTTTCACCTAACCTTATACTCAAATACAACATTCTCAGCGGCATGGGAACCTACACCTGCTCTCCCTGACCTGCTTGTCTTGTAAGACCACTGTCTGGGACTGGATGGAGAATGCGGTTTATTTGCTCCAGTTCAGGAATAGCAGCAGCTCTTGTTTTAGAGACTGACAGGTTTTTTTTCATTACATTAGTGATATTTAACAACTGGCGAATGCTTTCTCTATATTAGGGGAAATAACTTACTCACTTAGCAAATGGGAGTGCTATGTGATTTAACTCGCCACATGGGTTGCAATGCAAGGGTGTAAAAGATGAACTAAAGTATGAGTTTTAACCGTAACTGGCAACTTCCTGATTTTTAGTTTTAAGGTTGACGCCACTGATTTTACTTTCCTATTGTTTTTCCTGTGTGAATCAAGCTGTCACTCTTTTACCTCTGGTGAGCGACAATTAATCTCACCATTTTAGATTACATCTCCTCTTTCTTGCCAAACAGCTAAGACTGCATAATCAGCACCACAACTGTTGAAATTCTATTACCAAATACATTTGCTGCAGTGACACGCTGCTGTTTTTAGCATCTTGACTATTTCATAACCACAGCCATGTTTTTATAAACCATGTTGTCTCTAGTTCTTAGTCCATTTCCTTTTACTGTTTTTCTTGTGTTACAATTTCCATCTACTGTATAATATCCCCTTTATGAAACTCATTTCTGATTATCTTAGTGAGGAAGTTTTGAAGATGGATTATATGTGGTTAGGGCTTTGATCAGTGGGGAAGATATGAAGTTAGTCTGCTGCCCTGTTGAGTGTTTACTTCCTAAAGAGATGCAGTTGGAAATACCTTGGGGAAAATATATAAAAGAATTGAGAATACACCTTTAAATGTATGGCAGGGACCTCTAAAACAGGTAGCAAACGACAAAAATATTATTTTCCTAACCTGAAACAATATTTAGCACTTACATATATATAAAAATCTTCAAAGAGCTGTACAAATATTAACTAAGAAGTCCAGTAAGAATGCTTTTTTTAAAGTTGAGAAAACAGAGAGAAAGAGAGAGAGTGAAATCAAGTGACCTGCAGACAGGAATACAGAACTCAGCATTAAAGCAAGTGTAACAAATCCATGAATGTATACAAACCTGCACCATGGTTATCGGCTGATCCTTAAACATAGGGCATCTGGGATAGTCAAGACTTTTGGCAGCAAAGACAAAGCTCTATAGCCAGGCCTGCCAATGGGAGGGGTGGGGGGGCGGGCAGGGGTGGAGGAAAGGAGGCAACTGTCCCGGGGCCCGTGATACGAAAAGGTCTGGAGCTCCCGACTGCCACTACAGTTGCAACAGGAGCCCCGGGCTCACTGCTGGAGCCCCGTCCCACCCCTTCTGTTCAAGACCCCGCCCTTTCTGGGGCACAGAACAGCCCTCTCTCCCCTGCCTTGCCCAGGAGTCCGGCAAAACTGTCAGCTCTACTGTCTGTAGCAGATGAACTAATGGGCATCTTCCTTACCTACCTTTAGCACTAATGGCCTGAATCTAAGTTCTACTGAAATTAACAAAAAGACTCACCATCATCAGTTGACTTTGGAGTAGGCCCCATGTTTCTGAGAGTATGGTCTACACTGCCATTAAAAACTTGCAACTGGGCCATGCCTGCAGACTTGGGCTTACAGGGCTCAGACTAAGGTCTGTTTAATGGTGGTGTAGACTTTTGGCTTTGGCCCTGGCCCAGGCTGTAGGACCCTCTGAGAAGGGAGGATCTCAGAGCTCAGGCAGGAGCCCAAGGGTGTGTCTAGACTACAGAGTTTTGTCGACAAAAGTGGACTTTGTCGATAAAACTATACCTGCGTCTACACTACCGCTGAGTTCTGTCGACATAACGTCGACAGAATTCAGCAGTTTTGTTGACGCTGGTAAACCTCATTTTATGAGGCATAACGCCTTCTGTCGACAGAGTTCTGTCGACAGAAGGTGTTATTGCATCTAGAGTTGTGTCTAGACTACAGGGTTTTGTCGACAAAACAGCTTGCTTTGTCGACAGAACTGAATGTAGTCTAGACGCTCTTTGTCGACAGAAGCTTTGTCAACAAAACTTCTGTCGACAAAAGCCTGTAGTCTAGACGTACCCCAAGTCTGAAGCCATACACCATAATTAAACAGCCCAACCCTTATGAGCCCAAGTCAGGAGGCACGGGCCAGACAAAACATGTCTAATCGCAGTATGGACATAGCTGCCTACTTTCTGTGGACCAGTCATTGGAAAGTAGGGTTGCCAGATGGTTGAAACAAAAATACCGACCCCCACCACCCACCCACCCCAAAAAAGGGAAAAATTCTGTTGAAGGGGAAACCATTTTGTGCCAGCAGCCTTGCAGAACTGGGTAAGCATGGGGGCTGGGGTTGGGGGACTGGGGGTCTTGGGAGCCAGGGAGGAGACTTGAGGGGGGAGGCTGGGCGCTGAGTGTTTGTAGGGTTGCCAAGTGCCCAGCATTTTTGCCTCCTGGCCGGGGAAAAATTCAGAAAATATTGGACATTTTAGGTGTCCGGTAGTCTCTGATTTTTTTTACCGGACAGGAGCCAAAATTACCGGACTGTCCGGGTGAATACCGGACACCTGGCAACCTAATTGGAAAGCAATATGACATATACCCTGAGTCAGGTAGAAAGTAAATGGGTGTACAGGGCAGTTCAGTGGAAGGCAGGTTTATCTGCCTGACTTCTGACTCATCTTCCTCTTAGCACATTCACCTTGCTGGCACTGGGTTGGGATATACTGCCCATTCAAGAAAACTGCGCACTTACTATATCAAGCTTATTAATGATTAAGCTGTCACTCTTTAGTACAAAGTCCAGGAAACTTTTAAAAAATGGTTCCCCCACCCAGAGCATGCTTCAAACCATGTGTAAGTGGGGGAATGGTCCCGCTATTGTGGGGAACTTCCTTTACCCAACGGCCTCCCTGACCCTGAGGGCTCCCCTTCCACTCTCCTGAGTAGCAGAGTCCTCGAAATCCTAACAAGGCTGGGCCCAGGTTTCCTGGGGATTAGTCCCCGACCTTGTAGTCACTTGGGGCAGGGGCAAGCATGTCCCCATTCCGGGGTGCTCTCTTCACACTGGATGCTTTCTTGACCCAGTGATCATTTCATACAGTTCAAAGCAAATACAATTTATTAAACATCAACTGATTAAAGAGAAAAGAATACGAAAAAATGAGAACACACAGTCCTGCTCTGTAGCATGGGGACATCACAAACAGCAGTCTGCAGAGTGTAAGGACAGTTCACAGTCTGTTCCTTATAGGTCCCAGGGCTCTCTCAGGCCCTGGCTGTGCTGCTGGGGGGCTGCAGGCTGGACACGCTTGCTCTGGCAGTGACCACATGGCCTCAGGCTCTAGGTGGCAGGACCCCTCTCCCAGTCTGGCCTGCAGGGCCTCTTGGCTGGTGGTGTCTCCCTGCCCAGAGCCTCTCCCCCCACTTTGCTGGTCCCAGCTGCTCCCCACACCCAGCTGCAGGCTGTCCTGCTTTGCCAGTCTCCAGCTCCTTGTGTTGCTTCTCTGTCCATTTTGACTCTCTGATCACTGCAAGTCTGCTGCTCACCACAGGGTCTGCGCTCCTTGGGCTCTGGCTCTGTTGCTGCAGGACTGTCCCTTAGCACAGGGTCTGGGTTCCCTGGGCTCTGGCACTGCAGGTCAGTCTCTCCACACAGCTTGCTCTTCTTAGCTCTCTCTGCTTTCTCTCAGAGAGACCCAGAAAATCCCAGTTCACATGGAGGACGGGACCTGGCCTCTTAATTTTCTCACTAGCCTGTCCAACCTGTCAATCAGGCTGAGCTGGAGTGTTGGCTGCTTTCCATTGTCTCTGGGGTCTGTCCGTCTCAGGGCCCTGATTTCTCATGGACCCATCCCCTTTTGGTACTGGGAGCTGGCCAATCAAAAACTCCCACTGAGTTTTAGTAAGGGGCTAACCGTCCCCTTACACATATCACCAGAGATACCACACCAGCAGCAGCGTCAATTGACAAGTGACAAGCGTGGTGCTTTCTGCAGTCTTTGGTCAGGCTGCTTGAGCATTTAAAAATGTGTGTGTTCATGCATCTGCAGAGCTGCTGTTACCAGAGAACCACACCTGCTTGCTGTACACAAGCACCACTTTGCAGCCAGACAGCATACTCAGTGACAAGACAGTGACTTGCTCTCCAGTGGGGTCTGCAGGCCTGCAGTGGAACAGTGGAAGTGGAGAGCTTCCTATGGGACAATATAAAGGTTGTCTGGTTGCACTTCTTGTTAGGTTTTTATGTTCCCGAGACCTTGTTAGCATCTCTTTATTGTAGGTTTAGGTCCTTTAAGCCACATAATGGAATATAGTTTGGTGCAGTACATCAGTCTGTGAACGTTAGACCACAATGTCCTGCCTCTTTACTATGGAAACTTTTATGAAAACAGCCATGTCTTGGGTTACTATCACGCCTCAGAAGTTATGGTTCAAGAATAGCTACCAGGGAACTAAAGTGACATCACACTGACTCCAGTCATATGATTCTTAAAATCTACAGCAGTTAAATCTGTACTATCATCTGATTATCAAAATTCAAGATACATGGACCAAATCTGAAAAAGATCTAACTTCTGTCATTGTCCTGAAAAATGTAAGGCATAAAATTACTGCAATTTAAATACATTAATTCTAAAACTGGGCTTTACATCAGTTTTCCTTACCCGCACCTTCACCCTACAGTTCTTCATTCTATCAATCTTTAGGGGGCATCCTTTCTTGAATGCCCGAAAATTGCCTGCCTCATTGTGGTTGCTAGCAGAAATAAATAAATAGCAATACAGTGACTTTGTGGCTTCAAGACCTAATTCTACTCTGAGCAAATACAGAGGGTCTGTGTTAACGTGAGTGTAGTATTTCTGCAAATGTGAGCAAAATTTGGCTCTCAGCTGGTGATGGAGAGAACACTACAGGGTAACGCTTTACGAATCGTAACTCAGGAGTTCTGTCATTGGCCTGAGAGGGAGCAGTACTGTAGCTATAAATAATAAGAAAAGGGACCAGACCCAAGTATGGGCTGGAGTTTTATGACTTGTACAGTTCTCTTAGGAAAGTAGCCCTGCCAGCTTTCATGCTAAAGTGCAGAATATCTTCATGTGGGAGTAATATATTAACTGGCACAGAACAACATAGCAAGATTAGGCAAGTTATGTTGAACATTCTTGACTTTGGTGGAGTCAATTTTCTGAGGTGAAGGGGGATTTTAACACAGCAGGCAAGCAGGGCAGACTCCTGGAGGCAAAAGAAACAATATTGAGGTCTCTATGCTGTTTGGACAGTGGCAGAAATGGGCATAGCTTTTCTGTAAAGCAGCCTTCAGTCTAGCACATTTGGCATTCCCTGTGGTTGATTCTAATGAGAATACAGGAGTAATATATGAATTAAAAGACTGGAGGGTAGACACTGATTAAAGACTTGTCATTTTTATTATCACGTTTCCTCTGCTGTCACCGCAAGTTTTGGGGAAAGGCTCTTTGTAAGTCATGGAGAGCAATCAAAATAAACACTCTAAAAATAAGCAAAATGATGAAAAAGGTGGTCTGATTTTCAGAATCTAGGTTGGCTAGTTACCTTCCAGAACTTTCAAGAAAGAAGCAAATTTGTCCTAACAACAACAGAAGTTTAGTGTACATTATTGTGTATATCTGCACAAGTTGAAGTAAAAGCAGCTGGTTGGTTACAATGCCAGGTTGCAATAAAAAAATCTACCTCTATCCATTGCTTTTCTAAATTACTTTTTAAAAAGCATTGAAGGTTGTTTGTATAAGCAGGCTTTCTTAAAAGTAGTTCTGCAAATCAAATGGATTTACAGTCATATTAAACATTTTTTCCCCAGAGGCAGAAAAAAATAGAATGATGAAGTGACAGGAGCAGAGTTCATTTAATGGGAAAATATATAATGCCTAACTTGTGTTAATAATAACACTTGTTTGTATAGAGCTTGGAAACTGTTATAGTAGAAATAATAATACAAATAAATATTAGAACTGAAATAACTTTTTTTAACTGTTAGACTGGGATTTTGTACTTATAATAGGATTTGGGAGCTTAACTCCCTTCTGCCTGATCTACCCACTGGTTTTGTACTGGTGGAAATATTTCAGTTAGGGGTGTGTGTCATTGCTTGGACCCCTTTGGAGTCACCTGATGAGTTGAGATACCACTGAGCCTGCCTTTCAGGACACCTTTAACCCTGTCTTGCTGAGCCAGGCTCTTAAGCCTCCTCCAACATAAACACAGGTTGATCCACACCCAACTGCAGAACGAGAAAGACACTGAAAACAGCTCTGAGAAGGCTCAGCTTAAGAGACTTGCCATGACACACAGATGGTGCCATAGGACCCAGACGCCCACCTCCCTTGCAGTACAAAGCCAAAATTATATGAAATTAGCCTCCCCCTCAGTGTGGCGGAAGGTACACACAGCTTTCCAGCTCTCCCAAGTAGAAATCATGTCAACTGGGTTATATTATAAACAAGAAATAAGTCTGTTAACCATGAAAGGAGTATTTTAAATGGTTAAAGAGGCAGCAAACAGAACAAAGCAGATGATTAAGAAAATAAAGGTGGGACCTCCTTGGTTCGGCAGCCTTGAAACCTGAGTACTTCTGAACCGGGGAGTTTGCTGAAGCAGAGGATGTTAAGACTTCCCTCCCAGCTGATGGCCCTGCTCCCCACCGGCCCTGCTGCCCACAGCCCTGCTGGGTTGTGCTCCCCACCTGGGGCTGGAACCATGCTCTGGGCTGCTCTCCCAGCCACGTCAGTCTCTGGGCTGTGCTCCCCAGCTGCGCTCCCCACTGTACCAGTCCTTGCCCACTGGCCCATGCTGTGGGGTGGCACCGTGCTCCCCTCTATGCCATCCATGTCTGCGCTCCTGGCCTCTTGCCCGAACCGTGCTCCCCACTGAGCCCGAGCCGTGCTCCCCACTGTGCTGGTCCCCACCAGCTGGGGCTGTGCTTCCAGGAGCCCACCCTGCTGCCTCTGGCCCAGGTGGGGCTGTGCTCCCTGCTGTGCTCCCCATTGCACCAGCCTCACTGCCACTGGGGCTGCACTCCCCACCACCAGCTGAATACCTGCAGGACCATGGATGTTGCTGGACCAGAGAGTCCCAGTTTTTAGAGGTTCAACCTGCAATACAAAATAAGCAAACTAAGCTAGATTCACTAAAGAAATTGCTTACAAATAATAATTCCTCATCCTATATATAGTATTAGGTAGAGACCTTCACAGGACAGGTATTTTTACAACCTGGGCCAGCAGCTCTCCCCTCCCCTCCGGCCCTTCTCAGTTCTAGTCCTTTTGTTTCCAAACGTTTCCAAGTATCTCCTTGGGTGGGGAGGCAGAGGAGAAGCAAGCTGAAGACCTTGATTGTTTTCCTTTCCTGCCTTACAAAGAACTTCCATAAGGCAGGAATCATTTGTTTGATTCCTCCACCTCCCAGTGCAACATTTCAGCAATTCAATGCGGAGGTTAGTGTCAGGTGACCAGGTCACCGGACTCTGTAGCATCACAGTATCCATGAGTCAGTAGCAGTATAAAGTATCTGCAGGAAAGCCAAGCCTTTTCACAGACCACTGCTCTTGCTGATGAGCCATTGTAATACCTGAAGTGTTAGCTGTGGGCATCACCAAAAGTAACATAGTTGACATACAGGTACATTAGTCAATATTCCTAACTTCAGATACAAAAATGATACATGCATACAAATAGGATAGTCATGCTCAGTAAATCATAACTTTTCCAATTATACCTTACATGAGTTATCTTGCATAAAGCATATTTTAGTTATGTCATATTCGTATCATAATCATATTTCATAATGCATATAGAATGTAACGTGACAGTGCCAGCAGAATCCATGGTGTGGATCCAGTTATAAAGGTGCCTTAAGCAGATATAGAAGAATAACTGTGCTAATACAAATCATGCGTATACCACTGTAAGCGTGTCTACACTAAGGTGGTTGTATCCCATTTTAACTAGTTAAAGAACATAAGAACAGCCATACTGAGTCAGACCAAAGCCCAGTATCCTGTCTTTCAACAGTGGCCAATGCCAGATGCCCCAGAGGGAGAAAACAGAATAGATAATCATCAAGTGATCCCTCTTCTGTCATACAACTTGTACACGTGCACAAGTCCTGAGACACTTTTGAAATACAGGCCCTAATATTTTTAACTCTTTGCAATTCTCTTAGGGTATGTCTAGACTACAGGGTTTTGTTGACAGAAGTTTTGTTGACAGATACTGTCGACAAAGCTTCTGTCGACAAAGAGCGTCTAGACTACATCCAGTTCTGTCGACAAAGCAAGCCGCTTTGTCGACATAACAGTGTGGATGCAAAGGACAATGTAGATGCAATAATGCCTTCTATCGACAGAACTCTGTCAACAAAAGGCGTTATTCCTCGTAGAATGAGGTTTACATACGTCGACAAAACTGCTGAGTTTTGTCTACATTATGTCGACATAACTCAAAGGCAGTGTGGACGCAGGTATAGTTTTGTCGACAAAAGTCCACTTTTGTCAACAAAACCCTGTAGTCTAGACACACCCTTAGATAGAGAAACTAAGACTGGTCCATTTCACTCTTTGATCCTCATTGGGTAATTTAATGCTCCCAGATTCCCAGTGCAGAATTTAAACAGGCAACAAAAACTGTTTTAATTGAAATTATTACAAAAATACTCCTCTTCTGCATTAGATTGTGTTAAAACCTGTTTTTTCCCCCTTTAACAAAACCCAAGCCTACATTTTGGTCCTAAAATTAGTTGCCATGTCCCCATAAGGACTATACTGTTGGTAAAATCATAACAGAAAATACTAAAATGACAGCAAACTGGATTACAATCTTGAATAATATTAGCATTGAAAATAAATCTCTCTACCAGAAGGTAAGTGAAATGAAAAGTCAGTTTCCAAATCTCACTCCTCTACTTCCTCCTGCCTCCATCCACCACCACAGGAAAGGAAAGTTTGACTACAAACAGTCTTTTTCTTTCTTTCTTTCACTGTACCTTTTATACCTAAGAACTTGCCCTAGATTTCTTATCACAACAATGCTGTTGTTCCTAATGAGTGGCAAACCTGTCAGACTTGTTGATTTATGTCTAAACCTAAGCTACCTATATAAATCTCATGTAACCACATACCGGTACAGATGCCAGAGTGCTTCTGGTCTAAAAATTGTTGAGTTGTCTAGACAGTTTGAGGTGATAGGTCATTAAGAAAGCGTGAAAGGACTACATGTGCTGTAATTGGATTAATATGGAAATCTGAAACTGAGTCCAGTAGGGTGGCCTTTTAAAAGGTATGTTTCCCAGATGCCCAAATTAAAATAATAAAGCTAAGTTTGCTGAAATTACAGCAATCCTAACCATATATATTTTTCTATGTAAATATGAACTAATTTTCAGTGTTTAATATATACAGTCTTAGTAGCATGGATTCTTCTGAAATTATTTCCTCTGTGTCTAGCAAAACCCTTGAGACCAGTCATGTACTTAGACTTAAGCAGGTGCTTAAGTGCTTTCTTAGATCAGGGCCATAGTTCTCCATTAGCATTTGGGCAAATTCTGACTACAGAATCAGGCTCATTAAATTGCACTGCATAAGGGAAAACAGATTCATATGCATTTAAAATATAATATATTAGTCATTATTTATTATTCATAAAGCACCATATGCATATGGCACTTAACTGTTTGTAGCTATCACTGGGTGTGCTGTGCAAGTTCAGATCCACTGCACGTATGCAGGAAGAGAAGTTTTAATGAAGAATCAGAATTTTTCCAGTGTAAATAAACCCTTTTATTTCTGTAGAACTGTTCATCACTTTCCTTGCATAATTCTAAATACAGAACCCAAACTGCTTTTTTTTCTCCTCTCCTTGTTACAGTTTTGTTTGGAGGCTCCTTTTCTGTCGTGAGCATCTTTCCATTCATGTGAAGCTCCATCCGCCTGTAAAGTCCCTCCTGCATCCAAATGACTCTCTAACATGTTAATTAATTCTGCAGCAATTTGCTCTACTTTCTAAATTTAGCACTCTTAGCTTCACGGCTTTTTGAAATGTTTCTTTTACCAGCAGGCTGTAATCAAAGATGGCCAGAATTAAGATCTTTCATTAATCAAAAGGTTTATCTTACAACAAAAGATGCTTAATGAGCACAGAGTATGATGAGCACAGAAAATTTTCCCCAAGATTTGAAGGAGGAATGAGAAGGGAGATTTCCCTGGAAGGGGTTGCAGAGGAAGAAAACACTTCACCAAGTATTGGGGCTGGTTAGGAGCCTGCAGCTACAGTTTCATTTTTGTATTAGATCCAAATCCTAATTTGTATTTTGCATTTCTGGTTCAGATGTATTGGAAATCTTGCATGAATATCCAGTCTCTTGAGAATTTGAGTCAAGATAAGGGAACATTTCAAAAGCACAGTGGATCCTATGAAATTTCAACCATCAGCCATCTGGGTCTGATTTCAGCTTATATAAACCTGAACTCTGGCCCAATTCACCTTAGAATCTGAACTCCAATCTCTAGTTTATTCTAGCTCCAACTACAAACAAACATCCCTTCTGAACCCATCTCAAGTCAGTGCAGTAAGAACTGGAAGGAAGGTGTGAATGTTGCATGGTGATGTCACCAGAGTATTTCCAGCTGTGTAGAGGGAAGGAGAAATTAAGCTTATTTTAACTTTTCACTCACTTGAAAAACAATATGTTCTGCAATAAATTAGTCAGCCCTCATAAGCCAAGCAGATCTGGAAGATCTGGACAAGGGTAATACTTATATAAGAAACCTATGGTGTGGTCAGGGTCTTGAGAGGTCTTGATCAGAAATTAGAGGGTATTTTCTCAAGCCAGAATAGTGTTACAGGAAGTTACTTAACTGTTGGAGGGTCTGTCTTTTTGATTGAAATGTTAAAGTTAGGCTCTGAGGGTATGTCTACACTACCCCCCTAGTTCGAACTAGGGGGGGTAATGTAGTCATACGGAGTTGCAAATGAAGCCCGGGATTTGAATTTCCCGGGCTTCATTTGCATAAAGCCGGCCGGCGCCATTTTTAAATGCCGGCTAGGTCAGATCCTGTGCCGCGCGGCTATACGCGGCATGGACTAGCTAGTTCGGATTAAGCTTCCTAATCCGAACTAGCTGTACACCTCGTTCCACAAAACTAAGGGGGTAGTGTAGACATACCCTGACTTCTCATGGCAGGTGATAATAATCTCTAGGCATTTTTCACAGTAGCAGTGAGTGCTATAATTCCAGTTGCTTGGCCAGTAGTACACAGTCTCATTTGGATAGTCACTTCTATGCTAGATCTGATTTTGGAAGATCCTGAGTCCTTGTCTATTCACAAATTTTGAACTGATATAACTATTTCCATTAGAGTTGGGGTTTTTTTTTTAATCAAAATTATTATACTGGTACAACCTTGTGTGTGGATGCTGTTGTACTAGTTAAGGGTGCCTTCTACACCTAGGGTAGTTGTAGTTATGAGTACCAGTATAGTTAATTATATCTGTATAATTAACTGTGCATCTTTTGTGTGTAGACAAAGCTGAGGAGTCCCTAACTCCCATTGACAGTAGTGGTGGGGCTTGAAACTTTCCAAAATCAGGCCCTAAATTACACAGATGGTACAATACAGGCAAAAACCACCAGATGAAGTCTCGAGAACATAGATGGAAATTTCTTTAATGTACCTTTCCAGAAGGCTAGAGAAAGAATATAAATTCCTCCTATCTATCTGCCGTGAGTCATATTTTAGGGGACTTGTTATTTTGATTTACATGTAGTTAGAAGAATTTTTGCTTACAGCCAAATTTATCCTGGCATTATTCTTGTTTATAATGCAGTATCTTTAACACTAAGCATAAGTTCCAATGAAAACTGTAGATTTTTGGGTTCTACATGATTCTTTGAGGCATTTTTGGATTAAAGAGCTGCATCTGCCAAGATGCATTTCAGAATCTCATTACTGCCTCCTCACCAGTTATCTCTGACACTGACACCCTACTGTTTTGTTCAGAGGGTTTGCGTGGTGATGATTCTGTATGCTGGGGAATCCTGATTGGCTGGTAAGGCTACTGTTCCCCACACAGAACAATCCATTATAATGGAGTGTTCGTGAGTGCAAACAAACAATGCAATAAAAATAAAAAATACATTGACATCAATGGGAGTTCCCCTGGAGACTGCAAGGAGGATGCACAATAGAGATGTGTTCTGCAGATAGGATATTAGCTGTAGAAATTGGATGGGGGAATTTTGGCCAGACTGAACACTAACTTTGAAGAAGATGAAAGTAATAAAACACTAGTAAAGCTTTTATAATAAGAGGATGTTTTGCCTGCTGGATGTTTTTTATGGGCTGAGTGTTGATTTGTTTGTGATATAGGCAATAAAACTGTCCGTCTCTGCTTCCTGTCTCTCTCATGCATATTGTGCTGTTCCTCAGGAGATGGCTGTCATGCTAGAAACACATACCCCAATAGCATAGATTCATTTATAAGTGAATGCTATTAAAATATAAACAGATGACTCCCACATTGTTCAGGATTCAAATAGTAACTCAGCCTTGATTTACAAATTCTTAAACCATGTGTATATTACTTGACCTTTGCATTGTGCCAGGGGCATAGCCACAGGTGGGCCTGAGTGGGCCCTGGCCCACCCACTTTGCTTCCAGGCCCACCCCTGCCAACTAGGGATGTTAGATAGCGGGAAATAGAATAATCGACTACCCGCACAAATTCTTAGTGGTTACTCGACTATTTTATTGTTCCTAAGGGCAGGGCTGGCAGCCAGTGCGCTCTGACCCCACTCTTGAGGCGCTCCCTGCTACCCCACACTGCTGCCCTCACAGACCAACTGCCTGTTGCCCCATGCTGTTGCCCTGTGCCTCAGATACAGAGGCAGCAGCACAGGGTGGCAACAGCCCCTGTCCACAGAGGGTCTGAGTTCCCCGTTGACAGAGGCGGCTGGGGGAACAGGGGTGAGGGAGGCTGCTGCGAAGCAGCCCCTGTCTGTGAGGAGCTCAGACCTCCCCGCAGACAGAGGCTGCTCCAACCTCTGTCCGCAAGGAGCTCGGACCCCTCCATGGGCAAGGGCTGCTGCCGCAAAGCAGGCTCTGCCTGCAGCGAGCCAGGGCCCACCATGGGCAGAGGCTACTTCGCGTCAGCCTCCCTGTCTGCCTCACGCTGTTGCCTCTCAGGGTATGTCTACACTACCCTGCTAGTTCGAACTAGCGGGGTAATGTAGGCATACCGCACTTGCAAATGAAACCTGGGATTTGAATTTCCCGGGCTTCATTTGCATAAGTGGGGAGCCGCCATTTTTAAAACCCCACTGGTTCGAACCCCGTGCAGCGTGGCTACACGGGGCTCGAACTAGGTAGTTCGGACTAGGCTTCCTAGCGTACCGGTAGTTGTACCGGTAGTTCGGAATAGGAAGCCTAGTCCGAACTACCTAGTTCGAGCCCCGTGTAGCCGCGCTGCACGGGGTTTGAACCAGCGGGGTTTTAAAAATGGCGGCTCCCCGCTTATGCAAATGAAGCCCGGGAAATTCAAATCCCGGGCTTCATTTGCAAGTGCGGTATGCCTACATTACCCCGCTAGTTCGAAGTAGGAGGGTAGTGTAGACATACCCTCATACAGGCAGCAATTCGGGGGTGGGAGGGCAGGCAGCACCGTGGAGACAGTGCTAGGAGGAACCAACTGGGAGGAACCTGTATCAGAGAGGATGTTTTGCAAATGTAAGAGCTCTGCACCTCAGCTCAAAGTTTCTGGTGGACAACTCATTGCATCTGTAACTGTTATAGCATTGGCCAACAGAGAATGACTTCATTTCACTTCAGGTACAGCACCTACTGAAATGAATGGCAAAATAGTGCCATCAAAGAGTAAAAAAGTGAGAGAATTCAAATTCCAAATGTATCCAGGGAAATAGTTTGATTCAGATTTAAATCACGAGGCAGGTCCTAACTTTTTAAGCCTCAGTATTTTTTAAATAAACGTGTGCAAGACACTAAACACCAATTTGTGGCTTGGTGGGAAAACACACAAAATTGTATTTCATTTCAAGATCAAAAGTAAATGACATGGTTTAAACAAGATCTTGGAAGCAGAAGGATTTTTTTCTTTGGTCAAATCATTGCACATGTGGGCATAGCTATTCATTATCCCTTAATTTTTACTTTAAAACACAAATAATAACAAAATTAAACCAGTCTTAGAAATCTTACTGGTTCCTCCCTTCCTCTTTTTTTGACAGACAATTTGCCCTGTTTATTTCTCTTGGGCTATAACATCATTGGAATCACATTACTATTCATGTTCCCCAAATAGAAAGGCAGAATGAGTGGCACTAATGTGGGGTTATTTATTGGCATAACCCACTTATGGAGTGCAGTGCATCTAATGACCCTGGGAAAATAGCTGATTGAATATGATGAACTTCTCCATGCCTGGTATATTTACTCTGCTTTTGTAGATCTTTGTGGGAAAATTTGTCTACCTTGTTGAGAAAAGAAAATGTGTTGTTAGTTATCATGGATTGGCCTAGCTGGAGTGTTTCAGTATGAAAGGAGAACTGCATACATTTTTAATACATAAAACAGCACACAAAAAGGAAGGATGGTTTGTAGTTAAAGCACTGGATTTGGACTCAAAAATATAGATTAAGTTCTTGGTTTGCCACAAACTTTCTGTGTGATTGTGGGTCTGTGCCTTGTTTTCACTTCTAAGAATGGGCATAGCAACACTTCCTTTCCTCCATCATTTGTCTGCCTTATTTATTGAGATTGTTAATCCTTCAGGGCAGAGTCTGTCACTATAGGGAGTTTATACGGTGCCTAGTACAATGGCATTCTGATCTTCTTTGGGGTTTCTTTGTCATTCTATTGCCAAGAATAATATAGCAAGACTGTCTATTAGCCTGTAGAGGGGCAGTCCAGAAGTACAGTTTGATAGGGACCAATTGAGCAAGATATCTTTGAGGTTCAGAAAGAGCCTGTAAAGAATGTGATATGTTGTCGTGGGCTCTGTCTTAGTTATAATCCAGTTAATAATAGTAATAACATGTAATGCAATGAAATAATTTATTTTTACTTCAAAATCAAATAAACAATCCCATCTACTTGAATTGTACTTTGCAACTCTCTTAAAATTTTTTATCAGTTTGGTCAAAAATTCCCAGACAAACTGAAGTGGATGCAAGGACGCAGACAGACCTGGGAAACCCTGGCAAAATGCACCCAGATGTTTCTGGGGTAGTCAAAAAATTTCTGTGGCATGTTCTTTGTGCAGCAGTGTCCTGTGAACCCAGAATTGGTTTTCATATCAGTCATTTCAATGAGCGTTTTCCAAATGAATTCAGAATAACTGGGATTTGGCCATGTAAAATTAACAAGCCAGAAAAAAATAGCTTGCTTTCCTGAATATCCTAGGAGAGTGCTCTTATCAAGCCTAAGCAGCCTCAAACAAGGGGGCCGACAAACTTGCTGGGCCCCTGGGCAAGGTGGGGGGGGGGGGGCAGCTCTGTGTTCCTGGAAGGGGCGGAGCCTCAGGCAGAAGAGGCGGGGCTGGGGCCAGCGCTCAGTGCTGCCCAGACCGCTCCATGCTACTTTCTCCCCCTCCTCCTGTTTCCAGCCCTAAGCATTGTCTGGACTGCGCTGCCCATGCTGCAGCAGTGATTTAAAGGGCCTGGGGCTCTGAATCGCTGAGCCCCAGGGCAGGTGTCCTCTTTGTGTCCTCCCCACCCCCATAAGCAGGCCTAGTCTCAAGCCACAGACTCTGTGCTACGAGCCCAGCTGGCACTACCACAACATGTAGCCTATGTGTATGGTTTCCCCATGTGGCTACTAGGTGTGGTAAGAAGAGGTGCAGTACAGTGGCATTATAGACTTCACATTTGGGGGAAACGAGAGATATTGGATATTTTGCCACTTCTGGAAATCTGAGCCCATAGGTGATCATCTATCCCAGTGCACATCCATCCTAATGACTGATGTCAGTATTCTGCATGCTCTTCATGCATCCTCTTTACCCAGTTAGTGAAACCAGAGTGGAATCAATGTTTTATTGTGGGGTAACAAAGGCTGGTCTATGTCCTTTACACAAGGACAGTAGTATTTCCTCGTATGTTAATGGAAATGCAGGCAGTAACACTCAACCTTCTGTTACCTTTTAAACATGTGAGGCCCAGTGCTGTTCATTTTTACCTCTGTGAAGTCTGAGGGGGGTGTAAGGAAGGGCAGAGCTGGGCCAGCATGATTTCTGAAAGACAACAGTGGGTCAACTGTTATGCTCTTGTTTGCACTCACATGAGAGGACTGGATTTAAAGTACAACAAAGATGTACACTGTTTTTCTTCCAAATGGGGACAGATTCCAATTGTATCCAAAAGGAATACATTTGATGTAGCCCATGTCTGTGATTAACTGTTGAGTGTCTGGGGATAGAATGCAGGCAATCCCGTACAATGCCATAAACCAGCTTTAACAAAGTCCTAGCGATGTCTCCCAAACTTAAAAAATCAGCCCTAACCCATTATGGCTTCTGAAGCAAGCTCATTTTCAAAAAGATATAATAAGGTCAATTGGTCCATGATTGACCTGAACCCCCTGCAAGGTCTATTTTGAAATTCTTTCAGGGACCCAATGTTTGCCACCAGAAAAAGATTCTGATCCCAATAATTCTCAAAAAACTGATTTAAATGGAGATGGATTTACTTTGCTTTCTGTATGAATACCCATAAATTCCTGTCACATGCTAGCTCTGTCAGAATATACCCTTGGTTTGCTCTTCACCCCAGTGAGCCATGTGCCTTTTGATTTAACAGTTAGACTAATAGCAAGGGTTGGTTTGCAAATGAGATGGATAACCCTGGATGAAATGTTGAAGGGATGAATTTCAGCCTGGGTGAACTCAAGCCACTGTTGTAGCTCCCTTTTTAACAGCTGACAAAATGTGGCAGATCTTAAAGCCCCTTTAGCTCTTGCAGGGATATTTTTAGTTATGAATGAAATACAAAATAGTGATGAGTTTAGGTGGCTTGGGGCCTTTGTAACAAATATGGAAATTGATTTAGACCATATGTTGATTTAGACCATTTCTTTGTTGGCTAAAATTGGCCTTCGCACAAACACGGCCTGGCGTGATTGCTGCTCTCACACAGTTCCAGCCTCTTTTCTGGAATGTCAGTTGTTGTCTATTGACAGCTAGCTAAATAACTACTGTGTCACTCCGTCATATCATAATCTGGTATGTGACCTAGTCTGAACTCCTGTTTACTAAAGTCCTCAAGGCAAATGCCTGGGAGGGTGCAGGCATGATCTAGAAAGCTAGACAGCTTAAGGGTTGACCTTGCATTTTTTTAAAAGAAGCAGTTCACTAGCATCAGCCATTGGTTAACCCACAGCTACCTTACTGTTTCTCAAAACAATCGTGAAGGAGAGGAAAATTATGCTGCTACCTTGGAGAAATCAGTCCCTTAAAGTGTCTGCGTAAGATTTGATTTGTGTTTCAAATGGAATTGTTCCACTCTGAATGGTCTACTGGCAAGTCCATTGTTTAACTGCTCTCTGAGAAGCCACGGGTGACACCAACAAATTCCAGTTTCAAAGACTGTGAAATTTTTCTGAAAGTCCCAGAGTTGCTGTAAAGGTTGTTGCCTAACATAGCACAGTGAGTCCTTATATTTCTGGGCTGCTTCTTCCTGAGCTACAGGGCTATGGATCATCTCTTTCTTAGGACTTGAATGGGGGTGATAAAGAAAGAGCATGGCTCTTTAGCTCAACTCATGTGTTTCATTGTGATGTTCTAGTTCATTCCTTCAGTGTATCAACCAAGAAGGTGGCCGTCACAACTGCACGTGTAATAAATTGTAGGCACATGTTTTTAGTGAGGAAGGGTAGGGCACAAGTCTGGGACTTGGGAGAGCCAGGGTCCGCTCCACCCCAGCCTTCCTGTGTGTCTTGAGTCATTCAGTTTCTCCGTGCGTCAGTTCCCCAGCTATAAAGGGGCTAAATAGCACTTCCTTCCCTCAAATGGGTATTGTGAGGATAATACATGAAAGATTATGATGCATTCAGATATGATCATACTGGTTCCATAGATAGCTTCTGTTTACAGAAAAATAAAAACCCTTTGGCAAAGAGTTTCCCACTTCAAGTTAAGGAAATGCTGAGAAAGAGCTCCCTGCTGAGACTCAAGGAAATTGCAGTTCATGTTATCATTATAACTTCAGAGCTAATTATTGCATTCTGCATCTACCTGTAGCTTGCCAGCCTGAGAACTTGCTAGAGAAACGTGGCTATTTAATAATGATTGCTTACGGACTTCTGTCTAATTTGCATACATGATCAGAGGCCAGCCTCTTGCTATTCCGAAGACCACCTCAAGCAGGGGAAACTTCCATGGTCTAATTTGGTGCCATCTAGTTGTTGATGCAAACTGCAGCTTTACCACACTCCAGCCTTGAGGAGTATGTGAATCAGCAAGTATGATCAGTGCCTGCAAATCACAGTTCAGACTCAGTTATAAAGACTGGGAAAGTTCTTCCATGCACTGGCTGAAATGCACAAGGTCTGATTTAGTTTGTCTCTCAGCTGCCAGCTATTTTAAACTGAGTATATTCACTTTGCTGGCTTGATATCAAGGTCAGGCAGTGTGGCACTTTCTCGCTAGCTACTGCCAGATTCCTGACATACTGACATACTATGAGGAGGCGGCCAATCACATTTATTCACCATATTTTAAGAAATCTAGAAAAAGATCTTCCTTTGTAGTTTTCTTGGCTTAAGAACCCCCTCAATATTTCTGGTAAATATGACAGCAATGCAATCTGAAAACGAGAGTCTCATTTTCCCCCCAGCTGATAACTTGGTCTTCTTTTTCTGTCTGAGGTTGTTGAAGAGAATCAAAGAGTGTGAGAGAGATCAGACGAGAAGTAAACTGACAGTGTCCAGGGAACATGCATGGCAGGGCATTAAAAGAAGACTTTGGATCTTCAGCCAGTTTCAGCACAGCTGTCATAACAGCTCCTTTGGGCATGAGATTATGTTTCTATGGTCTCCTGGGCAATGTGGGTTGTTTTTTAAAAGTATGTTTCAATGGGAAGTTTTGTTGTCATGGTCAAGCTAGTTCTAGGGGAATCTTGTGCACTGTAATATTTTGATTGATTGTTCAATATAGTGTTTGGGTACCAGATGGTACTGGTGGCCTGTGAGACACAGAAGGTCAGACTCGACGGTGCTTCTGGCTTTAAACTCTATGACCGTGGTTTTTTGCTTCAATTCTGTGCAATCATTGCAGAAAGAGGTGTTAAATAAACAAAAAAGATAACCAATACTTCCTGTACCACAGGGATACTCTAAACTATGCCCAAGTTTGGGCTGTCCTGGAAACTTACTAGAAACCTGAGGCTTGAGTGAACCACACCCAGTAAGTGTGTGGGTTACACTTGCATCGAATTTACAGAAAACTAACCAGAAAATTTCAGCTTTAGTGTGAGTGTGACCCACAAAAACTACAAATCCCAGCATGCAACATTCCACGGCAATCTGAAATGCTTGCAGATGATATGTGTAGTTCTTTAGAAAGATGTACATATATGCTTGGACACACCTTTTATAATTCCTAAAACACAAAAGACCACTAGAGATAAGTGCTGGGTATTTAATTGTATTTGTAATTCATATTGCTAAATGTATGCTTTTGCTTATATTTAGCAAGTTTTTGTTCAATGACTCTTAAAGAAGCAGTACTATCCTGTGGTTAGTTCATGGGACCTAAACAATAGCAAAGCCTATATTTTAAACCCAACTTCGTTGTCAATTCTTGCCATTTTATCTTGAATTGCCTGATATTTAGCTATTTTTTTAAAGCCCTAAAAATTGCAGTCAGGCGATTACATTAATTTCACTGCTTTTGTGTTGGTTTCATGGCATGAAGAAAAAACATGAACACAAATGGCTCAAAAAAACAGAAGGCAAATAAAAAGAACTTCAAAGCTATCATTTTAAAATCTCATGATTTTTAATTCAATCTCTTTATTTTTGAACACTCCAAATTGTCAATACTTGCTTTGTGGCCTCATCCAGATCATAAAATCTGATGTATCTCAGCTTGTCTATCTAAAAAATTGAGGAGAACAGTGCTTATCTCACAGTGGATTTGTGAGGATAAGTTGTTGCTTATACAATGCTTTGAGGCGGTTGTATGCTGCTAAGTAGTATTGTCTTAATGATAGTAAATTGCCACACTACAAGGAGACACAGTAAATCATTATACAGACCACTTATTTTCAAATCACTGTGTAAACAATCACTAATTAAACTTCGCAGCTTCTCTCAAGGGAGGGAGGTATCATGAATGCTTTCTCGCACATATAGAAACTGAGAAAGGACTCACCTACATGGGGAAATTCATTCATGCATTTTTGCACCAGTAGCTACATTAGAAGCTGAAGCTTCATCACATCTAGAAAAGGATTGACACCTAAAAGTACAGAGACCTTGACTGTGCTCCAGAGAAGCAGTGTACCTCTTGGGTATACAGTGTACCCCAGTGTACCTCTTGGGTCATATGGGAAAAGCAGTCACTGAAATAATCTTCAAAAGGATGTAGGATGGACTCACTCCTGAACAGAACCAGTTTTGCTGTCTATGAGGAAAAGGAGGAGAGTGGGGCTTTGGTCCCAGCCCTGCTGCTATGGCTAGTGCTGGCAGCAGTGCAAGATTAGACAATCACAAAGGGGCAAGGAAAGCCCCATTACACTCTCTTCCATAATCCTTGGTCTTCTGCTTCAGAGTAGGCATAAGCGACGAGGAGTCCTGTGGCACCTTATAGACTAACTGAAGTGTAGGAGCATAAGCTTTCGTGGGCAAAGACCCACTTCGTCAGATGCATGCGATAGATTTCCACTCCATACGGCTAACAGTAGAGTAAGCATAGAGTAAGAGTAGGTATAACAGTCTAATGTCTAAACATATGGCCCTATAAACGGAAACATGGGAATGGCGGCATTGTACACTCAGTGTGTAGCAATTTGAGACCAAAACTAAGATTGGGATGCTAGGTACTCGATAGGCACAGCCCCTGCCTTAAAGGATTGCTAGTGTAAATTGATAAGAGACACAAAGGGTGAATATTCTCCGTTCTACAGATGGTGCATGTCTCCCAGTGCTCCTGAGGCCAAGACTTGTGCCTTAACCACAGGACCATCCTTCCTCTCTTGCCAGATGCAGAGCCCAGTTTTCAAATGTGGATAGTTAAGATCTGCACTTAGGTGCTCAAATCACCACCTAGCCACCTAAGCAGGTATTTGCCACTGAGATGGATGCATGTTTGGAAATTTGGCCCACTACACTGTACTCAAAGGCTATCCACCTCTCTATTTAGGGCATAAAGGCTAGGTCATGTATCTATCTCTTCTCTCGTTGTAAACACCCAAAGTACCTGCAGATCTGTCAGATTTTTTTATAACCAATATCAGCATGTGCTGGTACAGTTGAACTCTGCTGCTCCTGAGTTTCTGTGCAGCACGCCTTGTAGTTGTCTACACTTGTTCCCTGGCATATGTCAAAATCTGAATGAAGGTCATATTTAATAAGAAATGGTAAAGTATTGAGTAGATTAAGTGCAGCTGCTCTTGTCTGTGGCTTGAGCTAATGTTTCATACTCAGTAGAGGCTATAACAGACTCACATGATCAGGATTATGTACAGAAGAGGATGTGAAACGCACATGGAGCAGAGAGTTATGTTTCCACTGTCACAAGCAGCTGTGGAGCTGTATTGCTGCTAAAGAAATGGTGCAAAAAGTTTTTCTGTTCATATACCTGAGTGTGGCTGTGTCTAGACTACACAGTTCTTCCGGAATAAGATAGCAAATTGCAAACCACAATTTGCATAGCTTTTTCCGCTTCTTTTTTCGGAAGAGGCTTTTCTGACATTTGGCCCATCTACACTGGGCCAAATTTTGGAAAAAAAAACCTTTTGAAACATCCCTTCTTCCTTGTAAAACAGGGTTTACAGGGAAAATGTGTCTGCCCTTCCTAAAAAACACATCTGCTCTTCCGAAAAAAATTTCAGAAGAGCAGATGTGCTCCTTGGACATGGCCAGATACCTCTGGTATCCCGGAAAAACTCTGCAGTCTAGACGTACCCTGAAAGAACTGCTGCCGTCAGCAGCTGCTGTTGGGGCACTGGGTTTCTATATCATCCTGCTACCATGGGCACTGCTTAAAATCACTGCTGTGTCGCCTGCAAATGAAAATCTGATAGATAATTAGCACACATCCCTGGATATTAATAAAACTGCCATAGTTAACAAGCTATAAGTGTGATTGTACAAAATAAGCAAATAGAGGAAACAAGATCCCTTTGTGTAGATCATATTGGTCACAGTATTGAATTTATTAATAGCTTTTTATTTATTTCTTATGGAATTTATTTGTATTGTAGTAGAGACTAAGGATCCCAATTAAGGGTTCAGGGCCCACTGTAGAGCTGCTGAACAAACAAGTAGTGAAGTCCAGGCCCCAGAAAGCTCATAATCCTGGTTTATGACAAGCTATAGAGGGAAGTTGAAACTGGCAAATTTTGGTGATGGTTGTGGTTGGGCAGCTGAGATTAAAATAAACAAGCTGAAATAATAAGAAGCAGAAGTTCCAGCTTGCTACTTGCATAGCAATTGCTTAGTGGTGAGCAGAGTCTTGAGGAGAAAGAGGTGGTATCGCCCATGCATGTTGTGAAGTTTTTTTAACATCTGAGCAATGGCATGGAAAAAAACAAAGTGGGGCCATTAACCTAAACAGTAACTGTAGACTGGATTTTAAAAATCTCAGAGCGGTAGTTGTGTTAGTCTGTAACTTTAAAAACAATGCGTGGTCCTGTGGCACCTTAGAGACTAACTGAAATATATAGAATCATGAGCTTTTGTGGGCAAAACCCACTCCGAAAGCTCATAATTCTATATATTTTGGTTAGTCTCTAAAGTACCACAGGACTGCTTGTTGATAGACTGGATTAATTATTGTGGTTTCTACTTGTAAACAGACACTGTATAGTAATCTAAGTAAACTACTCTGGACTATAGGAACAATCTCATCAGAGTCTTAGTTTGTCCAGTTGAGCAGTGCTGTTCCCGTCCACCATTTTTTGGAAAATGTATTAACTACAGTATATGGGTGGAAAATATATTATTGGACAAATTGATTTTGACGTTTTTCGAAAATGTTCCATTTTATGAAACTCTTTTCCATCCGTTGATGTCCATATTGGCATGGAATGGTAGTGCTCCTTTTCTCCTGATTATGTTTATCCTGCTGAAAATATAGCCAGCTATTTGGTCACTGAGTCTCCTTTCATAGACTCTCCTTTGCTTTCACTTGCTGAGTCCCTGTGGGCATGTCCACACTAGGAAATTATTTTGAAATAGCTAAATTCGAAATAATAACTCCCAAAATAACTCCTGTAAACCTTGTTCCACGAGGCATAAGATCTCTCTCATTTCTATCCCCTGCGATAAAGACAACATGGATGTACGTAAACTGCCCATTGTTGTCACCGACACTGCCTCACATGGGGCTCAAACAAATTTTGAAATTTTTTTTACTGACTTTTAATGAGAGCTGGATCAGGCCCATATTGCATTGCATTGTTTCACAACAGCTTTCACAGCTTACTGTAATTTTTAATGATTTATGGTACTCTCAGAACACTGAATCACATACCATATTCTGAGAGGGCTGGGCTGCCATTCATAGTGCACTGACGATGTCTTGCTCTGAGTATCCCAGAGCACTTCTTCACTTCAATTCCATTCCACTGAATCACAGCTTGCCTCATCTATTGTGCTGGATAAACGCTGCTGTGCTCCTTGCAGTCGCTCTTGCATATAATGGCACTGCCTTATGTTGTATCATTCAATGCTAATGTTTCTTTGCTTTTATGACTGTGTCTTGCCTGCTGTGAAACGAATACCATTTCTCTCCTATATGTGTCTGTAAAGCGTACCATGCCTAAATGAAATTACACATTAATACAATTACATGGCAATATATTAGTACTAGGAATTTATATAGCGGGGTTATTTTCAAGGCACTGTGCAAACACCAACTAATTAGCCCTCCCAGTGTTTTGTGAAGTAGATTAGTAAGATGTACCATTCCAGTTTTGCCACTGGAAGAAAAGACATACAGAGGGATTAAATATCAGTCATAAGGCCACACTGTGAGTACGCTAGGAATCTATTTTGAAATTAGTAAATTCAACTTAAGTCCCGATTTAACCAATTCGAACTAGCGTCTCCACACTACAGGGAAGCCTCAAAATTAGTCCAAGGCAGGCTCCGTTAATATGGATGCTCTACCTTGGACTTAGAGACCAGGAAACATTGGGGAGTAATTAGTTCGAATTAGGGATGCAAGCGACTAGTCAACTAGTCCACTATCTGATAAATATAAGCTTATGCTTATCGGATAGTTGACTAGTGATGCGACTTGTCGCTTCCCCCATTGCTATCAGAAAGAGGCAGCAAGGGGGAGGAGTGCAGGAGCCAGTTCCCCCCAGCACCGTCTTCTTCGGGGACAGGGAAGCAGTTTCCACTTGTGCCGGTTCTGCTGCGATTCTGCTTTGGAAATGTATATTTCAAAGGCTCAGGCGCTGCAGGGAGCAGAGGACCAGTCCCCGCTGGCTCCGTGCTCCCTGCAAGGCTTCCGCTTTTGAACTGTAGCAAGAGCCCAGCAAATTAATCTAAATTTAACATCCCTAGTTCGAATTGCTCTGGGAGTAATTATTTTGAAATAGCAGCACCAGAGCATCTACACTACTGTTATTTCAAAATAACTATTTTGGAATTAACGTTACTCCTGATGAAAAGCTTGATAGTGTGGGTGCTACGCTTATAAATTCAACTGTGCGGGGAGGGGCGGTTATTTCGAAATAAAGTCCTAGTGTAGACCAGGGCTGAAGCAAGTAGCAGAACCAAGACTGAAACCTAGGGATAGGGAACCTTTTTTGGGTCGGGGCGGCTGATCCACAGAAAAATCAGTCAGGGTCCGCGCACAAGTGAAAAGAAAAAAAGCCTCCAACTGTTAAGCAGAAAGAACCCCACATTGCTCTTGCACACCAGAGGCTAGGGGGGCCCAAGCTAGTAGATTTTATGGGCCCCCTACTCTCTGGGGTGGGATAAAAAATGAGGACTTCAGTATGGGGGAGGGAGCAGCTGGGAAGCGGATTTGGGGTGTGGCGTTTGGGAGGCAGGGGGGTAGGGTGTAGGAGTGGGCTGGCAGTGGGGGATAGGTTGGGTGCAGGAGGAGTGAGGGTGCGGGGTCTGGGCGCGGAGGCATAGCGCTGGAGTACCAGCCTGGCTCCCCAATGCTTGGGGGAACCCCAAGTCTTGGGGTCCAGATCCAGGGAAGCTGGGGGCCGCATCAGGTTCCCCACTCCTGACTAAGGCTGACAGCAGAGTCTCACTGAACTCACTAGGGAAATGTCTGAGAGGGGTAACCGTGTTAGTCTGTTACTTTAAAAATAGTCCTGTGGCAATTTAGAGACTAACAATTATATTATGTCATGAGCTTTCAAAAGCAGTTACCTGTCAATTATAGGACTAGAGTTAATTAAGCTAATTGAGTCAGGGTGCATGTAGCTCATTCATAGCTTTTGATGTGTAACTGCAAATATCAAAGTCGGGGGAAATTGCTTTTGTAGTGTGTTAACCAGTTAATATATTTATTCCAGCCCAAGTTTATAGTGTTGAACTTCTAAATGAGTTTTCCCATTGATTTCAATGGGGCCAGCATATTGGCCAGGTCTCTTAAGACCAGGCTGCTTCATGGTCATGATGATATAATTGTGATCGACTTGCATGGATTTTTATAATTCTGGCGTGTTCTGTTCTTTTTATCTCACTAATGACTGGAGCAAAATTGTATTCCTTTATTCTCTGGCAGTTCTGGAAACTGCATTGCTGAGTTATGAGACATTTAGCACGTGCAGATGCCCAAGAGGAAGATCCAAACCCATGATGATTGTGGGTTCATTTGATTCTTCCTTTTTTTTTTTAAGATTACCCTGCATAACTGTTAGTCTCATATGATCAAACTCTGAATTCAGCAACTTGTGCCAAATGGGGCAAATTCTGCTCTCACTCATACCAGGATAATGCCACTGAAATTAGGAGTTACTTCAGATTTATAACAGTGTGACTGAGAATAGAATTTGGCCCTTAGTTCAGTGTTTTTCAAAGTGGTCTGCAAAGCCACTTGGAGAAGCCTGTTGTCTGGCCACACCAATTTGTTGACTAACCGGCGCAATGGCCTCAAACCCTTGTGGCTCCTATTGGTTCCGTTTCGCTGTTTGCAGCCAAAGGGATTCATGGGAATCAGTGACCTGGCCCACGCCGCTTCTTCAGACTCCCCTTGGCTGCAAACAGCGAAACGGAACCAGTAGGAGCCACGAGACTCCATGGCCACAGAGCCAGTAAGTAAACAAATCAGCGCGGACAGAACACTGCCTTAGTGCATATGTTTGTGTCATGGTTTCTACACAATGGATGGAGATGGTGAGGAGATAGGCCAACTGGTAATAGCTCTAAAAGCCAGTAGTTATATAGCTACTTTCCTCTGAGGCTTTAGATGCAAACAGTGTAATGAACATAAATTTCCAGGGTTCCATGTCTCAGCCATGTTTCCCTGATGGCCAGAAAACTGCAGAAGGCTTTTCCCAGAATCATTTAAGGGATCAATCATATTTGCATCCAATTTCTCCATAAAATGATAATTGATTCACATTAGGGCTTGAGCATCTATCTGAATTGGAGGCTGATGACAGACAAAATTGCGGTATATATGTTGGGCGCTGGATAGGAATGCGTTGCTGGCAGGTGCTAGAGAAGTAGACATTTTCGCAGCTTCAGTAATGGTTAACATAGCTGCTTGATTGATCAAGGAGAGAGAAATTAGTCCGGAGCATAACATATTTGGTAGTAGTTCTGTGCTTTCCAAATGAGTCAAAAAGAGCTCACAGCTCCTTTAAACTAAATGGATCTGATTCTCTGCTTACGTATGCTGGTGCAAGTCATCATTAACGCCAATGAAATCAGTTGCTGTTCTTGAATCAGTTTGCAAGTAAGAAAAGAATTGGGTTGTATGTAGTCAATAATAGCCCCTAGACAAAAATCCCAGCTCAGAATCACAAGTGAATGTATTCAAGGGTCTGTATGGAGGATTTTTATGATGATTATTCATGTCACAGGAAAGTGCTGTAGTTTTAAGTTATGTCATTCGTAAAACACAATGGGTCAAATTCATCCCTGGTATAATTCCATTAAAATCCATAGAATTACCCCAGGGATTAATTTGGTCCAGCTAGTAATAGAAATCAGTAGTTCACTTAGTCCTCGTTGGAGAGCTGCTATTTGTCTGTATCTAACATGTAAATATAATATTTTCCTTACAAAACATTTGTCTCCTGTATACCAGTGGACAGTGTTTGAAGTACAGCTTGTTAGCCTGGAGAATTCCACCAGCTTCAGTGGCTGAGGCTACATGACGTTTCAGGTTTTCGTAGCTGACTATAGCCACATCTTAGTACTAGCACATGAAAGTTAATGATAGAGTTGACTGAAAATGTTCCAGTGGAATAGTTTTCCATTGGAAAATGCTGAGTTGACAAAATTGAAAAGTTTTGTAGAAATGTATCAGTTTTGTTGAATGTTTTGAAATGAAACATTAACAAAATGTGTTCTTTCTTTATCATTTTACTTATATTATAGTCGTATAATAATACACAGTAAAAGTAAAAACATTTAAACGGTTATAATTATTCTATTCTAAATCGTAACAAAATATCATTAATATAAAACAGGGGTGGCAACCGTTTTTGGATTGAGGGCCACCGACACACAGAAAAATCAGTCAGGGGCTATGCAAGTGAAAAGCCAAAAAAAAAAAAATCCTCACCTCTCACTGATGTGGCCCCCAACCGAGAAGGAGAAAGACACTCGTCACATTCCCCTTACACACTAGAACCCGGGGCGGGGGGTGCAGCCTAGTAGATTTTGTGTGCTGCAGTCCCACAGTGGGCAGCAGGGGGGCTGGAGCGACAGCGCAGACTCCCCAATGCTGGGGGTGGAGGAAGGGCTTGAGTCTCGGGGACCGGATCCAGGCAAGCTGGGGGCCGCATCTGGCCCCAGGGCCTGAGGTTCTCCAACCCTGATATAAAAGGAGAAAGAAGAACAGTATTTTGTTTCAAGAAAAATATTGAGATTTCAGCTTTTCAACATGATCTGTGAGGCAATCCTCTTTGGTTAAATAGAACCAAAATGTACCAACACCTTCCACCATGTATTTCTTGGGACAATCTCTTCTATAGGAGGGGGGGGGTCTACTTTTTTCATGCAGTTAATTGCTGCCATTCTGAGCTGAGAGAACAGTTATTGATCCTGGCCTCCCGGGGTTCAGAGGATAACTGGAGAGAATATGGAAAAAACTGCTAGTTTCCAAATGTATGCAAATATATTTTTGCAGCCACTCTAGCTCCTGGAACTTTAACTGAGCCAACAACTTGTTAATTTTGGACATGCAGGACTTTTCCAAAATGCAATTTTCATTATATATATATATATATGGGGAAAAGGTACCATACACAAGGAGCCCGCTGTCTGTGACGCTTGAACAATATCATAGGAAACCTCTTCCCCTGCCTGCTTTAGGTAGATGTCAGAGAGCTGCCTTTATTGCCAGAAGGTGCCCTTACTAACACTGTAGGGCTCTTAAGACTAAATTGACTTGCTTATTCTGGAGCGGAGTCAGCAAACTTGGCACTGCTCATTTGTAAACCAGCACTCTGGATGCACAGAGACATGAAACCCAAACTCAGGGGAATGGGCCAAATTCTGTGCTGATTTTATACTTTTAACAAGCTGAGGGGAAGCCAGTGGGATTGCACAGAACATCCATGAGCACGGAGTTGACCCAGTGAATGGATGGAAGCTGGTCCTGACATGTCAGAGGACATGCAGGCCAATTAGGTATTTAACACTGCATGCTCCTCTTCCCTGTTATTAGCGCCATATACTATGGCTTCCCAGCCTGTGCAGCCTGCAGAACCTCCGAGAGAGCTCTGTGGGAAAGTCAATACAGTCCCAGTGCAATCTCCACAGTTAACAAACATTGTCTGAAGAAGTGGGTTGTACCGCGAAAGCTCATGATGCTATTGATATATTTGTGTAAGTCTCTAAGGCGCTACAGGACCATTGTTGTTTTTTAAGTTTATGTGAGTTGCTATTTGTCTCAAATTGAACAGCACTGCTGCTCTGACAACATGCAGCCCCCCTTCAACTTCATCCTTTCCCCTTGGCCTGCCATGCACTCTTCCCACAGTATAGGCAACAGGAGAACTTGCTGCAGGTCTCAGCAGGGTATCTTCCCCCATCCTTTTCAGAGCTGTGGGCAGATCTGTGCACCTAGAGTCCCTTCTGCTCTCCGATATATGAGACACAGCCCCCAAACTGCTTTTGTAATGCAGGCACTATTCAATAACTGTGTTATGGAATAACGTGAAGAACTCAGAGGAAAGATGGTCTTGTGGGTAAAACACTGGAATTGGACTTAGGGGAACTGGGCTCTGTCCCAGACCCCATGTGTGACTCGAGGCAAGTCATTTCATCTCTCTTAGCTTCAGTTCACTATCTGTAAAAGTCGTTAATAATCCTTCTTTTCCCCTCTGTCAGTCTTAAGGGCTAGGACTCATCTATATATTGTGTGTGTTTGTGCCACTGCCTGGCAAACCTAATCTCAACTAGGGCCTCTAGGAGCTATCGTAATAATTACCAGTATCACTTCCAATCTAATTATTAATACTCAGCATTTCATAGCACCACCCCTCTAAGGATTTGCAGAAGTAGAATTATTTTTCCTTCATGCTCCCATTAAAAGCACTTTACAAACTAAAGATGCCCATTAATTTGACCGATTATTTTTCTTCATTATTTTCCATTAGAATAGCACATATAAGACTTGTGATTTTAATTAGAATAATTCAGTGAATTCAATGAAATACCAGGGGAGAAATGCCTGTCACAGACCAAGAGTAAACACTGAGCCCAAACACAAAGAGAGGAGCCATACGAATTCTGGGAATTTATTAAAAAATGTAAAAATTTGTATGGTTTCACAGTGATCTAAGTGGACATTATAGACTACTCCAATGTGCACTGAAATGGTCAGGAGATACAACAGAAAGATACAACATTTAGCAAGAAATGATGATTTCTCCCCATTTGTCATTATTATTTCTGTTGCATTTGCAGCTAGAGGACCAACCTTGTGCTTGCCACAGTACATTGGAAAGGACAGTTCTGCCCCCAAAGAGTTTACAATCTAAATAGATAAACTAGACAAAGAGTATAGGGAAACCACGACAGTGACTCATTCAAGGTCCTACAATAGGTCAGTGATGGGGCCAGCACTAGCACCCAGGTCTCCTGTCTCTGAATTCAGTATTCTAGTTGCTAGACCATACATATTTTTCAAAGCTGTGGCATTTCTTGTTTTAACTTTCTTGTTTTGAGACTTGTTGGCTATTTGATGTATATCTGGATTAACCTGATCTTTCTCTTACTACATTCTTCATCTTCTACTGTCATGCACATGCAGGCCTATTTTGTTCGTTGGGTTGGAAGATTTTTTTTTAAATGATCACTCCAAGCTGATACTGATATCACAAGAGTCCTACTCAGTAACATAACACTGCAGGAATTTTTCCAATTCATAAAAATGACTAGATTCTTCATAGTAATGGGACAGTTACAGAGATGGAAAGACGACAAGAGTAAAATTGCAAGCAAAAGTGAATACAATTTGCAGAGTCCAAGGCAGCTTTAATTTTAAAGCAAGGTTCAAACTCTTTTCTTTTTTTTAATAATGCAGTCTGGGGGAAATGGTTAGGAGAGTAATTATTCTTCAGTCTTTTCATGAGAGCTGCTTTTTTCATAGCCATGTAACAGAATAAAAACAAGTTACCTAGCACAGTTATAGGTCTCTAATGAGACTGCAACATGAACACATAAATGATGGTCCTATTGTCACAAAATTAGAATTGTTCATACGTAAATATTGTCCTTCTTTAGATAAGAAGGGGAGGAAATGAAAAGGCAAACTGTGAAAACAATTGCAGTGTAGCAGTGGCACATCGGCCCTTGTCAGGGATGCTGTGTAGAGAGGGGAACTGCACTCAGAAAGCAGGCATCTGTGTCAAATTGGACAGCACAGTCACTCTGAACAGTGGGGTCATTTGTCCAGACTCCAGCATTTGAAAATGGATTATATTTAAAACAGTCTTGAAATTGAAAAGGTAACGATCACTGTGAATATATTCAAAGTATTCCCTTTTCTTTTCCAGTCTGAAAAGCCTCATTAATATCTCTCTGACCCGCCTCCGTGACAGATTGCTGATAAACTTTCAACATGAGTAGTAGTACTCTGAGAACATGAAAGAATAATAATCCCACTGTGTTCAGTACATGCCCGACATGGAATGGTTGCACTAATTTTCACTTCTAAATCTTAAGGCCTCTACTTTCCTTCTTATTCTTTCTCAAATATTTCAGCATTCATTTGCAAGAGGGAGCACACTTAGCCCTTATTTCGAAATAACTAGCAGAGTGTCTACACTAACAAGCCCATTATTTTGAAATAATGGGCTGATTATTTTGAAATAACAACTCCTGCCTTCCATGAGGAATAATGCTTATTTCAAAATAGACTAACAGATGTATTGGAGCATAAGCTTTCATGGGCAAAGACTCCTTGTCACTTTTGCAGATCCAGACTAACACAGCTACCCCTCTGATATTTCAAAATAGTTATTTTGACATAGTGGTAGTGTACTCGCTCCACTGCTGCTATTTCAAAATAACTACTCCCCAGAGTCATTCAAAGTCATTACTCCTCAGTGCTTCCTGGGGCTCAGGTTGCCAGATGGCTGAAAAAAAAATACCAAACTCCCTCCCCGCCCCCCCCCCCAAAAAAAACACCAGGAAAAAATTTTGTTGAAGAAAAAAAAAGGGGGGGGGCAAAGTTGTTGAGCAAAAACACTCCGAGAACTTGGATTACTGCTAGCAGTTACCAGGTAATCATTTAAAAAAAAACCCCAAAACCCCAAACATGCTTCATTGGGGTGGGGGGATGCGGCTGGGAAGGGAGTGGTGCTGGCCGGGGGTGGGGGGGCAATAGGAAGCAGGGCTGGTCATGGGGGGGGCTCAGGTGGAACGGGGCTGGCCATGGGATATTGGAGGAGGAGGGACCGGCCAGAAGGGGGTGGGGCTGGCCGGGAGTAAGGGGGGGCGGGAAGCACAGCTGGGGGAGATCGGGGGCCACGAGAGTGGCCGGGAGGAAGGGGGAGCAGGAAGCAGAGCTGGCAGCGGGGGGGGGGGGGGAGGGTGCAGCGGCGCTGGCCAGGGGAGACCAGGAAGAGGAACGGGCCGGCGGGAAGCAGAGCTGGGGGAGGTGTAGGGGGGCTGGCCAGGGAAGATCAGGAGGGGAAGTGGGGGAGAACCAGCCGGCTGGGAAGGGAGAGGGGGTGAGCAAATTGGCCGGCGGGGAGCGGGACTGACCTGGGCACTTGCTGCCTGTCCCGCGCAGATTCCCGGCGATGCACGAGCGAGGAAGAGGCTTCCTCTCCTCCTCACACTCAACCAATTGAGGGCTCCCAGCAGCAATCGCAGCCCCGCCTCACAGCTGGGACTCCCAGCCCCTCCCCCGCCCACGCAAGGCTTCCATCCGGTGCACAGCCAGAAAAATCAGAAAATACCGGACATTGCACATGTCCGGTATTTTCTGATTTTTTTACTGGACAGAGAGCGCAAATACTGGACTGTCCGGTACAATACCGGACACCTGGCAACCCTACCTGGGGCTCTAAGTCAAGGTAGCATGTCCACATTAAGGGAGCTTGCCTCAGACTAATTTCCCTATAGTGTGGACAGGCTATTTCAAAATAGTTATTTAGAAATACGTTATTTTGAAATAATTTCCTAGTGTAGACATGTTCTTAATGGGGGAATCTCTGTTGCTTTTAAACTGGATAGTGACAAGCACACAAAGTTACCCTGCCTAATTTTGGCTAGGCTCATAAAAGGAGACTGAGGGAAGCCAGAAACGCTCATTATCAGAGGACACCTGAACATTTTAAACTTGAGTATATGAAAAATCCCAGCCCTGTTGAAGTCCATGGGAGTCATGCCAGTCCCTTCAGTGGGGTCAGGATTTTGACTCTTGGATTTTCAAGAATCATTGTAGGCTATTTTTTTCTTTTGTAGCATCTCCTGATCTCCCAGCCAGAGAACATGTGGCTTGCAGGCTTGCAGCATAAACAAGACCTGCAGTTACTGTACATGTTTTGTACCAGTTATCTTTGAAGTTAACACATTTTGTACTTGTGGTTTCAGTAATGACAGCAGAGAGGTGATACCTCCAGGGATTATATGTCTAGTTTGTTCTTTCATTCTCTTTCTGTAGTTTAAAAACAAGAACTGGTACAGTGCATCAAATAGCATTCTAGTATTGGCCATACAGGATGGCACTTCATTATTAGTATTTGTCGTCAAAATAAGATGCCAGGTTACTAACATTTCAGGGATGATCCCATGTGAAGGAGAGGCTCAGAGGAGGAATTGTGCTTCTGAGACTATGTATACATGACAGAGTTTTTCTGGGATAGTATCGAGTAAAAGCTCTGCTGCGTCCAGGGAATGCATCTGCTCTTCCGAAATTTTTTTTGGAAGAGTAGACGTGCTTTTTTGGCATCCCTGTATCCCTCATTTTACGAGGAAGAAGGGATGTTCTGAAAAAAGGTTTTTTCCCGACATTTGGCCTAGTGCAGATGGACGAAATGTCAGAAAAGCCTCTTACGAAAAAAGAAGCGGAAAAAGCTATGCAAATTGCGGTTTTTGAAGAACAGTGTAGTGTAGACATAGCCTGAGAAGTACAATTCTGCCCTGCTTCCTGCTCACTTCTGGGATTAGTAATCACTAATGGGCCAGATCATGAGCAAATTACTACCCTCCCAACACCACACTAGGTCAGACATGCTGGCTCACCCATTGGGGAGGAGCCTGGATGCAAGGCTGCATCCATTCCCTGCTCAGCTGGGTTCTCTCCATGCCCACCTTCATGGTGAGGCATACGTCCAGGTACGCAGCCTCTGCCAAGTCCTCTGCACCTGGGGTGGAGATGTGGGAATTTCTTGGGAGGGACCTACTCCCCTTTTATGCCTCTAGGTGCTTATGAGGCCCAGTTAATCTGGCCCTCAATTAGGAACTAGGACTAAATGTGATTTATGATGGAACCAGATGGAATGTCCTTGATGTCACATATGGATTGGATAGAATTCAATACATCAGTTCAGGAATAGCTGGGTGGCTAGACTGGTATCTGAGGTTTCTTCTTAGCTCTGCCACTGCCTTACAAGTCATTTCCCTGCTTTGTGCCATAGTTTTTCCATGTGTAAAATTAGGATAATGATTCTACCTTTGCAAAGTGCTTTGATGAATGAAGAGCTCTATACAGAGGTAGTATGATGATGATTAATGATATAGTAGGTAGAAATAATAATTACTAAGAAAGTGTCTGGTCTTTAGAACTTCCCAAGTCCTGCATAACCCAGAGGCAGATCACAACATGACTGGCCAAGGCATTAGCTTAGCAGCCAAGACAGCAGCAACTTAGCAGCAACTTTTATTAAGAGCAAAACGTTTTCCCTTCCTATCTTCATTCCCCAGCCTGTTCTAAAACGGCAAAGGAAGCTCACAGGATAGATCTGACCCTACCAATTTGTGTCAGTGCAGCCAGTTCAGGGGTAAATAGGCATTAGCTATTAATTTTTGAAAAAAAAACCCAACCATTGGATGAGTGAGAATTTAATGACAGGACAATATCTGGGCCTGTTTCCCTAGGCATAACCCAGCTCTGATTCAAGAACAGAGAGAATATTCTGTTCGCCTTTCACATATTTTATAACTGCCCCATATTTTTTCCCTTGGATATTCCAGTCATATTTTTTTCTGACACTTCATTCATCATTGGAAGTTTGTTCTAGGAAAAAGTAATGTTGGTATAAAATCTGCATCCTTTCCTCCAGTCTGAATGTTGTTCTTGGAATTCCTTGGCCTTTTTCTCGTTGCCCTAATATACGATGGCAGGGCTCGCCAATTACAGTTGGTAGAAATAAGACAGCCACATCTTTCAGCATCCTTTGGAGACGTGCTCCAAAGCTCACAGTCATGGTGCAAATTAGAAATCCAATGTACCCAGCAGTTGGAAAGATTAGAATCCTGCAATGAGATTAGCGCACAAAATCAATGCATTCTGAGATTTCATTTCAGCTCTGGGTTTAATGGAATGCTGCTAAGAGTAAAAATCATGCATTTAAAAAGAAAAAAAATATTCCTGATTGCTCTGTGGCTAATTAAAACAAAATGCATTCTAGAATTTAATATTCTTTTCACTATTCATGTTGCCTGTTTATTGCTTAGAATTTGCACAATGAATATAGACTTATCAGTTTAAATGTAATCTAAAAACTATATTATCATTATTGCTACTTTTCCTTTATGTTTTACATCCACTACTGTAATGTATCAGAGTTTGAGTTGCAACCCTCTCATGCCTGGTTGCATCTCAAGTAAAAGCTCACTCAAAATACTCTTTGGCCTAGGAAACTGGAAAGCCTGGATTTGCCTTTTCTACCCAACTCAGTGTAATACTACTCTGCCATTCACAACCCCTGCTGAACAAGGACTCTGTACCCTTTCCCTAGGAGATTAGCAACTCTCATTCCTGTCAGTTTGTCAGCAAGGTCACAGCTGGTAGAAATGGGAATAGGATCCAGCTCTCTACCTTGACTTACAAAAGTCTTCACCATTGTCATATTCGAAGGCGCTATAAAAGGCCTTTGGGACAGCTATTAGTAATGTGTGGTGGTGCATTCGTTGCACCATGGTAGGAGTTGCCCTCCACGAGGGATCTTGACTCAGAGAGGAGGTGCTGAGATTGAAAAGGGTCACATCTGGCAACGAATTGGGTCACCTGCATCCCTTCAAAGGTCACTGCTTCCTTTTCCTCATGCTCCCAGCTAGCTCCACCTACGTGGGGCAGGGAGGAGCAATGTCTCTGCTTACTATTCCCCTTCCACTTACACCTCCACCCTGCTCACTTGCCTGCAAGCAAGGCTGGAGCAGTAGCTATGCAGCTCTCCTGCTCTGGAAACAAGATCCTGGCACATGTAACATGGCTACGCATGGGGCTGGAGGGTGGGGTCTTACAATCTTATGTGTGTGCCAGGGTATAAATGTAGCCCTAATACATACACAGTGCAGGTATTGATAGTATGGATATTATGTCTTGGCATGGCATAGACATATTAGCGTAACATAAGATGCTACACAAGGGCTGTGTCTAGACTGGCAAGTTTTTCCGCAAAAGCAGCTGCTTTTGCGGAAAAACTTGCCAGCTGTCTACACTGGCCGCTTGAATTTCCGCAAGAACACTGATGATCTCATCTAAGAAATCAGTGCTTCTTGCGGAAATACTATGCTGCTCCCATTCGGGCAAAAGTCCTTTTGCGCAAAAGCTTTCGTGCAAAAGGGCCAGTGTAGACAGTTCAGATTTGTTTTGCGCAAAAAAGCCCCAATCGCGAAAATGGCGCTCGGGGCTTTTTTGCGCAAAAGCGCGACTAGATTGGCACGGACGCTTTTCCACAAAAATCTAGACATGTAAAATGTAATCTAGACATACCCTATGTTAGCAAAATATGTATGCAAATGCACTGTGCATCTCTACAAAGAGTTTTCAAAGAGTCATATCTCAGTGAAATCAAATAAAAATGTTACCCAAAGCATTTGCGGAAAATCATGCCAGTCTAGACGTAGCCAAGTAGAAAAACTCTATGTTAAAAACTGTAGTTATAATTAAAGACTATTGTAACACGTAAATAAATCAGAGATAATGGACTGCTAATAATAAAACCTTAACTTAACCCTTGACTAAGCTTTTGTAATTCATTTCTGAGTTGTGTTAAAGAAAGAAGTCCCAACAGATGTTCTGGGCTGTGGGACTGGCACCAGTCCTGCATAGTGCACAGCAACTCTTCTTCTTACAAACAAACAAACAAACAAACAAACAAACAAACAAACAAACAAACCTTATTTATTTATTTAGCATGTTTTAACAGGTTTACAAACCCTTGCCATGTAAAATCGGGCAAAACAATAATCCTTACACCTGTTAGCCTTTGCTTAGACATTCATTCTTGTAATCCTCAGATCCCTCTGGTGAGCAGGGTGTTGCCATAGTGCAGAAGGTGCAGCATCTTTGACATGCTGTTTCTGATTATTTTATTAAATTGAGTGAAATCTCTGCTTACGCATATTTCCCACACCAGGAATTTCTAAACTCCTTCACCTTTTAAGGCCTGCAGAGACTGAATCTTCAGTATATTCTGCATTATGCAGCTAGGCTATGCAACATAGTCTAAGGGTACGTCTAGACTACATGCCTCTGTCGCCAGAGGCATGTAGATTAGGCTACCAGACATAGGAAAATGAGGCGGCGATTTAAATAATTGCCGCTTCATTTAAATTTACATGGCTGCCGCGCTGAGCCGACAAACGGCTGATCAGCTGTTTGTCGGCTCAGCGCGATAGTCTGGACACGCAGGTGGCGACATCAAAGGTATTTGTCGACCACCCAGGTATGCCTCCTGGGATGAGGTATACCTGGGTGGTCGACAAATACCTTTGATGTCGCCACCTGCGTGTCCAGACTATCGCGCTGAGCGGACAAACAGCTGATCAGCCGTTTGTCGGCTCAGCGCGGCAGCCATGTAAATTTAAATGAAGCGGCGATTATTTAAATCGCCGCTTCATTTTCCTATGTCTGGTAGCCTGATCTACATGCCTCTGATGACAGAGGCATGTAATCTAGACATACCCTATGTTAGCAAAATATGTATGCAAATGCACTGTGCATCTCTACAAAGAGTTTTCAAAGAGTCATATCTCAGTGAAATCAAATAAAAATGTTACCCAAATTCTCCCAGTGTGTTTCTCCTCTGGGATAGCTATTTCCAAGCCACATTTCAGCTTTCTTCTCCCAGTCATTTCTGATGGAGTTCTCTTCAAGCAAAGTGGTTTTTCTCATTCTCTTGGTACTAAAGATTGCTGAAACATTTTTGCTCAACCTTTCAGACACACACACAAATTATTTCCAAGCTATGAAACTGAACCTCAAATACAATAAGCTAAAATGAAAGTCTAAGAAAATTATGAGTGACTGAAAGGAGGTAGAACTGGAAACTTATGGAATGTAAATATTAGCAGTTGATGCTGATCCTGCCATAATTATGTTAAAAAAAACCCTACATCCAATGTTTTGGTTTGAACCACCTCTTTCCCTTTTAATAGCTGCAGCTCTTTCCTTTTGAATAGCATAAGTGAGACATTTGAATTAAATAAATGCCACATGGGATTTCTCAATATGGTACAGCTGATCAAAGTAGAAGAATCCTGGATTATGGGTGAAAGTGCCTTACAGTAACTCAGGCTGATAAACAAAGAAATGTTTGCACTGGAGAGCAATTTAAAGCCAAGCAGGGCAAAGAAATCCCCAAGAGATGACATGTCTCAGTGGAGATTATTGCGAATACTTGAGTAGCAGCTTCTATGCTAAGGAAAAGGCTGATGGAGTTGTTCCATCACAGCAAGATTTCTCTGCAGCATGAGAAGGCGGAATACTTTCCACCCACAGGTCAGTTCTCAGTTTCCTTCTCACAGACAGTTATTTTCAGCCCCATGAAGAAACTGTAGCATAGTGTGTTAATGGGAGGTGCTGACATTTTAGTAGGTAGGGTTGGCATTGTTGACAGCTCGTAGCATTACACATTTAACAAGAAAATTGTAGCAATTATCTAACGGGGTAAAAGTGTTTGTGCAAAATCCATTCCAAGTATTTCACCTTGGAGACTGTAGTTCTGTTCATATGTATTCTAGCATATTTACTTGGGGATTTCCTGTTTGAGGGGAGACAATCTTAGAATTTCATTGGAGGAAAGAGTTTTAAGTTTTACCTTTTATTGTGGCGGCAAAGAGTTTTATGAAGAAACATATATGATGAATTTCTTTAGCTTTCATATTGTTCAGGTTACCAGTGTTCCACCTTTATTCTTAATGTACAGCTCTATCTGTTAGATACAAATACAATGGCTGGATAAACTTTTAAATACTTGGTCCAAAGCCCATAAAGTCAAGGAAAGACTGCCATAGATTCTAGTTAGTTTTGAATCCAACCTTAAATTAGTGACCTGTCACAGAAGAGCCATTGTATCTTGAGATGTGAGTGCTAGATTAGCAAATCTTGAAAAATATTTAAAACATGGTTAAAGTGTCAACAGCTCTATCAGGAAGGTTCAGACAGAAGCTGAGAAATCCAGTCAGACTCTATGGTTGTATGCAAGGTAGTGATGAAAAAGTAGTTTTCCCAAGAATTCAGGCCAAACATTTCAAACTTGGGTGCCTAACGCAGAGGCATGAAGATAAGTCAGTAACCACTGAAGTCAATAAGAGCTCCTTTGAAAATCAGGTCACTTTTATATATCTTTGTAGTTTGGGTGCCTGCAATTTGACAGTTTTCACCACATGGCCTTGTGTATTCCTGGCATGTCCAAAACTCCCATTGAATCAATGTTCCCCCGCTCCCTGCTACATTGTGTTTACTGCTCTGTGCCCTGTTGCAGACAGGAGCTCAAACTTCAAACACTATTACATGAGGAAATTTATGCAGATGGAGTCATCTCACTAATGCCAGAGGTTGGACTCACTGTCCTGATACAAAACATACTTCAGTCAGCTGAAAGGCTTCCATTGGCTTCAGTAGCCTTCGCACAAAATTACTCATGGGAGTCAGTGTTTGCCAAATCAATGTGTCACGCAAGATGTTTTTAAAAAAATGTGAGCAGTGCGGGTTCCATGGGTAAGGGTAAATCTGTTGGCCCCCTTGAAGTCAGGAAGAGGTACTACATGCTAAAGGAGCATTTCAGGAGAAGTACTACATGCTAAAGCAAGAACATGTTTTTTTTCTATTATTAGCCCTTGATCTCAAATGCTTTGTCCATCTGTTATGAGCATTTTACAACCATGCATACAGGAGTTATCACTGCTATTTGAAACCAAGTGAAAACAAACACCAACAGCCAATTTCTATTGTCTGGTACATAGGGTTTTCTTCCACTGAAGTCAATATGGATTTACCCATGAAATTCATAGCAGAATTCCGGGGAAACCATTTAATAATTGACAAAAAAGGAATAGCTGTGTAAGGGAACAAAATGGATTAACTGACTGGAAGAAAACTTAGGTTCTATAATAAAGCTACAGTGCTATAAATAGAAAACATTATGTTAGAACATTGCCCTTCCCGGTCTTGTTTAAACAGACTAACTCAGAGAAGTGCAGAGATAAGGCTAGCATAACTTGCCCTGGCATGTCCAGGCCTGTTTCGGTAATACAGAACATGTCAAAGTGTATGCCTTGTCAAATCAAGCAGTGCTCTCTGAGCCTGTGTGATACTGAGTAGCCAAAGGGTGAATTAAAGATGGAGTCTAGGGAATATGCAGTGCAAACAGCTCCATGGAATCTTGATCCATAAAACTTAGATCGTTTAAAACCTAGATGAAAAATGCCAGTGCAAATACAAAGTTATGGCTGTTAGATAATTTAGTGTGCTCTGTGATGCTTAGATAAACTTTGCACGTTGTGATTCCTCTTCAGATATGCAGGTTGTCTTGCTTCACATTTGGAGTTTTTTAGACATGTAGTTGAGAATGCTTCTGAGATCATCTCTCTTGCCTGAATTGTTCTGTGCTTATGCTGCCCACCACGAGTGAACCCTGGGGACACAAAAGTATTCAGCAAAAGGCAGAATTTGGAGCAAATAGGCATCCATGGATCTGAGCAATCCCAGTATAGGGTACAGATACAGGCAAGTTGACAAGATCAGAATAGACTTTGAAACCAAATAAAGTATCACTTCCCTTTAGAATATATTGGGCTCATTTGTCTCTGCACTGGTGCCTAGTTTCACAGGACTTGGCACAGAGTAAGTGTAAGTCAAACAAGAGTGTGTGTGCTTTATTTAGCATTTACAGCAGTCATGCAAGAGGTCTTGGGCAGTGCAAAAGGACCAGTCCTGAGGGTGATCTGCTTTGCAAGAACAGAGGTTGGCCTCTGTAGCACCTTGGGATTTGGTCTTGTAGCTTTGCATTTTTATGGCTGTTCCCCTGCAGTTTGACTTTTTGGAGTCCACAAGCCGCTCCTTAGCTCTAAGTTGCTAAGGGGTATGTCTACACTGCAGCATTTGAAAAACTCTGTTGCATCCAGAGAATGCATCTGCTCTTCTGAATTTTTTTTCGGAAGAGCAGACACACTTTTTCAGCATTCCTGTAAACCTCATTTTACGAGGAAGAAGGGATGTTCCGAAAAACGGTTTTTTCCGACATTTGGCCCAGTGTAGATGGCCAAATGTTGGAAAAGCCTCTTCTGAAAAAAGAAGCGGTTTGCAATTAGTGTAGTTTTTCTGGAAGAGCAGTGCAGTGTGGACAGCCTAGAACTAGAAGAAGGAGGAAGAAAAGAAGCTAGAGATATAGAAGTTTTGCTTTTTTAGGCTTTTCTTACATTTATTTTATGGCAATTTTGTTTGTTTAGCAATGGCTTTCTTGCCTCCCATATTTGTTGATTAATTATCATCCTCTTTTTGGGCACCCAAGTTTTCATATTTTTTGAAGATGTAACTAACCTGTTTACCTGGTGACTGAAAGTTATTACCACCTGATGGTAGTCCAGTGGAGAATATGAACCCAATTTGGTAAAAACAATGGTCCCGATTACCCACTATTGTGCTGATTATCTTATTGAGGCTCCTATCTGCAGACTGGATGTGCAGTGATGAACTCAATCTTGTTCAAAGTAGATGAGTGTCTACATTACCAAATCTGACATCACCTTAGGTGCTATACTGCAATCTGATAATGGTCACTGAAGAAGCCAAGGGCTGAGTGGGCATGGAGAATGAACGACTACTGATGCATATTGTGACAAAGCTTGCACTGCTTCTGTTGATGCGATGTCTGTCTGGCAGATATAGAAGACTTTCCGGAGCCTGCCAGTTTAGCACTTTTCACAAGCACTAAATTACCCAATAAATGAGTGCGCACACAAAAAAATCCAGATGAATTTAGAACAGATGCTGCATTGAATAGAGCATCTGATTCCCATCTGCTCATCCGGCAGCTGAAACATCCAACAGCAGGTGAAAATGTGGGCTTCATCATCACAAAAATATGGCAGATCTTGTCTCAAAAAGCTTTTCCATACTACCATATATACAATAACCTCACTCGTGTGTTAAAGTACAGTTAGCCCATTACATAGCCAAAACGATTACCAAAAAGCACTTTCCTTCTACTGCAACACATGAAAATGAAAAAATTTAAAAAAAAGAGTGGTCCTGTAGCACCTTAGATACTAACAAAAAAATACAGCTTAAATATATACCCCAAATTAAAAAACACAGTGAGAGAACCAAAAAAGTGCCACGGTAGCTTAGCAGCCAAGTAAAAGAAGCAGGGAGAGAAAAAAAGGCATCATTTTAAAAGTGGAAGTTAAATCCTAGTGAGGAAAATAGAAAGGAGCATAAACTCTGTCAAATTAAGTGTAAAACTATAATAAGAAAAGCCGAAAAGGAATTTGAAGAGCAGCTAGCCAAAAACTCAAAGGCTGTGTCTACATTGGCACCCTTTTCTGGAAAAGGGATGCTAATGAGACACTTCGGAATTGCAAATGCCGTGGGGGATTTAAATATCCCCCGCAGCATTTGCATGAACATGGCTGCCGCTTTTTTCCAGCTCGGGGTTTTGCCGGAGAAAAGCGCCAGTCTAGACGGGATCTTGCGGAAAATAAGCCCTTTTCTGGAAGATCCCTTATTCCTACTTGAAAGTAGGAAAAGGGCTTATTTTCCACTAGATCCTGTCTAGACTGCATAACCTGGATTGAAGAGGTTGCAATCATGGTGGAAGAGACCTTATTTGTCTGACTGCACTGTTCATGGGGACATACACAAGTCCCATTTTGTAATCACCTGCTCCTCCTTTAAACTGCGATGTTCTCTATTTGAGGAAAGTCCCATTAACCTGATCTGGAATTAGACATCTTAGCCATCTCAAAACAAATACCTTGTTTTCCAAATTGCTGTCTCTGTTTCTGCAAGAGTACTTAATAACTGCACTAAATACAGTAGAACCCATTGGCTGCTCTAACTTATGCCCAGAGACCACCTTGCAAATAGCAATTCCTCGTTCAATAGAGTGTAATGTTGTGCTTTATTTTATACCCTGACATGCACTGTTGTGACCTTAATGTGAAGCCCATTAAAATCATTGTAATTCTTTCCACTGACTTACTTCCGTGGGCTTTGGATCAGGCCTCAAATTCCTTGGCAGTAATTGAAGATGTGGCCCAATATGACTCTGCATCTCATGGCTAATTCAACTCAGGGCTTCTATCTGAGAAAAACATAAGAATTTTGGGGTCTTTCCTCCCCTTCCCCCCCCCACTGAACCAGCATTTTACACAAGCATTTTTCACTGAAGCTTTGCATGCACATGGTGCATAATACTGAGTTCTGCAGTGCATAGCTACAGCTAGGTGACCTGAAAGAATGTTGTGCTTTGGGAGGGTGCATTTACTTTTATTATAAAGAGAATTCTTTTCATACCAAAAGAAAGGGGTTTTTCTGACTGAGTCTACAGCATAGGCGAGACAAGTCCAGTGTTTGTGTTGAAATTGTAAGGTCCTTTGAGGACAAGGTGGGATACATTGTTAATCCTAGGATACAGAGGATAACATCTCTCTCAGGTGTGAAGAAGTGAAAGTTGGAATTTAGTGAAATAATCTACTTCATTTGCAGCACTCTTCACGAAAACTTAATATCCCATATCTGTTACCAGGTAACTAGAGTACCACAGACGCTGCCAACGTTTATGACATCAAGATTAGCAAGGCTTCTGTTCCTGTTAAAACGGACAGCTGCAACAACCTCTGAATGCCAGCCAAATGAATTGTAATAGGGCCATCTTTTCCTCACTTTACCCTCTGACCAATGCAAGGAGGATTAGTTACACAGAGGATTTCACAGAAATTCAGTGCCTGGGAAAACTTGCTTTCTAAATTGACTGCTGGCAAATCAACTTGATAAACAGTGTCTCATTTATAAAACTGCATGTAGTTCTGAAATAGCAATGCTGTTCCTTCATAAAGCATGGCAACAAAATATACAGCAACCAGAGAGCATATGAGCTTTTCATAATTTTACACATGATCCATCTATTTAATGGTCTCAATAAGCTCTATGTCAGCAATTGAATTGCAGCATGTGCAAATCTAATTGTGGATGTTATAGAACAATGAGAAAATGAGTCTCTGCAGATACAGGCCCAGACCCTGAAAAATGTCTCTAAATACAGTAGAGACCCTGGGCTATTCCACCTTATGTCCAGAGACTTCCTTACAATTAGCATCCTTTCAATCAGTGGAGTGCAGTGTTGGGCTTTATTCTGTTCCCTGACATGCACTGTGTGAACCTGTGAGAATCCCTTTCTCATCTTTTGGCATGAATAGAATTCTCCTTCTAACAAAAGTAAATGCGCCCTCCCAAAGCACAACATACTTTCAAGTCACCCAGCTGAAGATGTGCTGTAGAGCTCAATATTGTACACAATATGCATGCAAAGCTGCTGTGAAACATTCTTGTGTAAGGATCACAGCTGGTTAAATAGGGTGCGGAGGGTAGGGGAACGATCCCAAAATTCATACTTTTTTCCTCAGGGCCCAATTCCCATTGCAATCAAGAGGTATAGAGGTATATCAGAGGGACTTCCAAATTCCACACTGAATACTTCCCCATGCACCATTGCATTGGCCACCTCCTAACATCTTTAAGACTCTGTGGACACCTCCCTCCCATCCATGATACTGTACCATCCCTGTAGCATTTGTTTACTTGGACAATTAATAGCAGAAAACTGTTAGATTTATTTTAGCAGATCATTTAATACAAGGGGATATGTGGAGGAGAATTATCACAATGGGCATTAGTTTCAAAAACGTCTAAGGCTATGTCTAGACTACAGGTTTTTTTTTTAAAAAAAAAGTGGCCTTTTTTCGAAAAAAACTTCACCTGCGTCTAGACTGCTGCCATGTTCTTTCGAAATTAAATTGAAAGAATGTGGCGGTTTTTAACAACAGCGGTAAAACTCATTTTATGAGGAAGAACACCTTTTTTCGAAAGAGTTCTGTCAAAAAAAGGCGTTCTTGACCGCAAATATGGCTTTTTTGAAAGAGAGTATCCAGATTGCCTGGCTGCTCTCTTTTGAAAAAGCAGATCACTTTTTCAAAAAAGTTGTGATCTCTTTCAAAAGAAGCTTTTTGGAAAGATTCTTTTGAAAAAGCTTCTTTCGAAATAAGCATGTAGTCTAGACATATCCCTAAGTGTCTTAGAAATAGAGCAGAGTGAATTTTTTTGGCTGGAACTTCTTTGTTTGGGGAAGAAGGGCTGAATAATTCAGATCCATCATCATTAAACTGTTTTGCAAATTCATATCAGTTATGTGTTGTGATAAAATACATTTTGAGAAAACCCCATAATATTTTATTTGATATTTTGGTAATGAAACATGTTTTTCGGGGCACAATGACTTTTGTTTCAAAATTGCCTTCACTTTTATTAAAAACAACTTCAAAATGTTAAATGTTCAAAAACTAAACAAAACATGTCATATGAGTCAAACCCAAAACATTTTTTTCCAACTTTTCAATTCAATACAAAGTTAAAAATTGCTTTTGGTTCAACTGAAACTCATTTTTCCACCGGTATTTTCAAAATTGACAGTGAATTGAAAACCCCATTCTCCACACAGTTTTACTAAATAGTCTAATTTTTAAAAAAATGACTTGGCATTTAGGAGTTTAAGTCTTACTGGTTTTCAGTAAGATGTAGGTTCCTAAGTACATAAGGAATATTTGAAAAAATAGAGCTTACACTGCAAAGTCATTCAGATGCTTGAAAATGTTACCCTCTGTGGTTGACCCACCCTCCCCAGTTGTAAAACCTGAAGGTCAGAGGTGAGTTGAGAAGTCCAGAGCCATGGTCAAGTGTGAGCAGGTGGCTAGATAGCCAGCAGGTTTATCTGCATCAGAGGCAGCCCAGGGCAATAGTCAGCATTCCCAGCTGGATCAGGAGCCTGGAGCACTAATCCAAGGGACCAGGTCAGTGGGTTAGGTGAGGCAGTAAAGCAAGGCCATGCAACCAGACAGGGTCAGATGAGACAGCAGGTGTCAAGGTACTTGTTACACGAGTTAGTGAGGCAATGCAGTCTAGGCAGCAACCAAAAGGCTCAGACCAGTTTCTTCTTCCTGTTGGGGTCTTTATAGAGACCAAGTATCCAGTGAAAATGCTCTGTCCAGTTGATCAGGGGTTTTGGGGCATAGGGTTGCCATCTTTCCCAACCCAGGTGGACCGATTGTCATTTACAGCGATGGCATCCAGTTCATCTGGTCAGGAAAGCTGCTAACCCTATGCATGGCTGCTGCTCGTGACCAAGAGCTCTCAGACTGTTGGAGCAGTGACTT